>NC_083345.1:23022211-23368372 GCF_019175385.1 Lycium barbarum | reverse complement strand
CGACCTATGGTTAGAAAGCTATTTCAATTATCTACAACTTTCATAATGTGGTGTTTTTCCCAAATTTCAATTTTATAATAGCGTTTTGGCCCCTACAAACCAGATCATCCGAAAATGTTTTCCTTAACTCGCCCTTTTGGATGGCTTATGCCCATATTTGGCTTATGGGTCCTTCTTGACACTTACTTAACACTTTATTACCAATATAAGGGACATTATAACTCTTCTCCAAAATGTCATTAAGCCATCATTAATTCGATACTCGAAATTCTTTCCCGATACACAACATATACCTTACTTTCCTTAACAACTTTCGTCTCCTACCTCCAATGTCTTTGAAATCTCATTTAGAATCATTAAATATTATTTCTTACTTATCAAAACATCATATGCATCATGCCCTTCGTCAGTCAATTCACTATGCATGAACGGAAAATTTTCCGAGGTGTAACATTCTTCCCCCCTTAGGAACATTCGTCCTCGAATGTTAAACTATTCGGGATTCTACGAATTTTCGCCATATTTTTTTTTTCTTTAACTGACTCGGAGTATCATGATCACACTATTCTTTCTTACCTCTTATTCCTCTTTCTGAGTACTCACTTGGTTTCATCGGCGACGCATAAGCACTTGCAAGTCGCATAATCGTTCTTACGTGATTCGTGTACATACATTTCTATACATGTACAAGTATCCACATCCGTATTTGTATTCATAATCGTACTCATTTACCCATCATTAGACTTATTTATGCACAACTCTCACTCTTTGTTTTAGAGTCTATATCTGTCACATCTTAGAATCCATTATTTCAATCTCTACACTTATATTACCTTTACTCGCTTCCCCCCTTTTAGGATTTTACTTGTACCATTCTCAAATCCGTTATCTCACCTTCAAATATTTAATTCATATATCCCTTATGTCCCATGCTCTTTTACTCTTGATTATACCAATCACAAACTACTACGACTTTGCCATATCACTTTTCTCTAATTTCTTTTTCAAGTTGGCTTCCCTTTTTATCATTGCTTTCTATCATCTCTTGTTATTGAAGAACCTCTATGCTGGACTTTCCTTTAACAAGGTCTTATAAGCTTTCTCATCTACTGCTCCAGGGCTCGCTTGTTGGTTTCACACTTGCATTCACTTTTTATTCATATAGAACATGTCACGTCTTTAGTCATTTCCTCCCTATACTTTACTTACCACATAAGTTATCTCACCAATGTATTCACATTCATTATAACCCCTCATATTCGTATCTCTATCTCCGTGATGCTGCTACTTTATTTTGCTAATAAACTTATCATATTTTAGTCGTGCTTATATATCCAATGCTACTCCAGTATCGTACTCTATTAGAGTTACACTTTCTCCTCCATGTCATGTTTTAGTGCTACTAATCTCCTTTGTTCACTCTAGCATTTCTCTTTACCGTATCAATGTCGCTCTTATAACTGCCATTACTATCAATTCCATAGTATCTAACTCTAATCTTGTAGTCATTAACGATACTTCTAGCTTAATCTCATTCTGCCGTTACTCTTTTGCACATCATTTTTTCTTGTTAGGACATATTACAAGCTTATTTCTTATCTCTTTTGGATTCTAGGAAAATTCCGGCAGAGTTTCCTCTATATTTCTTACTATCCCAAAACCTGTATGCAGCAAATACCAGTAATGTCTCACAGGGCCAATATATATATATATATATATATATATATATATATATATATATATATATATATATATATATATATATATATATATATATATATATATATATGTATATACGACATATCTCAGCCACACAGGGCTCCCATTTTCAAGTAAAAGCACAAAGATGTCGTAACGTACCTCATACATCACACTTCGAGATATACCTGATCCTGTAGCGATCTGCCCTGTTACCTCTTCCCATTTAATTTCCCTTTTTCATCCTTCAGCTTTATATTTCCATCATATCTCAATATTCTTATTTTATTCGACACATATCTTTCATACCGTCGCTTACCTTTATTCTGATCCATTCAATTTGCTGTGTTCTCAACTTATAACTGAACTTATCATCAAGAGCCACATTTAATCAATTTCTTTACCATATGAACACTGACTTACTTTCTGACAATCAATTCATCATCATAGTATTACATATTTCGATAATGTAGCCTCGACGAAGGGGCTTACCTCCGTAGCATTCATTGTCATCAATCACTTTCTTTTATCATTACCATTCTTCTGCTGCAATCAGGGGTTAGTATAAGGAATCTCATTTCATACGGCTTAGCTCTATCGCACGATCTCATAAGAAGAAAGATGGTCGTTTTTCCTAAATGCCCTGTAGCTTCTTGTTTATTGATGTGGCGTGCAACACACCATAAACAAGACTCTACTAGACACGGCTCGTAGACACTTCCTAGGACTGAACTGCTCTGATACCACTTTTGTCACGACCCAACTAAGGGCCGCGACAGGTACCCGGGGCTAACCACCGAGCACCGCTCGTTCTATGACTTATCCTACTCATTTAATGATCTTTTATCAAATTTATACTCAAATCGTAAGAAAAGCATTTTCCATTTGAAAACATAAATACTTTTATATACATAAGCCTCTCGGCTATCAAAATGATAATATACACATATATACATATATACAGTAATAACCTTGCGAGACCATATAACCCACACTGCGCATCTACGAGCCTCTACTGGAGTGCTAGACATAGGGACGGGACAAGACCCCGTCATGCCCAAAATACATATACATATATATATACACAAAAGTATAACCCGATTAGCACCTCCGGAATAATGGAGTGCTCCTGAAAATCTGTTGATAGCTCCTATAGGTCTGCGTCGTCTCCCTGTCTACCTGTGGGCATGAACACAGCGTCCAAAGAAAACGGACGTCAGTACGAATATTGTACTGAGTATGTAAGGCATAACAATGAAAATACGTCAATGAGATAAAGGAAGCATCAATAAGGAGCAACTGTATATGACTGTCACTTATAAAAGGAATAGCACATGCTGACTTACTTCATATCCATCATCATATCATATATTGTTGCGGAACGTGCAGCCCGGTCCATACATCATCATATATATAAATATATTGTCGTGGAACGAACGGCCCGATCCATATATCATCATATATAAATATATTGCCGTGGAACGTACGGTCCGATCCATAAATAATATAGTATATTAGTGCCGAGGAACGTACGACCCGATCCTCACCCATATATCCCGCGTCCGGGCATCCCGCGTCCGGGATGATATCATAAGATACCAGCTGATCAGGTGGCTATGCGTCTATAGCGCCTCACCTTTCCCCATGTCCCCTATGTACATATACACATCATATACACACATAATATACGTAGCATGCATGAGAGCCCAAGGAAATTTATGTTTCTATCGGAGTGACGTAAGGTCGGTAACCTCCGACTATATTATGGACATCTATACGTATCGTGCCTCACCATGAAGGAAGTAGTGTATAAGGTGAGTGTATGCCATAACAGACATCTGTAACTTAATAGTGTTCTGCCTCACCTTGAAGGGACAATACATAAGGTGAGTGTATACAATGCATGACATACTTCACTTAATGGTATTCTGCTTCACCTCGGAGGAAACAATGTGTGAGGTGAGTGTATATAACATACGACATCATTAGCGTTATAGGAATGTCATAACATGAACTCTAGAGTCTTTAGACTCAAGCTTATCATCATTGTACTCATAACATATCTCTTATCTCATATAGCTATTCATGATCATAGACTCTTGACTTTCTGTGGTATATATAGAGAATTCATGTAGAGAAAGGAGAATCATACCATCGGATTCATGCCATAGAAATAAAGGACTAGCCTCACATACCTTTTACGTTTAACTATTCTATTGCTTGCTTGTTCTCCTTTAATGCCCACGTTTCTACCTTCAAGAGAAGTTGCATTAACATTAGCCAATCGATTACTTAAACGTGTTTACTATTTCTAGGAAAATTTGGGCAGCATTTCCTTTGTTTATACTACTCTCCCCATGTCATATTTCAACTCCCAAACATCAATAATAGCATTCATAATATCATCGTCATTAATCAATTCCTACAATTTACTCTCATGGTCATCCATAGTCATAATCATACTACAACATTACCTTCATCCCCATACAATGTTTCTCCTATGTTCTTGATATCATTTATAACTTAACTATACTCGTAACATACGAAGAATCATGATTCATATTAAGCTACAACTCAAAAACGTCACTATTCCCATATTTGTAACCCATTTTCTATTTCCTTCTATAATCCATGTCTTTCAACCCCTCAATACTCTAAATAACATGAATTGATCAAAAAACTTACCTTTGATAGTGTAGTAATGGGTTTTGGATAGCAATACTCCACTTGAAGAAAACCCTAGCTTCAATATCCAAGGAATTCTTGTAGCTTATTAATACTAGCAAGACCTCTAGCACATAGGTATTTGATTCTTGCTTAACAATAATTAATCTCTCTTGGATTTTGGCTTGGATTAGTTTATGGAGTGGAAGAGGGGGTTTTTAGAGAGCTTTTGGGTCTGATTTTGTAAGATGAAATGTCCAAATGAAGTGGACTAAATTATATAAAAGGGAACTTAAAATCCCGTCGGGCAATTCTACGTTAGTTTTTACGGACCGTCAAACTGTTTGACGGACCGTTAAAATGGACCGTAAAATTGCCCAGCAAAATATGAGTTTCTGTGACCGCTTTAAGCTGGTCTGGGTCCATTTTACGGACCGTAAAAATGTTTTACGGTTCGTCAAAAATTTCTACGGACCGTCAAATGGTCCGTAGAACTTCTCTGCTCAGACAGTCTGTCGTAGAATGCCCATAACTTTTGAACCCGATAATCTGTGAGGGCCCACGACCTATGGTTAGAAAGCTATTTCAATTATCTACAACTTTCATACTTTGGTGGTTTTCCCAAATTCCAATTTTATAATAGCGTTTTGGCCCCTACAAACCAGATCATCCGAAAATGTTTTCCTTAACTCGCCCTTTTGGATGGCTTATGCCTATATTTGGCTTAAGGGTCCTTCTTGACACTTACTTAACACTTTATTACCAATATAAGGGACATTATAACTCTTCTCCAAAATGTCATTAAGCCATCATTAATTCGATACTCGAAATTCTTTCCCGATACACAACATATACCTTACTTTCCTTAACAACTTTCGTCTCCTACCTCCAATGTCTTTGAAATCTCATTTAGAATCATTAAATATTATTTCTTACTTATCAAAACATCATATGCATCATGCCCTTCGTCAGTCAATTCACTGTGCATGAACGGAAAATTTTCCGAGGTGTAACATATTTGCACTAACTTTTCTTTATATATTCAAAAAAGGAGAAGGGCAAAAACGTGTAAGAGCAATGAAAATCTCTGTCATATCAGTTTTAGACATAATCATTTAAAAAATACTATTTATGACAGTGTTATTTTCTATGAGAGTTGTTTTCTGTATTTACATATTTTAGAAAAAATCATAACAACATGAAAACAGGATAACATAAAATATAAATATCATTATACCAATAATAAAAATCATAATTTATAACAAAAATAATTTTAAAATATTAAAAATTAAATTTAACGCGCGTGGTATACGCCTTTACACCCGGGGCTTGCGCTTTTATGCCCGGACGCCTTTTATTTGCGCCACGAAGCGTTTTTGGTACTCCTCGCCCCACGACTCACGCCAAAAACACCTCTAAAAACACTGCTCACAAGGGTGGTGGAGATGAGGGTGAGAAGAGGCGTGTCCATTTCAGAGAACCAGTTCGGATTCATGTCGGGACGGTCGACTATAGAAGCCATCCATCTTGTGAGGAGACTAGTGGAGCAGTATAGGGAGAGGAAGAAGGACTTGCACATGGTTTTTATCGACCTAGAAAAGGCTTACGACAAAGTGCCAAGATAGGTTTTATGGAGATGCTTGGAGGCCAGAGGTGTACCTATAGCGTATATTAGGGCAATCAAGGACATGTATGAGGGAGCCAAGACCAGGGTAAGGACAGTGGGAGGAGACTTGGAACACTTTCCAGTGGAGATCGAGTTGCACCAAGGATCAGCTCTTAGCCCATTTTTATTTGCCTTAGTGATAGATTGTTTGACGCGACAAATTCAAGGTGAGGTGCCATGGTGTATGTTATTTGCGGATGACATAGTCTTGATTGATGAGCTACGCAGTGGAGTGAACGCTAAGCTGGAGGTTTGGAGACAAACTCTGGAGTCTAAAGGGTTCAAGTTTGAGTAGGACCAAGACAGAGTACATGGAGTGCAAGTTCAGTGACGTGACACATGAGCCTGGCGTGGAATTGAGGCTTGGTACTCAGGCCATCCTAAAAAAAGGAAGTTTCAAATATCTTGAGTCTATTATATAAGAAAATGGGGATATTGACAATGATGTCTCACATCGTATTTGTGCAGGGTGGATGAAATGGAGGCTTGCTTCAGGAGTGCTGTGTGATAAGAAGGTGCCACCAAAACTTAAAGGCAGGTTCTACAAAGTGGTTGTGAGACCGACTTTGTTGTACGGGGCAGAATGCTGAGCAGTCAAGAGCTCTCACGTCCAAAAGATGAAAATTTCGAAAATGAGAATGTTGTGATGGATGTGTGGGCACACCAGGAGAGATAGGATTAGGAATGAAGATATCCGGGATAAGGTTAGAGTAGCATCAGTGGAGGACAAGATGAGGGAAGCGAGACTGAGATCGTTTGGGCATGTGAGTAGGAGAGGCACAGATGCCCCAATGTGGAGGTGGGAGAGGTTAGCTATGGATGGTTTCAGAAGAGGTAGGGGTAGGTCGAAAAAATATTGGGGAGAGGTGTTGAGACAGGACATGGCGCAGTTTCAGCTTACCGAGGACATGACCTTAGATAGAAGGTTATGGAGGACTCAGATTAGGGTAAAATGTTAGTAGGTAGTCGTTGTTTCGATCTATAATCTATTGTCCTTTGATTCTTGCTACTATATGTTGTTTCTTGTACTTCGATTATCTTATTTGTTTGTGGTAGCTACTGCTTCCTTTTTTCAGACTGCTCTATCTTGACTTATTCGCTTTCTTTAGTTTCATTTGCATTTTGCTTTGAACTGCTTATGCTTATCTAACCTTTCTCGTTGCGTTTTCTCTCGAGTCGAGGGTCTTTCGGAAATAGTCTTCCTATCTTCCGAGATAGGGGTAAGGTCTGCGTACACTTTACCCTCTTCAGACCCCACATTGTGGGATTTCACTGCGTATGTTGTTGTTGTTGTTGTTGTAGAATATAACCAAGACATAAATAAGGCAAAACAGTCAACTACCCCTCCTAATTAATATTTCTTAAGGGGCTTATAAAAAAAATCAACTTTTTGTAATTAGGAGATGCACATGTTCTATTTCGCCACAATGTTTAGTCAAATATGGCGAGTTCAATATCGATGACGGTGAGTCTTTGACTCATTTTCTAAGGGCGCCCAGAGATTTTAAAGACCAATCAACCTAAATGCTTGTCAACAAAATAGTTAGGATTCATCCTGAAGTAACACTTTATCAGGCAACTACTGAGTTATGGAGACATTCTTACGAGACAAATATCAATAGAAGCATTGAGGCCTGATTTGAACCAACTTACGAGGAAAGTTATGGTGCCGCTCCAGATCAACAAACATATTCGCTTAGGTATAAGGCCCCGTTTGGACATGGTTTGAAACCTGATTTCAAATCATGTTTGAACGTACAATTTGTATATTTTAAGTTGTATTTTTTTTTATAGACATAAAAACCTCACAAATTGTGAAAACTATCAAAACATTCTCAATTCTTATACAATCTTACCAAATGAGCAAATCATAGTTTATAACAAAATTAGTACACTACTAGAAGACTTTTCTAAAAAATGCAATATTAATTAATCAAATTTTACTTCAATAAAATCGAAAATTTAACATGAATAGTAATGTAACTACTATTTAATATAATCTTTCCACATAAATTAAAGGTTGGTAGACATAAATAAAGGTTGGTGGAAGTTAATGAGATTGGTAAATGATTGATGGGGGTAATTATTAAAAATATTTATCAACTTATGGGTCTTTTCTTACAAAATATTAACTTATGGGTTAAATTTTGTATTTAAAAAAGTTGAAACCATGGTTTCAAACCATGACTGAAAATTGATGACCAAACGCTGGTCTGAAACCGTGGTTTGAAAATTGATGGCCAAACGCCTACTAAATATCTATCATTGTTATGTGTAGTATCATATTTTTGTTATTCATATAATAACGTTCTTTGTACTTTTAGGGATTATCAATATGATTAGTGGCGAATTCAAAATTTACAGATTGTGGGTGCTTAAATAATTTGAGTATAAATATCACAGTTATAATGAGTGCTCATGGCCATTTTATATAGACCTTTTAAGTATTATCTAGGCATCTACATACTGAGTTGGCCAAAGTCAATGGGTACTGAAGCACCCATATCCCCAAACGTAGATCCGCCACTGATTTATATGATATAAATAATATCATAAGCTATCGACAAGAGCATAATGTCATGGGATCCTCTCAGTTTGAATATACGGATCATGTCGGAACATCCTCAACCGATCAAATGGAGTACAATGTTGCTCATTCCTTAAGTTTTGGTGCTGTTGATTTTCATCGGTTGGTCTATCATTTGGATGCTTAAAAAATGTATATCCTTAGCTCGTTTGAGATGTATTTTTGTTAGTCATTTTATGTTTGTTCAATATTTTTAACAAAGTATTTTTAAGTGTCGGATTATGGAAGAAAAGTCATGTCTAATTAATTTAGTAAAGTTGAATTTTTTTTAATGAATAATGTTGTCTTAAAAATCAAAATCACTTATTTTTTTAGAACAGTTACTCTTTCAGCTCCTGATTAACATCTAAAAAAATATTTTTGTTATTATTCAAAATATTTATTTCTATCCAATCAAAACCTTGGTCCAATACCTTTATTTTCTACAATAAGTACTCCTTCAGTTCAATTTGTTTGGCTGGTTTTGATTTGGGGGAAATTTTAAGAAAGTAAAAAAATAAATTAATCTTGTGATCTTAAACTAAATATATGTAAAATATATCAAAATGTTATTAATATTATAATCCTAAACATGTCAATTCATGTGAAAAGATAATATTAAAAAATTATCAAAAAGAAAAAGACATTCTTTTAAAACCATCTAAAAAGGAAAGTAAACAAGCAAATTAAAACGGAGGAAGTAGTATATTCGTAAAAATAAACAACTTTTGTCCTTTCAAAGCTGAGCCAAACAGACTATAAACCAATTAAATGACCGAAACGCAAAAGACCAATGAATTACAGTACTACTACAACGGTTGACTTTTTACTCTTCAGACATGCAATATCAACGCGTCATTCTCAAATCACCACTATCTTTAATTATTAGCTAGTCAAATCAATAAATATGGTCTGTTATCAAAGATTACCTACTAAAGTATGCTTATTAATGTAGTCATTTATGAAAAGTATGTTATTAATGTAGTCATTTATGAACCCTTGTAAAACATTTTATACTATCTTTTAGTAAGTAAATAAAATTATTCCAGGATTATAATCCTAAGTGTAATTTATTTCATCTCTTGAGACTAATTTATTCCATTTAGGAGATGAGATAAAATAATCTCAAGATTAATGGGATAAGATGAGATATCTCATCTTTAAGTTTGGATGCACTTTATACTTTGTTCGGTACAAGGTATAAATTCATCCCTGGATAAATTTATACCTTCTACCAAATATGGTACAAAATTAATCTCACGGTTAGTGTTAGATATCCCAACTAATATCGTGTACCAAACGACCCCGTAGTAATTTATTTATTTGGAAAGCCGAATAATCTCTAGTGCGAATTTATAAGAATAGCTTACCCGTACACGAAAAGCTCCTAAGCTAGATGAGTTTTTTTAACTGTTCTATAAAATATTTTAATTTTTTCGACAGATACCTCTAATTATTTGTCTCATATTTAGATTGAATTTCGAAAGTTAAGTATTTAATGTCCAAAGAATGAAAATTTAATTTGATTTTACTCTTGTGTACTCTAAATTGCTGTCATTTATTTTAAAAATAAGAAGTACTGGAGTAATTAATTACGCGACTGTGCCACCAAAGAACTATAAACGTAATTCAGTTAATGAATGGAAACGCTCCCCTGTTAATCTCAAATGTGTAGTGCAATGTGTAAACTGTATTCAAGAATTCAACTCCAGAACCTGATAAATCGTTTACAAGTGAGACATTACCACGCACCAAATAAATGCAGCCTCATGAGGCTTTTGCTAACTACTTATTTTGGCCTGGGTAAAGTACCGAATTCATATGGTAGTAAGGTAATTAATTATTAGCTCATGCATGAGTTCATTTATTATTCCTAAGACCCTAAACCAATATACTGGCAGTGTTTTCCTCATTAATGATTTTCCAAGAAGTTGAGTCATTTTGTAGCATCAATCAATCATACTTTCTCCGGATCAAAAAAAGTGTTCACTTAGCTTTTTTTTCTTGGGTAAAAAAGAGTGTTCACTTAGCAAATCAAGAAATAATTAACCTTATTTTTTCAAATTTACCCCTATTAAGTGTTATATGATTAAATCCAAATACCTATTTAATTAGAGGTAGCTTAAGGGGTGTGCAAATGGCTAAGTGGACATTTTTTTTAATCCGGAGGGAGTATCATTTAACGAAAGTCAAAGTCGAGCGAGCGACGCTAATGCTTCACATCTTCTCAACTCTTTAAGCTAAAGTAGAAGTGTTTTTCTATTTATATCCAACAAATTCCTTTCCTTCTTCCTATGTGGACAAAAATCTCTTTATTTCTCATTCCGAACCTAACCCAAAAGTCATGAGATCAAACCTCATTCACACCAAAATTCCAATCGTCATGGGAAAGTACGAAAACAGAGAACGACCCACTAAAAAAAAAAGTAAGAAGTGACGTGAAAGTTTTTGAAAGTAAATAAATGGAATATCTATTATCCTAATCATAATTAAGATCTTGCTTTACTTAGTTAAATCTCAACTATTAGTTTTAAACTATGATACATGTCTCACATGGATTCAAGTAAGAACTTAAAAAGATGGAAATATTGGAAAATTGAGAGGAGCCGGATTCATTTTTCACAACATTCGTGTATAAAACTTATACGCTTAGTTTTAGTTATGCACGAATGGCAAACAAAACCCAAAAAAAAAAAAAAAAAAAAAAATCAAGAGCCGATGGCGCTGCAGATAGACTTTAAATCCTTAAAGCTAGCTATTAAGTATAGTACTAGCTATATGTTCAAATATTGCATGGTAGAAAACATGAAATTACTCCAAATGTCGTAAAAGCAAATTTGTCAAAAGCCTGTTTTTAAATTTTTGCTCAGTTGGCCCCAGATTTTACTCACTCTCATGCTTTTTAAGCCCCCTATTTATTATGCTTCAACCAACAACGAAATCAAATACAATACTTCTCCTGTATAAATAAATGCCTGATTACTTCAGTCATTTGCACTAAACATCTCATAAACACACAACAAAGAGTTCCTCAATTAGTAGTTTAATTTTTTCTCAATGGCTAATCCAGGTTTTGCTACAACCTTGGCTATTTTTCTAACTTTTTTCACATTTGTAACTTACACTGAGGGTGCACCTCGTCCTTTTTTTGTGTTTGGAGACTCACTAGTTGACAATGGCAACAACAACTTCTTGGCAACTACTGCACGAGCTGATTCTCCACCTTATGGTGTTGATTATCCCACTCACCAACCTACTGGCCGTTTTTCTAATGGCTTTAACATTCCTGATCTTATAAGTGAGTGTCCTCAGAGTTTTTTTTTTTTTTTTTTTGATTGTCTTCCGTGTGACATTGTTGTTTTTAAAATCTATTCAGTCGCAAAACGTGAAGCATCGGAGGCGTTATTGAAAGTTTTTGAAGTTTGGTCATTTATGGTTTGGGTCTAAATCTACGTGGACTAATAAACTGATGCCACATATTTAATTAAACCATATTTAATTAAAGCTCTGAATGTTCCATCTCATAATTCCATTAAAAGAAGGGGCTTTTTTTTAGTCTGAAATTAAGACCGGGGCAAGTTAGGCTCAAAGTCCATTTAATCATGATATCAGAGTCCGGCACATGGTCGATGTGGGGTATTTCTCTTCATCAGAAACTAGCATCGCATTTACGGGTTAGGCAGAACCCAATAACTAATTTAGCGTAGACCCATTATTCACTTAATTAATATGTATCAATAATTTATTAGGAACACAGTAACTTTATATCTCAAAATTGTAGCTCCGCCTCTGATTAACGTTTAGGGCTATTGGGATCCAATATTTGGAATGATGACAAATTTAAGTTATTTTCAATACGTTAGAAGCATTTTTTTACTCTTTTTCGTTTATTTATTATGGAAATTGTGCATGAACAGGCCAACAGCTTGGTGCTGAGCCAACATTGCCGTATTTGGATCCTGCTCTTACAGGAAATAAGTTGCTGGTGGGAGCAAATTTTGCTTCTGCTGGAATTGGAATTCTTAACGATACTGGGATTCAATTTGTAAGTCTAAATATTCTGCATATTTTATTTTTCAAGTCTTTTTGTGTTATTTTTAGGGTAACTTCAATGGAAAGTAAAATTGATCCTCTATCATAAGTCAAGGAAAGCCCCTAGGAACAATAAATGGTGAATGTGCAGGGTTGTAAGTTAGCAACTTGTAAAAAAACTGATTTTTTTTTTAGCTTATATATGTGAACACACGAACAGTTCAACAAGTTTTTACCCTGTCAAAAATTTAACGTGTGACTACACGTTATCTGCTTCCATTAGGACTATAATTCAACGTGTTGTAATTTGTTATTTGCTTTAATTTCAAAGTTACTAATTCCACTTATGATGAGCAGTTATTTTTAGTTATCTTTCAATTACTAATACTTCCTACGTGTCATAATTGATCAAAGATGGCGGAGTGTTTACTAACCCGTAAGTCCGTAACTACTTTTAACTTTTGATGTTGAATAGGGCCATTAGCTCCTCACTTCCCCAAATTGTCAGCTTCCCCATTTTAAAGTCAGGGAGTGGTATGATTGGCACACTTTTTTATGAGGTTAATTAATCTTGCCAACCATTGAATTAACTACGAATTTTCAATAGACGTCTCATTCAAGTGACTTTTTTTCTTAGTGACAGCCGCGAGAAGTTTAATTTTCTCATGTTTATTTGGTTAAAAAAATTAAAAAAATAAGTTACTTAAAAATAAAAAAAATTACTTTCTTAATAAAAATAGAGAAAACAAGCCTACAAATGCATTCCATCAATCACCAAACTCCAACCACTTCCACCACCCCACCCCTGCCAACGCACCCCCCTCCTCCCCAAAAAAAAATTAACTTTGTTTTAAAAAAAAGTTTTGAATTTTTTTATTTTTTATTTTTTGCACCACCCATCCCCTACCTCACCTCCCCCCCTAATTTTTTGTCAAAAACTTTTTTTTAATTTTTCTTCCCCCCAACCCCTATTTTTTTTTTCTTTTTTCTTAAAAAAATTTTTAAAAGTTTCTTTTTTTATTTTTTTCACCCCACCCGCCCCCACGATCACTCCCCCTCCTGACATCCCACCACCCCCTCCAATTTTTTTTTTTTTTTAAGTTTTGAAAAGTTTTCTTTTTTTATTCTCTACACCCACCCCCGCACGCACCCCCTACCCCCTCCCGAATTTTCTACTTCCTATTTAATTTTACCTTTATTAAAAATTATAAAAATTAAAAGTTTGTGTGGTTATTGGAGGGGGTGGTGGGGTCATTGGGGTGGGTGGTGCAAAAATCCGAAAAAAGTAACTTTTAAAAAAAAATTAAGAATTTTTTTAAAAACTTGAAAATTTCGGGGTGAGGGGGAGGGATGTGGTTGTTTAGAAAATCCAGAAAAAAAAATTGGGTTAGGGAGTGTATGATTGGGGGGGTTGGTGTGGTATGGGTTTACACGGGGTGGGGGGATGTGGTGCTTTAGAAAATTCATAAAAAAAAATTGGGGGTGGGTGGGTTGGTTTGGTATGGGGTGAAGTTGTGGGGCTTGGGTGGGTATTTTCCTGAAAATGTTTTCTACCAACCAAACGAACATGAGAAAATAAGTAAGAAATTCAATTATTTTCCGCTACCCAAACGAACATGAGAAAGTAAGTAGAAATTCACTTATTTTTCAAAAATATATTTTTCAGGAAAACATTTTCCTCCGTACCGAACACACCCGAAGAAGAAAAAGATAACAACTTAAAGAGTGTATAAATATCTTGTACATGTGTCAGCATTCCTTCTTGTGTAGCTATAAGTGAAAAATAATGTTTACATCCGAGGTGTTTGGACTTCAAATTTGAAGTTAATTAAAATTTGTGTTTGTTTATTACATACTGGACAAACCTTCAACCTCAACTTGAAATTCAGATTTCAAATTCTAAATTCACCTAAAAGCTAGAATTTCAATGTTTTAAAATTTAAAATTTGACCTATAAATTTAAATTTTGCACAAAAAATCCATATTTACTGAGAAATGCATATTCAACGTCAAGAGATTGGAGAATCATAGTAACTCAGTTGGTTGCTACGTGAACTTTCACCTAGTTGGTGAGGGTTCGATTCCCCACCTTGTAGTTCCCTACTCCCAAATTTAAAATTTAAAAAAAAAAAAAAAAAAAAGCATCAAGAAATTGTCCATACCATGTGGAAAAGTTATATTAGAATAACTAATCACTATTATTCTTGATTTATTAGACCAATAGATCTGATGATGATGATGATGATGTGGGTTATATATATATATATGCTTTTTGGTCAAAGTGTCTCTAATTTGGTTTTGCTAAAACTTGTTTTTGGCGGGTTATGTATAGGTGAATATAATAAGAATGCCCAATCAACTTCAATACTTCCAACAATACCAAGATAGGGTGAGTGCACTTATAGGAGAAGAACAAACTCAGAGGCTAGTGAATGATGCACTTGTCCTCATTACACTTGGTGGCAATGACTATGTCAACAACTACTTCTTGACTTCATTTTCCGCCAGAAGTATTCAATACAACCTCGAGGATTACTCTCATTTCATTATTGCCGAGTACCGCAAGATTTTGAAGGTAATTTGATTTAATTAGTACTTTATGTTGAGTTTGAATTCTATGCACCGACGGTGTAAAAATAACTATATTTATACAATAATCAAGTATTTAAAATGGTAATGCAGATAGTATACACTTATCCTAATGGTGTAAATAATAATTGCACTGTCAACGTATCTAACTTTGACACATACCAATGAATTTTAACTTGTGATACATGTTAGTTATCATTTTTACTGGGTTATCAATTAAGTATTTTAATAGAAATTTATTTATAATTATTTTATAAATGACAGGATTATAACTTTTTTTTGGGTGGATTGCCCTTCAAAGGCGCTGGTCTTTAATTTTTGCCCCTCAAATTGCTGGTCTTTAATTTTTATCCTTCGCTTAAAAAAGTGGCCGAAAATACCCCGAGGTTTTGGGTTCGAACCCCCGCTCAGTAAAAAAAAAAAAGAATTTCGCAAGACAATGCTTTTGCAAAACCTCTGTCTTAAAGCATACATTTGCCCAAAATTAGGCCTATTCAGGCAAAAGTTAGGCCTTAAGACATAGGTTTGCCTTAAGGCCTAGTTTTGGGCAAAAGTTTGCCTTAAGGTCTAATTTTTGCTGGAATAGGCCTAATTTTGCTACGAAACTCTGCCTTGCGATTTTTTTTATTTTTTATTGTGCTAGAGTTCGAACCTAGAACATCGGGTAATTAAGCGAAGGGCAAAAATTAAATACCAGTAATTTGATGGATAAAAATTAAAGACCACTCCCGACTAAGGACAATCGTGCAAATTGCCCGGATTATAAAGATACTTTTTAGTGCATAAAACTTAGGCCCATTGTTAAGAAGAGTGAAAAAAAAGTAGCTAGTGCTAAATGCCAATTAATTAGTTGTGAAGAAAAGGGCATTTAATTGTTTTCCCCAAGTTCAAGTCAATCTTGGCCTTTTATTCTCAGCCTTTTACCGAGGATCTGTCTTTGACTCTTTGTAACGTAAAATACTGAGTAATGAACAAGAGTTCAATGCTCCTTTCTTACCTAAAAACTATCCACCATAAGATGCTAAGTGTATAAAAGCAATGTTAGTCATGAAAATTCACTTTGAACTCGCCCTATGAAAAACAAAAGTGGGAGTGGAATTTGAAGGGGATAATTACATTTTATACCGCTTGAAAAAACTATAATAGCCAGCAAATGTATAGATTTATGCTATATACATAAATATACCTAACATATACATAATCAATGTATATGTTGTGTATATTTTAGCTACCCCGTAATTAATTTCGGCAAACGGGCCAAAAAAAATTTGAAAAAAAAAAACATCTTAAAGCGGATCTTGAAAAGAAAAAAAAAAACTAGCTAGGAGTATCATTTTGTTTTCTTGATAATGAAGTAGAAATTAGTGAGTAACCAGAACTAATCAATATTGAGTAATGTACAGAGCCTACATGATCTAGGAGCTCGAAGAGTGCTAGTGACAGGAAGTGGATCACTGGGTTGTGTCCCAGCTGAGCTAGCCTTTAGGAGTTCAAATGGGGAATGCGCAAAGGGACCTCAACAAGCATCAGCAATTTACAATCCACTTCTTGTTGAAATGATTAAAAGTCTCAATCAAGAACTTGGCTCTGATATCTTTGTTGCTGTCAATGCCATGGAAATGCAGAATGACTTCATCACCAATCCCCAAGACTACGGTATGCTTTTGTTTTCTAAGTATTTACGCCCTCCAGTACTCCACAATAAGTGATTTTATAACCTTTCATATTTGATACAAAATGAATAATTTGGTCTCAGTTTATCCTTGTAATGATTTGAATATATTTCTAAAAAGTCTTATCATTACTTTTTAATTACTACTGAGTAGTTTAATCATATAACCGTCTTAATTCATGTCATTAAGTGATCTTTCTAATGGACGTGCCAAATCCTTAAAAGATCACGTATTGTGAATATCGGAGAGAATAACTTATATACGTATTCTAGATTGTTTTAACATGTAACATATCTTATTTTCTTAGTTATTAATTTATGAACGGTTACTACAGTTATTTTTAATTTCTAGGTGACCTGATAATGCAAAGCTTTTTTATACTGTCAATGTATATAAGTTAAGTTTATACTTTACTGTAATAATCAATCCTTCATTTGCAACCAAAACAAATGACGTACGTACGATAATCTTATAAGTAATTAAATTGACTAATCAACAAATTTTATATGGGCAAATTATTATACAGGGTTTGTTTCATCAAAGATAGCATGTTGTGGACAAGGACCTTACAACGGAATTGGATTATGCACAGCTGCATCAAATCTATGCCCTAACAGAGACGAATATGCATTTTGGGATAATTTCCATCCATCAGAAAAGGCAAACAAGATTATTGTTCAAACAATTTTTACTGGTTCTGATAAGTACATTACACCTATGAACTTAAGCACCATTATGACCATTGATTCTGTGTAGTGTGTAGTAGTACTACTTAAGAATTTGGTACCAATAAAACATGTATTATATGTGCAATGTTCTTCTAGGTTGTCGTGTTGTATCGTTCATCTGTTTATGTATCAGTGCTACTCTTATAGGCTCAAAACTTTTGTAATTTTGTTAAATAGTACCTCAGTTTTCTTTTACTGGTTTAATATCAACTTTTTGCACTCTCCTTAAAAAATTATTTATTAAATATTTATTTTACTAAGTTATTTAAATTAAATTATGCTTTGAAAATATTAAATTTGACTAGTAGTATTCCAATAAGTTTGAAAAGTGGTTGCCGAATGATCAGAATAAAATTGAGAAAATAAATAGATCTCTCTTGATTTGTTAAAATAGACAAGTAAAAATGAAATAAAAAATTAATATGTTGGATTAGTAAAAGGAAATCGAGGGGGGAGTAAATAACCTGAGTAGAGAAAAGGATGTAGTAGTAAGATATAGTATGTTGTAGCTTTAATTACTTGATTTTGTTCGAGACGTTTTTTGTTTCTTTAAATGCAAGTCTCTTACGATCTCCAATATCATGGTAGCTGTTGGTTTTTTCTTTGTAAAATCGACCTAGAGCCTGTTTGGATAGGCTTATGCCTATAAGCTGTTTGCAGCTTATAAGCTAAAAAAAATAAGTTGGGTAATCTAACTTTTTTTTTTTTGGCTTATAAGCTGCTTTAGATAAACTAAGTCAAATGGGCCCAATTATTTTTTTGAACTTATTTTAAGCACAAAATGACTTTAAGCTGGCCAGTCAAACACTCAAAAAAACTCAAAACAGCTTATAAGCAACATATAAGTCAATCCAAACGGGCTCCTACTCGATCCTACTATTTATTGTTTGGGAGTTAGGACCCGCTTTGTCACTATTTTTTCTACCCTTTAGAAGAGTGAGTTGAGCTCACTTTCGTCGTCCGTCCCAATTTAATAGAGCTCACTTTCATCGTCCGTCCCAATTTAATATTAAAAAAAAATTATGAGCCCCATATATTATATATATTAAACAATAACTAATATTAAAAAAATAGTGCAAATTAATAATGTCAAAAAAAAAGTGCCCCCATATTAAAAAATCAAACAATATTCATGTAATTTCCAAAGTATCTGATGGATTCATTGTCACGTGCGTATTCGTAGCAAATACTAATATAATAAAGTTTTAAATACGGAGCACAAACTACAATGTTATATTAATCGTGTTTTGGACATAGTATCTCATATTGACAAAATCAAGCAATATATATATATATATATAACAAAAAGTGAATCCCATATTAAAAAAACAAACAATGTCAAAAAAAAAAGTGCAAAAAAAAATTGTGGGCCCCATAATTCTAATATATATATTTTTAATATGGGGTGCACTTTTTTTTTTGGACATTATTAATTTGCACTATTTTTATGCATATATATATATATATATATGCATAAAAATAGTGCACCCCGTATTAAAAAATCAAATAATATTCATGTAATTTCCAGAGTATCTCATTAAGTCAATAATGATGGATTCATTGTCACGTGCGTATTCGTAACAAACACTAATATAATAAAGTTTTAAATATGGAGCACAAACTACAATATTATATTAATCGTGTTTTAAACATAGTATCCCATATTGACAAAATCAAGCAATATATATAAAAAAAAAGTGAATCTCATATTAAAAAAATAAACAATATCAAAAAAAAATACAGACTTTGTATTCGTAGCAAACACAAATATAATAAAGTTTTAGATACAGAGCACAAATTACAATGTTATATCAATCGTGTTTTGAACATAGTATGTGTATATATATATATATATATGCATAAAAATAGTGCAAACTAATAATGTCCAAAAGGGTGGGTTCCATACTAAACAACATCAAGCAATATAAAAAATATAAACAAAAAAAAAGAAGAAACTATATAAAGCATGGGTTTAGACCCATGTTTCGTTATCCGTTGTCCCTTAAAAAACAAAGGGTGGGCCCCATACTAAATAACACCGAGCAATAAAAAAAAGGAAGAAAAAAAGTGGAACTCATCATCTCCCAACTCATGGGAAAAAAAAAAAGTGGACCCTATATTATCAAAATCAAGCAATATAAAAAATTAAAAAAAAAAAAAAAAGTGAACCCCATATTAAAAAAAATATAATGTTAAAAAAAAGGGTGTTGGCTTTGTATTTGTAGCAAACACTAATATAATAAATTTTTAGATACGGAGCACAAACTACAATGTTATATTAATCGTGTTTTGAACAAAGTATATGTATATATATTATATGCATAAAAATAGTACAAACTAATAATGTCCAAAAAAAAAAAAAGTGCACCCATAAAGGGTGGACCTCATACTAAACAACATCAAGCAATATAAAAAAAAAGTGAAACCCACCATCTCCAAACTCACTGTAAAAAAAAAGTGGACCCCATATTAACAAAATCAAGCAATATCAAAAAAAAAAAGTGAACCTCATATTAAAAAAAATAATGACAAAAAAAAAAGTGCAGACTTTGTATTCGTAATAAACATTAATATACTAAACTTTTAGATACGGAGTACAAACTACAATGTTATATTAATCGTGTTTTGAACATAGTATATATATATATATATATATAGTACAAATTAATAATGTCAAAAAAAAAGTGCACTCCATATTAAAATATCAAACAATATTCATGTTATTTCTAAAGTATCTCATTGAGTCAATAATGATGCATTCATTGCCATGTGCGTATCAATCTATTAGTGGGAGCAAATGAAATTGCTTTTCTTCAAAAAGTTAAGTGGTCAAACCATACAGTTTTCTTTCTTTTTTTATATTAGCCTCAGATCTAATCTAGTTATTAAACTGTTGTATTTGCTATTCCGCCATATCATTTATTTGTTATGTTAATTACTTTTTTAGTTTTATTCTTACTCTAATAAATGTGAAAAGAGATTAATTTCGTAAAAAAAAATATATCAAATGGAGATCAAATAATGAATAAGGTAAATTAGTCAATTATAATTCTAATCGACGTTTTCTTAAAAAACCATGCAAAAGACAACATGACAAGTAAAATGATCTAAACCGAGAATATTTTCCAAAAATTAAAAAAATAGTATTTCTTCGTTTAAATAGAAAATCAATTTTTACTTTGTTTCGTTTTAAACATGTAAAATTAATTTAATAATTTGATTTAGAATTGTCCAAATCAAAATTTGATAAAAAACAATAAGTATTTTTACACCTTTAAATTAATCAAATTAAAATTAAAAGTATCAACTGATGCTTAAATATTGCTATTGTTTTATCTCAAAGAGAAGAAAATAATTTCCTTTTAAACAAGTCTTCTCTTTTAAAAAATATTAATAAATTTGTCGATTTTGTATTCGTAGCAAACATTAATATAATAAAATTTTAGATAAGAAGCACAAACTACATTGTTATATTAATCGTGTTTTAAACATAATATATATAATCACTATTCAAAGACAACTACATACACATAGATGCACTATAATCTAAAGTATTGGGCCCGTGCGCAGCACGGGCATAGGCCGTCTAGTTCCTATATAAGTTGAATGTGCCTTTAGAAGTCAAATTCCTGGTTGTTTGTGGGAGTTGGGACCTGTTGCTTCATCTTATTTTCTTACTAATTTCCTAATAGTATTCCATTGGAGTATTCGACACTGGACAGTGTGTGGATGAAGCCCTATAGAGTAGGGGGTGGGATGTTAAAGCGTAATAAGTATAATGTCAATCAGGATATTCAACCTTGAAAAAATCCAACTGAAATTTTAGTTGGTGATGCTATGGTCTGATCGACTTATGTTCCTCCTATTTGTTTTTCTTCGACCGACTTATAGTCTTTTAACCATTGTGGCAAAACCCAATTCATCAGTCGAGGAAATAGTTACAATTGATACGTAGTAGAAGAGTACGTCTATTTGTAGGGGTTTCAAATAGGCTAGTTGGGCTGAAATTGGATAAGTCAAAATGGGTTGAGCTAATTAATGGGTTGGGCTAAGTCAAGTTATGGGTATGGAGAAGAAGTTTTCCTTTTCTTTTCTTTTTTCCCCAATGTATATTATGTGTAAGTTAAGTTATATTTTGATATACACATGACATACAATGATATACGTTGACATATACGGGGCATGGATACAATACACAGTGATATACACTCTTGTCTATCATTGTATGTACTCGTATGTCATGTATATGTCACTGTATGTACTTTGATACATCGGATATACCATAATATACACCGGATGTACACTAGATATGCACTAGATATACATTCACTCCACCTTCAAACCATCACACAAGCCACCATAACCACCACCCTTCTACGATAACAATACAAAAACCACTTACATAAAAAGAAAAAAGGAAGAATAAGAGAGTTTCGTTCTAGAACTGGATAGATCGTTTCGCTGGTAGAGAAACTATTGTCGGTACGACCTGTGAGCAATATCATTGCCACCTTCCATTATCAAAGTCCTCAAACAGTGTTTACGCAATCGAATCATCCGGTGAGGTACTTTCAAATGCTTTAGATAGCGAAAAATTGGTGTGTTGGGATAAAAAGGAGGAGGGGGAGTTGGGGATGCGGATGGATCAACAAGTGGGATACAGAAACCAAAATATGAGTTTAAAATCAAGGGATACACCCTGTTTTTCTTAAGTTGCTATCACGACTATGTTGGGTAATTAATTGAAAATACCTACAAAAATAATACTTGGGGTCCTATTTCACCATATGGTGTAAAATTCTCTTTTCTAAAAGTACCATATAAGGCAAGATTAAATATAGTGTTCCTTTGGTTCATACTTCGGATGAATCTTTTTAGCAAAGCCCTTTTTTCCTGTCAAAGCACATTAACAAATCTTAACTTGGAAAAGCTACAGATTGGTATAGAATTCAAAGCATAGTGTTACAAATGCAGTATAGTATCCTAGAGCTTCCTCAAATTATCTACAGGATCATCCAAAACGTTATATTAATCACAGTGGTTCAACTTCCTTCTACAAGAGACTCTTGTTTGAAAAGAAATAATATTATGGACTAACTCCCTTCCCCCTTTTTTGGGTTTTTGGTGACTTTGGGTTGGTTCAGTAGATCATGGATCTCCTTCCTTACAAGTGGGGTAGGAGAAGAATTAGAAATATAAATGTTTACCCATGATTCTTTGTACTAGAATTTCATTTGATATATTTTGAAGTACACATATATCTCGATTATAAAGTACTATATCTACGTCTAATAATATATAATGTTCTAGCACATCCGAGACAATTTTGAGCAAATCCCACTGAATTAGATCTAAATCTACTAGTTGTTTAGTCGCATAGAGAGACTAATTAAAGGGTTATGGAGGCCTATTCTCACTTGGGATATAAGTTGGACAGTTTAAAAATAACAAGAATTAGACAGTTTAGAAATAACAAGAAATGCAAAAAGTTAGAACCTAAAATAAAATATATAGCATTAGCTCTGGTGTCACCATTTCTATTCTTTTTAAAAAATGCTGGCATAAAATGAAACTTTATTTTATGCCGGGAATGAACCTAGCTTGTGTGAATTGTCCTGCTCAATTAGATCAATCTTGATTCTTTCTTGTGACAAGGTTCTTGCTATTTTTTATTAGTTGTTGAAGTTGTTACTGGTTGAAAAAAACGGTAGTACTAAGCAAGATTTTAGATCTCACCCCTATAAAGGTCATTTTTAAGTTACTAAAAAATGCCCGAACACACCTTGCTAGGTGAAAAAGATGATTCCTTCTACTTTTTTGATTGGTTGGCCATGTAATGTTTTCATGAAGTAATTTACCATGATGGAGTAAATTAGAATCAATAAAGCTCTAACAAACAAAAGTTTCACACTATCACTTGGTTTATATACATTTGAGGGGTCATTTGGTTCGAACACTAAGTGTATCCCAAAATTATTATAATTCGGAGATTATAATTCTTGGATTAATTTATCTCACCTATGAGGTGGGATAAAATAACATTAAATTTGACGAAATAAGGTGAAATATCCGGGACTAAAATTTGAGATTGAGTTTATATTGTATTAATTGGTTGAAGCTATAAATTTATTTCCGGATAAATTTATATCTAGAATCAAACAAAGTGTAAATTTAATCTCAAACTTATTAATTCTGAGATATCCACCTTTTCCTATCAACCACACGACCGCTTAGAATTGTTATAGTACCATCTTCTAACTATTTGTCCGTCATGGAAGTAGTAATTTTAGTGAAAACTCGTATTGATTTTTATTTGATAAAATTTATCATTCTAATTCTACTCAATTTTAAGTTATAACTTGTGTTTGATATTTACCGAAAACATTATCCAGAACATTTTCTAAACAAAAGTTATTTTTTGGTGTTTAATTTGCAAAAATATTTTTCACCAAATGGGGAACGTGACTTTCCTCATTTTTCGGGCTGAGATTATTTTTAGCTTTGATTATTAGCCTGTTTGGCCAAGTTTATTTTTCCCCAAAAGTACTTATTTTTCTAATAAATGCTTATCTTAAAAAAAGTGAGGTGTTTGGCCTAGCTTTTGGGAGGAAATAAGTGCTTCTGGGGAGTAGCAAAAACAGTTTTTCAGAAGTTAAAAAAATAGTTTTTGCCCAAAAGCATTTTTTTGAAAAGTACTTTTGATAAAAATACACTTAGAAGCATTTTTTAAAAGTTTGGTCAAACACTAATTTTTGCTCAAGTGCTTTTTAAATTTATTGGCTAAACACAAACTACTTTTAGCCAAAATTACTTTTTTTTAAAAATACTTTTCAAAATAAGTTAATTTTATAAGTGTGGCCAAACATACTATATCTCCAACCGACATATAAACATTACTATTACTATCAATTTACAAATCTCAAAAAAATCATTAGAGCACTATAGGATTTGCTAGCACTCTTACTAATTTTTAATAAAATTTTCTGTAAGCACACCAATCAGGTACAATTTTTATTTTTATTTTATAATGACACCCTGTCATCCCGTGTTACGATCTGCTATTACTATCTTGCTCGTGATAAGAGAAGCTTGGAGAATTATATTGTCATTTGTGCTGATTGATGCTTAAGCCTAACTCAATTTGCCAACCTGTAAAGGTCAACCTCGTTAATTATGCAATTTATCAAAGCTTATTATTGGGAAGTGGGATAACCCTACATGATGATTTCAAAAGTGGACAACTTTATTGCTTTCTTTAATTAATTAACCCTCTCAAAAAGACAATTTAGAAAATAAAAGATCTTTAATTTTCTGTCTAGAAGAGGTTGTTGGTTAGGCTCTGTCAGGAAAGTGGGTCTGCCTTACATCTTTTTCCCATTTGCTTGTGATTGTACTAATACAACAGCACTTAATATGATGTATTCAGTGGCGGAATCAAGATTTTCATGAAGGGGTTTAAAATATAAAAGAAGCTAGAGGAGGTTCAACATCTACTCTATATATATAAAAATAATTTTAACTATGTATAAACAGTATTTTTTTTCACCGAAATGGGTTCGGATGAACCCCTCGGCCCTATATGGCTCCGCCCCAGGATACATTGAGATATTCATCATTTACTAATAGAAAATATTGTTAATTAGTTATTGGTAAAGCTACAAATCAATGTTGCTGTTAGACTGTTCGTGTCATATATTTGTGACGTCCATCTTATCCACACACAACTACTTGCTGAAGTATGTAACCTATGGCTATATATATGGATTTTAATATTACATATCAAATTCCTTACGGATCTTGATCTTTACTCCTATAATAATAAATAGTTTAGGAGAATACATAGTTTAGGAGAATACTATTAGGTATGCTAAGAAGATGAGCATGCATGAGAATAGGAATTAAATTAAGAGCCATAGTCGTTTTTGCTAATTCTAATTGTTCTCTAGCTGTGTCTCTAATGATCAGATTTGTAGTCTCCGTTAAAAACAGGAAAAAGAACATAGAGTAGAAGGCAAAGCCGTATTTTTTAGTGTTTTGCATGCTCTACTATAGCAGCATGCTTCGTAGTTAAAAGAAAGAAAGAACGAAGGAACACATATATGAGTGATAAAATTAGCCCATGAAAATATGATTTGTTCAATTCGTTTAAATTTGGCGGGTCAATGACGTTCGAAGTGCACAAATACCCGCTTTTAGGGTCGCCATTTAACGTTTACCCGAAGTTGAGCTTTCTTTACAAGTTTACCCACTTTAGGCACAACTTTAGACATTCGCGTCTGGAGTGTGGCCTGGTGAAGGCCAAACATCAAATGTTGAATTTTTAATGTATGATTGAACTTTAGTCATACATGAATGAAATAAATAAAAATTAGCTAAAATTTCAATCACATGTGTCTGATTTTTTTCGTCAAAAAAATAAGTTTGTTCTTCGAATTTCAATAATCTAAAACACAATTCAACACCCAAATAATTTTAATCTTCAAGCTTCAACAATCCACACTATTCAATACCAAAATCTACTTCAAATAAGTCAAATTTAAAAACATAAGTTCCATATATCGTAAAAAGAACAAACCTAATCATCAATTTGCAAAAAAAAAAATAACAAATCTTATAAACGCATTTTGGGATAATATTTTAACTAAGGCTTAATGCACATGCGGCCTCCTAAACTTGCACCTTTTTTCTATTTTGGCACCTCAACTTAGTGTTGTTCCTATTAAACTCCCGAACTCGTTCTTAAGTGCGTCTATCAACAACAACAACAACCCCAGTATAATCCCACCATGTGGGGTCTGGGGAGGGTAGAATGTACGCAGACTTAACCCCCGCCTTGAAAGGTAGGGCGGCTGTTTCCGAAAAACCCTCGGCTCTAAGTGTGTCTATCAAACCCCCTAATTTGATTTTTATTAGAAACAGAAATTAAATTGGGGAAATGGAGGTGAGTAATATTTTAGACATGTGGTAGGCTATTCTTTAGGTCGTGAATGCGTTAGTTTATGTTAGTTCTGCTCTTCCACTGCCTGCTTAATTAAGAACTCTCTTTTTCCCCTCTCTATTGCTGTTAATCTTAGCTAAAAGATGACATAATTAAATTGGTATATTTACTAGCACGTTGCTACATTGAAAATGACATACTATGTAAGTCGGATTGTGTTTGACAGATATACTATGTAAGTCCGATTATGTTTGACAGATATATTTGAGTACGAATTTAGAGGTTTAATAGGAACAAAATGAACTTATAAAAGGACAAATTTAGGGGGCACGCATGCATTAACCCTTTAACTAATCACTGTATCATTGGGCGTAAGAAGTTTTTATCAACTGTCTCAACCACACATATACTGCATCCTCTCTTTTCCGTCGATATAATATATATCCCCCTATTTTCATACATTTTCAAAAATCTCACACGGTTGCTAAATCCTCTCTTCCCTTAACTAGATGGCCTATGCCCGTGCTGCTCACGGGCCGAACACTTTGGATTATAATGTATCTATGCGTATGTAGTTGTGTTTGGATAGTGATAATATATATATATATATATATACACACACTATGTTCAAAACACGATTAATATAACATTGTAGTTTGTGGTCCGTATCTAAAACTTTACTATATTCGTGTTTGCTACGAATACAAAGTCGGCAAAAAATTTATTAATACTTTTTAAAAGAGAAGACTTGTTTAAAAGAAAACTATTTTCCTCTCATTGAGATAAAACAATAGCAATATTTAAGCATCAGTTGATACTTTCAATTTTAATTCGATTAATTTAAAGGTGTAAAATACTTATTATTTTTTTGTCAAATTTTGATTTGGATAATTCTAATTCAAATTATTAAATTAATTTTACATCTTTAAAATGAAACAAAGTAGAAATTGATTTTCTAGTTAAACGAAAAAAATACTATTTTTAATTTTTGGTAAATAATCTCGGTTTAGCTCATTTTACTTGTCATGTTGTTTTTTGCATGGTTTTTTAAGGAAACGTCAATTACAATTATAATTTGACTAATTTATCTTGTTTATTATTTGATCTTCATTTGATATTAATCTCTTTTCACATTTATTAGAGTAAGAATAAAGATGAAAAAATAATTAAATTCTAGCTTATTTTAAAATATAAATATTTTAAGTATATTTATTTTAGTAAACATAACAAATAAATGACATGGCGGAATAGCAAATACAACACTTAAATAACTAGATTAGATATCAGGCTAATATAAGAAAAGAAAGGAAATTGTATGTATTTGGCTACTTAACCTTTTGAAGAAAAACAATAATACGGGGTCCATGTTTTTTGCTGTGCAACAATTTCATTTGCTCCCACTAATAGGTTGATACGCATGTGGCAATGAATCCACTATTATTGACTTGATGGTAGGCCTGTGCACGAATCGGTTCGGTTTTGGCCATCATCGAGTTGAAATTTCGAATTTCGACTTTCTAAAATTCTCAACCAAACTCGATCCATTCTAGGTTCAATTTGATTCGTTTTTTATTGTTTTGGTTCGGTTACACAAATCGATTTGTTCGGTTTATTCGAAATTTAAACAAGCAACTATTTCATTTCAGTTTTAGAGTAAACATAACAAAAAATAATGAGATCCTAAACTTGCAACCTTATAACCAAGACATTAACCAAGAAAAAACCATAAACTTGCAAGCCTAATAGCATATAAATAGCAAAACAAGAGCTTGACAACTTGTGCAAGCATACAAATCCGCCAACACCACATTACATATACCAAATTAGTCATATTAGTCACTAGTGGCATATAAATTCGGTTTGTTCGGATCGGTTCGATTGATAATTGAAGCAAACCGTATCCGAACCGTTAAACCGTAATATTTTACAATTGCATTTGTAAATAGAAATCGAATTGTATTATCCAAATTAAATTATCCGAATTGTTTCGAATCGGTTTGGAAATTTGGATTGAACCGATTTGTGCACGGGCCTACTTGATGGGAATACTTTGGGAATAACATGAATATTGTTTGATTTTTTAATATAAGGGGTGCACGTTTTTTTTTTGACATTGTTTTTTTTTTTAATATGGGGTTTACTTTTCTTTTTTTCATGAGTTTGGAGAGGGTGGGGTCCACTTTTTTTCCTTTTTTTTTTAAATATTGCTTGATGTTTTTAGTATGAGGTCCACCTTATTTTTTTTTTAAGAGTGACTGACGACGAAGAATGAGTAAACCGATATTTTTATATAGTAGAAAAATAGAAATATAATAAAGTATTTCTATCTATTTTTTAGAAGAGTTGGTAATATAAAGTATAAAATGTCATCTTTTTGCCCTTAAATAAAAAGATGGGTGGGACCACAAAGGATTTTTTTGCCCTTAAATAAAAAAGTGGGACCAAAGGACGGACGATGATCTTGCTTATAAACCGGCTCTTCTATATAGTAGTAAAATATAAGTATTTTAAGTATAATTATTTCAATAAACATAACAAATAAATAACATGGTGGAATAGCAAATACAATAGTTCAATATCTAAATTACATCTCAGGCTAATATAAAAAGAGAAAGAAAATTGTATGGTTTGACTACTTAACCTTTTGAAGAAAAGCAATAATATGGGTCTATGTTTTTTGCTGTACAATAATTTCATTTACTCCCACTATTGGGTTAATACGCATGTGGCAATGAATCCATCATTATTGATTTAATGAGATACTTTAGAAATTACATGAATATTGTTTGATTTTTTAATATTGGATGCACTTTTTTTTACATTGTTTGTTTTTTTAATATGGGATTCACTTTTTTTTTTAAAATTACTTGATTTTGTTAATATGGGTTCATTGTTTTTTCCCGTGACTATGGAGACGATGGGTTTCATTTTTATTTTTTTTAGTATTGATTTGTATTTAATATGGGCCCACACTTTTGTTTTAATGGATTGACGACTGTTAAGTTAAATGGATTGACGACTGACGACGAAAAAGTAGCCAACCGCCTTTTCTATATAGTTATTAATTATTAAAATGGATTGACGACTGACGACGAAAAAGTAGCCAACCGCCTCTTCTATATAGTTATTAATTATTAAAATGGATTGACGACTGACGACTGACGACAAAAAAGTAGCCAACCGCCTCTTCTATATAGTTATTAATAATATTAATATAGCAAATGCCCCCAGTTTTCCTACATATTAAAAAAACTCACATAAATGCCAAGGGATTGTTTGATACGTGGGATCAGGTAAAATATTTCAAGATTAGATTTGGATCAAAATTTATATTATATTTAGATAGAGCATAAATTTACAGTCAACCAAACACAATATTAATTTATTCCTGAATATCTCATCTTATCCCTTTAAATTTAAAATTATTTTATCGCACCTCCCCATTAGGATAAATTAATCACTGGATTATAATTCCAGGGCTATGACCCATTTGGCCATGATACTTATTCACTTTTTTCTGAATCATTGTTTGTCCAATTAGGCATAATGTCTAATCCACGCTCCAAAAGCTAGCTTAAAATGAAAAGGATTATTCAAGCCTTATTAGAGTTTGCGTCCGTCACCAATGTGATATATTTTCTTCATGAATTATATTTGAAATTTAAGACCCTATTTTCACTTTCGGTATATTGAAACAACCAAACATTTTATGCAAAAAGTATAACCAAACTCCATCTTCAAAAATGCCTACGAGCCCGTTTGGATTGGCTTATAAGTTGGCTTATAAGCTGTTTTCAATTTTTTTGAGTGTTTGGCTGGCCAGCTTAAAGTCATTTTATGCTTAAAATAAGCTCAAAAAAATAATTGAACCCATTTGACTTAGTTTATCTAAAGCAGCTTATAAGCTGAAAACAGCTTATAAGCCAAAAAAAATAAGTTGGACTACCCCAACTTATTTTTTTCAGCTTATAAGCTGCAAACAGCTTTAAGCTGTAAGCCAATCCAAACGGGCTCTACCTAGTTTGCGAACGAAACGACCCCTAAATCATCTCTTCCGTTAATATAGCAAATAGCCCCCAATATTTCATGAGCCTGTCTTTCTCTTTCCTCTTTGTCCTCACACACTCACTCGTCTTTCACTTTTTTCCACCATTTCTCATTCCCATTTCACAGATCTGAGGCTCATCGCACCAGATCGGAGCCAAAGAAACTAATACAATCTCGTTGCAATGGAAGAAGCACTTGAATTGTCACGTGCGAAAGACACGAAGGAGAGAATGGCTGGTGTAGAGAGACTACATCAACTTCTAGAAGCTTCTAGAAAATCCCTCTCTTCATCTGAAGTTACTTCTTTAGTAGATGTTTGTTTAGATCTTTTGAAAGATAACAATTTTAGGGTTTGTCAAGGTGCGTTACAGTCACTTGATAGTGCTGCGGTGTTATCTGGTGAACATTTTAAGCTTCATTTCAATGCTCTTGTACCTGCTGTTGTTGAAAGATTAGGTGATGCCAAACAGCCCGTAAGGGATGCTTCTAGAAGATTGTTGCTTACTTTGATGCAGGTAAACGCTGTTGCTTTTCGTTTTTTTTTTACTGTTACTTTACCCTAATTGTGTTAAATTAGTTATTTTCCTAATGCTAATTTAGTTAAAAAGCTCAATTAGTTAGTAATTGTTCGTTTATTTAATTTAATTGTTAATGTGTTAGAGATGCTTCTAGAAGATTGTTGCTTAATTTGATGCAGGTAACTCATTGCATGAACGCGGTTAATCTTCGTTTTTACTGTAACTCTACTCTAATTGGATTAAGTTAATTATTTTCCTAATGCTAATTTAGTTAAAAAGCTCAATTAGTTAGCAATTGCTTGTTTATTAATTTAATTGTTAATGTGTTAGTATATAGCTATTTGTTAACTTTAAATTTAGCTAATTACTCCCTCCGTCCCAATTTATGCGGCACCCTTTCCTTTTTAGTCTGTACCAAAAAGAATGTTACATTTCTATACTAAGAATATAATTAGAAACAACTGAACTTTAAAATTCCGCTTTTACCTTTAATGAAATGATTTACAGCCACACAAACGGTGCCACATAAAAATTGGGACGGAGGGAGTATTATTTAATCCATTTTGCATATATTAATTGTTATAGTGACTGTTAATTAGTTAATCCTTATGTGTCTACTTCATGTGGACATAATTTTTTTTTTTTTTTGAATAAATTGGATTGGTTAAAGATTTCTGAAGAAAACTTATTTTTTGTTTTATGATGAAGCGGAATGAATATAGAGGATTCATATTGCCAACCTGGATTTTGGCATAGTTGTTGTATTGGTTCAAACGCCAAAAAATTGATTGAAGATTTCTTTCTTTTTTCTTTGTATTTTTTTTATTCTGTTCAGGGATAAGGGTGGTTGGAGGTGGTTGAACATTGGAGTCTTTGATCGGAACAGATGAAGATTAAAGAAACTATTTATATGACCCAATTGTTTGCTAGTGGCGAATAATATTTATAAAGTTCAGTCAATTTACCAATTTTCAAAAAAAAATAAAAATATTTATCAAGTTCAATTGATTAGGCATGTCTATAGTATTTTCAGATCGACTCCAAAAATATGCAAGATGCTTTTGTTGTGTGTGCCTTGCGCCTACAGTATGCACGTGCACATTAGGGGTGACTCAGTAAAATTTGTGTCATAAAGCTAAGTTTTAACAAGAGGCCTTAAACTTATTTAATAAATTTCATTTATACTTTTTGTTGAAGTTATGTTTTTAGTTTTTTGAGATATAAACTGATTAATTATTTGAATCAATTTATTTTAATATTTCTTTACAATTGACGACCTATCCAATCCATTTAATATATATTTGTTGAGAGATGATTGATATTACGTAACAATATTCAGCTTGAGAATTATTTAAATCAACATATGCTAAAAAACATTGAATTCAAATTGGAGAAAGCGCTATGGAGTTTCACTACTATATTACATCTCTTCTAATGCTTTAATTCTTGATATTAATAAAAATACAAGTATCTTGATTTAATCTTAAGGGACTTGCTCTTCAATTTATGAATCAATCAAACGTGACAAAAATAAATTGTTTTGATTAAGAAAATAGAGCTGAATTGTAAAGTGAACTTGTTGTAAACAGGAAAAATGATGGATTTATGTGGACAAGAAAAAATCAAAACCAAAAGGGAAGGTAAATGCACTAATTAATACTTAAAAGTTAAGAACTTATAGTAATTAGCTAAGTGGATGCTCCTTCATACAGAGCTCAAAGAGAATTACCCATCATAAGAAAGCTGCTCGCTCTTTTGAACTTCACTCATTTGGGGCCTTAAAAAATTTGAGGCCTAAAGCCTAGGAATTAGTGGCTTTACCATCTAGCCAGCCCTGGCACACTTTCAGGGATGAAAAATGATAACAGCGCAAGATTACAATTCACCATTCTGTTACCGAAAATTAATTATTTGGAATGCAGAACATTACTAATGATCAAGTTTTTTGACATGTTAATTTTGACCGAATATGTGACCATCTAAAACGAACAGTAATACAAAGCAATGAAGTCATCGTGTTTGTTGGCTATAATGTAAAACTAATTTAGCATGGTATTTAAGTGGAGAAGGGTAGAGGGGTGGACCCTTTCTGACCGTTTGCCACTGCCCCTTGAGGATTTCTCGGTTATAAAAAAAAGTGTAAAACTAATTTAGCGTGTTAAGATAATATAATTGGGATATTCTTGCTTTTTTCACAAGGCAGAACACATTATTTTTGACTGTCAAAAAGATGTAGATAAGACTCTTATCAAACTGAGTAGTTGTTTTTCAAGGGGAGTTTTTGAACATTAATTTTAATAACTTTCAGATGTGAATATTGTTGGTTAGCACAGTTACAACCAGCATGAGATAATTTCAACTTGTGTTCCAGGGGAAAAAACTAGAAACCTATTTGGCTGATTAATATATATATACATATATATTCTGCAGGTTTCTTCGCCAACTATCATTGTTGAGAGGGCAGGGTCTTGTGCTTGGATGCACAGAAGTTTCAGAGTTCGAGAAGAATTTGCTCGTACTGTTACATCAGCGATTAGTCTTTTTTCTTCAACAGAGCTGCCCCTTCAACGAGCTATTCTTCCTCCTGTATGTGATTCACCACGAATGGCGATGAAGCTCTTTTGTATGTTGTGATACTAAATACGTCACCTTTTGTTATCCAATTTTGTAAACATCCTTCTTCTTTGTTGCTAGATTCTGCAAATGTTGAGTGATCCTAACCCCGGTGTTAGAGATGCAGCCATATCATGTATTGAGGTTAGTGAAACTGTTTTCGTATCTCAATTTCATGTAGTTGTGGTACTGTCTAGAAGGGTTAGAGTTGTATTTAATTAGTGTCTAGTGTATTAGCAATTTGGCTGATCACTTGCTGCCTCAAATTCTGACAGGCTGTGTTAATTGTAGCTATATGTAAATTGGTAACATTCGAAAAAGACAAAAAAGCCATATTTATAAGGGCAATAGTAGCTCACTAATTTGGCCATTAAAAAATTTAGACATTTTACTGCGAAAGCGAGATAGGGAGAGAGAGAAAAAAGAACCAACAAACACAACAATTTTTTTTTTTTTTTTTGGGGGTGGGGGCTGAGGCTTTGAGAGATTTTAATCCATAAGAAACACCCTTAGTTGTTTATTAAGGTATAGAAGATTGGTGTTGTTCGTAGAAAATCATGTCTTTTTAAATGAGGTTTTCTACTTTTTGGTATATTATTTTATACGGGTATTTTTTGCTCATTGTTAATAAATTTTATTACTTGATAATTTTTTTTATATCAAGGCTTGATGTTTCTTACTTGGATATGCCTTGAATTGACATGTAAAAGAGGCCAATATACTTCATATAGTTTTATGATAGCTTGAATATAGAGATAAAAGAGCTTTTATGTTGGAGTTCGGATGGGAGCAAAATGCTAGTTTTCATTTTTTTTGATAACCGTGGTGTTCGTGCCAGCTTGCATGCACCTCACTAATTCCATAGGGTACCTGTTACCTCCCACCAGCGTAGGTACTGGTTAACCCTGTCTTCTAAGGCTTGGACAGATGGGAAGAAATCACCTAAGTGGATTTGAACCTGAGGCCTCATGGTTCTCAACCCATTTCATTGACCACTAGCCCACACTTATACATTTTTTTCTGAAAACCAAATATTAGTTTCAGTTTAAGAGTTACATAGTGAAGGATGCTTAGCTCTTTTTATGATGTAGAAATACAACTATTTGTAAAGTTTAGTAAAAAGGATAAATATTTTAAACAGTCTTGCATACAATTGTATATGGTTGACATTTAATTGAAGAGCTATGATAAAGCTTTTGGGGAAAGCTTCCGTACTTGTGAATAGAAATTCTTTGCGCCTTCTACTTCCTCCACCTGATGAGAGGATGGTTGCAAGATGGTCTAACATCAACATTCTGGGAAGTTTATACGTATAGATGCAACATGATGGAGGGACAACCTAGTGGTAAGGACCTTCCACCTCCAAATATAAGGATGGCGATTTGAGTCACCAAGGGAGCAAAGCGGGAAATGGCCACAAGTGGCCTCCTGGCTAGCAGAAGTTTGAGGGATGGGGGTTTTTAATATCCCTAAAGCAAAAGTAACGAAAGAACCCAAAAATAAACCTCTACTTTGCTCATAATCTTTACGGAGATTTCTATACTTTGCTCACTTATCAAAAGAGAAAAAGGGACGTCTAGACCTTGCTGGCTTGCTCCATCTATTTTACTGAGAGTTCTAGATATTCATTCCCTCTATTGATATAGCCTAGTCTTTAACCGTAGACTTTAAAATTTTTATATTTTCTGTTCAGCAATTAACTTCAGTTTGGAAAAGCGGCTGTGTTAGTTTTATTATCGAAGTCATAGCATGCTTCTGACTGTGAGGTTCAGTGTCTTTTCTTTTCTCTTACAATATAAAGATGCTCCAATCTCACTGTCTTTATTTTGATTCTTTTAGAAGCTCGCAGTCTTGGTTTTGGCTATTTATCAAGGAAGTCGCCTATGATTGATTAAATTAATTGATCAAACATATAAAAATTACCTTCGGGCTAGTGGTGTACTTCTTGTTCCAGCCAGTGCAGTTATCATGCTGGTAGTCAGAAGTGATTGTCACAAGTTATCTGTTAGCTTTTTCACTGTCTTTCATCAACTTGTTACAATTTTAAAGCCATTTTATGCTGCGTGGAAGTGATTAGTTGTTAGTAGTTGTTCTTTGTAATCATTTCTCTGTAGTTGGTTAAAGCTGCAGCAGGAGGGGCTGTTGATAAATGTTTGGAAATATCCAAATCGGTGCTTGCTAATATTTGTGTATCATTACTGAATTCTTGCTTTATATTATTCTTTTATGTATTGTTGGTTTACTGCCTTTCACTAACAAATAATCAGTTCCATGATTAAGTGTTATGCCTTTAACAGCCCCTCTGTCCATGTTTTATCTTCTTTGCAGGAGATGTATTCATCGGCTGGAGCTCAGTTCCGTGATGAGCTTCAGCGCCATCATCTTCCTACCATGATGGTATGTACATAACTTGAGACGTTTTCATTCTAGCAATAGTTATCCTATCATATGCAGTGACCTGAGTTTCCAGTTGTAGATTTTATTTCACTTGGTCACTAATGTGATAGGGAAAGCCTAATTTCTTCTAAATCTCTGTCTTGACTTGATAATTGGCTGCAGCTAAAAGATATTAATGCCCGACTAGAGAAGATTGAGCCCAAAAATCGCTCAGATGGAATTCCAAGAAGCTATTCAGCTGCTGAGGTTAGATCCACTGGTCTTAATCCCAAGAAAAGCAGCCCAAGGGCTAAAAGTTCAACAAGAGAGGCGTCTCTTTTTGGAGGTTAGTACATGCACCCAATATGCCTTGGAAACTTTTACATATATTAAGCTTTTGTTGGCATCCTTTTGTCATGTTACATACTGGGGATAAAAGTTTTCAAGGTTTTGTTGGTTAACCTTTCTAAATGATGAGGGGGAGCAGGAGAGGAGAGAAGCAGAATTGTGTAGTTGGTCTAAGAACATTGAGAAATCATTTGCCGGTGGTAATCAGGGTATTTTCCATGTAAAACAACTACTATGAGTCTATGAATAAAGGGTATTTTGACCCAAAAAAAAAAAGGGAACACAGAGAGAAGGAGGTTTTCAATAACATAATCACAAGAACAGTCTATGATTGTATACTTGATCGAATGTCATTTGCTCTCTACTCTTGTATAGGGGATGCTGATGCTACGGAGAAACCTGTCGAGCCAATTAAAGTGTACTCAGAAAAGGAGCTGGTGAGGGAGTTTGAGAAGATTGCCTCTACCCTTGTGCCAGAGAAGGATTGGTCTATCCGTATCTCTGCTATGCAGAGAATTGAGGCTCTTGTTATTGGAGGTGTGTTTTCTACTATGGCATTTGCTGTATAACTATGTCCCCTTCTCTTATTGAAGTGATATATACAGAGCTCAGTGCTTCCTCTGCCATTCCCCACTGAAAAGAAAGAAAAAGGAAAAGAGAAGAAAATTGTATGAAATAAGAGAAAATAGGATTATTTATGTTCAAATGATTTCTTTCCTATCATGTCTTGACCAGCTTATATTGCGCCTCATCTTCTATTTCCTCGTATCAGGTGCAACTGATTTTCCTTGTTTCCGTGGACTTCTAAAGCAGCTTGTTGTCCCTTTGAGCACACAGTTGTCTGATCGGAGATCCACCATTGTCAAACAGGTCTGTTGCCATAGTCTATAACATACCAACTCTGCTAGTGTGTCTTTTTGAAACTTATTTTTCCTCTAATTATTCGCTTCTGTCTCCTGCTTTGTTACCCGGGCTGTGTCAAATGGGTTATGAGTGCTAGTTATGGATCGGTCAATACAGAAAACCTACTAGAATTTGCATGTTTATGTCAAACGTTTGCATCCTAGTCCATCTGAAATAGCTTGCTATTGCTGTCTGCTCCACTCACTGTAGTTGCCGTCTTCATAGAGGCCTTTTAGTAGTCAGATAGACCTGTGGCCCTCTCTTTCTTACAATGCATTTATGCAATCTAGGACTGCATCTCGGTGTTCACACTTATTTCTCCATTTTTGAGGACATTTTTTGCACCTTTTCCTTATTAATTCTCAGGTTAAAGAGTATCACCCAATCTGAATGTATGCACATAGACTCTTGTTCTTTTGCCAGATTTTATCAGTTAAGATGTCTACTCGCGCCACAGGAACTGGAGTGTCTGAGTATATTTATTGGGCGGTTTATACTTCACCTGCCCATTTTTCCTTCTGAAATTGATGAGAAAAAGTTCATTAGTGTCTCTTATGCATGTACTCCATAAACATGGAGACATTTAAGTAGACTAAAGTGTTCCAATTTACGGTGTCTTCTCCTTGTCTTTTATTGGTAGGCTTGCCATTTGTTAAACCTCCTATCCAAAGAGCTTTTGGGAGATTTTGAGGCATGTGCTGAGATGTTCATTCCGGTGAGTAACTTTTTTAGCTACTGTCCGCAGATTTATGCTTCTCTCATCTCATTTAGAGAAAAGAATGATCTTACACCAAATGGCGTAGGTTGTTTCTGACTTCTGATTTGAATTTCAGGTTCTTTTCAAGCTTGTTGTGATAACTGTTCTTGTAATTGCAGAATCTGCTGATACCTGCATAAAGACGGTAACGCTTTATGTGCAGTTATAATCATCTCTCTTTCCTCCCTTTGTATATTGGTTAGTCATGTGCCACTATTATTTTCAGATGTTGCGCAACTGCAAGGTTGCTCGTGCACTTCCTCGAATAGCTGATTGTGCAAAGAATGATCGAAATGCAGTTCTTCGTGCAAGGTTTGATTCTTTGTGGTCAATTATCGTGTGTATTCTGCTTTAATTCTGGACAGTGCTGTTCCTCATTCACAACACTTAACAGATGCTGTGAGTATGCACTTCTAATCCTGGAACATTGGCCTGATGCATCTGAGATACACCGTTCAGCAGAACTCTATGAAGACCTTATAAAGTGTTGTGTAGCAGATGCGATGAGTGAGGTATGGATCTTGAATTCTACGTACAGATGTAAATTTGAATGTACACTATGCTGCTTGCATCATTCAATCTCCCCTCTTCTTCGCGCACCGAGAGAGACACTATGTTCCATTTTGTCCTCGTATTCAATATCTTTTTTTTTTCCATTTCTTTTTGCAATTTCATTACTCTCAGTTGAAACTTAACAGGTACGATCAACTGCTAGAACTTTGTACAGAATGTTTGCAAGAACTTGGCCAGAACGATCCAGGCGTTTGTTTATGTCCTTTGATCCTGTTATCCAAAGGGTACTCTGTTTTCTCTTAAAGTTGCTCCCAGCATCTTAACATTACTTTAAATTGCGTTTAGATTTGACATGACGGACTAAAGGGGAAAGACTTTTGCAGATCATAAATGAGGAAGATGGTGGAACTCATAGACGGCATGCTTCACCTTCTGTTCGAGAGAGGAGTTCACACTTCTCACTTGCTTCTCAAACATCTGCTTCTTCACAAATTTCTGGTTATGGAACTTCTGCAATAGTTGCTATGGATAGAAGTTCCAGTTTGCCTTCAGGCACATCCCTCTCCACTGGGCTACTCCTGTCACAAACAAAACCTGTGGGTACTGGCACAGAACGTAGCTTGGAAAGTGTACTTCATGCCAGCAAACAGAAAGTTTCTGCTATAGAAAGCCTGCTCAAAGGTCTGGATATGTCTGAGAAAAGTCGATCCTCTAGTTTGGATCTAGGTAATTGTTTCCTCTTCCATTATTCTTCCTCATCTCAAAATCTTGTGTGTGGTATTTTAGTGCCAAGGTGAAAGCCTTAGAGTTCATCCACATGCAGCAGCTTCTAAAACTTGGCAGAAAGGATGCTGGGAAAACTAAAAAGACTATGGGTGTGTTTGGTATTGATGGAAGATGTTTTCCAAGAAAATATTTTCTCAGATAGTGTTTTTTCCGACTCATTTTCTTGTGTTTGGTACGCAAGTTGGAAAATGTCATTTCAAGAGCATTTGGATATACTTAAAGCAAAACCACTATGAAGCTTTTGAATCCTGTGTGCGACTTTTGGTGGTGGGGAGCGGGGGGCTGGGTAGTGTAAGAAACCCAAAAAAAAAAACCTTTTAATTCTTTTCTTTTGGGGGGGGGGGGGTGGGGTTTGGTAGTTGGGGGTAAGAATTTTTTTCCATTTTTTATAGAAGTAAAACAAAATATATGAAACAGTAAATTCAGGGGGGTGGGTGCTGGAAGGTAGGAGTGGTGGGGATGGGGTGGAAAGTGGGTGAGTGGGGATGGGGCATACCGGGATGGATTGGGGAATGCGTTGGTGCGTTTTTATTAATCTGGAAAATGTTTTCCCTCAAATTTTTATGGAAAACATTTTCTCCTATTTTGAGGAAAACATTTTCCGTCGTACCAAACACACCCTATAGCTATAATATTCCTCTCTTAAAAGAAAAGAAGAAGACTAGCTATAATGTTTGAAGTTTTATGAAGACCTTAATTTTTCTTTTCCTGCCCCTAGTGCAGGAGTTGACCCGCCATCGTCCCGTGACCCACCATTTCCTCTTGCTGTTCCTGCATCGAATAGTCTTGTTAACGCTTTGGTAGATGCACCATCTGGTTTCTCTAGAGGGAAGAATCGCAATGGTGGATTGGGTTTGTCTGATATCATTACTCAGATCCAGGCCTCGAAGGATTCAACTAAATCATCCTATCGAAGTAGTGCGGTTCATGAATCCTTTTCAGCGCTTAATTCTTATTCGGCAAGAAGGGCTTCAGAAAAACTACCAGATAGAGGTTTTTCTGAAGATAATGCTGAAGTGAGGGAAGGTAGACGGTTAATGAACTCACACGTTCACAGACAATACATAGAGTCACCATACAGAGATGCTAACTTTAGGGATTCTCAGAATAATCACGTTCCAAATTTTCAACGTCCTCTATCAAGAAAGAACACAGCAGGAAGAATGTCTACTAGCAAGAGAAGGAGCTTTGATGACAGTCAGCTTCCGCTTGGAGACATGTCAAGTTATGTGGAGGGACCTGCCTCACTAAGTGATGCATTAAGTGAAGGTCTCAGTTCTAGTTCAGATTGGAATGCTAGGGTTGCTGCATTTAGCTATGTCAGGTCTTTGCTACAGCAGGGGCCTAGAGGTATTCCAGAAATCATTCAGAGCTTTGAGAAGGTTATGAAATTATTTTTCCAGCACCTTGATGATCCCCATCATAAAGTTGCACAGGCTGCTCTGTCAACCCTTGCAGATCTTATTCCAGCTTGCAGAAAACCTTTTGAAAGTTACATGGAGCGGATTTTGCCCCATGTTTTCTCACGGCTAATTGATCCCAAGGAATCGGTGAGACAGCCTTGCTCAACTACACTAGAAATTGTTAGTAAAACATACGGTGTCGACTCCCTTTTGCCAGCTTTGCTCCGTTCATTGGATGAACAGCGTTCGCCAAAGGCCAAACTTGCTGTAATTGAGTTTGCAATTGGCTCTTTTAACAAGCATCCTTCGAATTCCGAAGGTGCTGGAAATAGTGGCATCCTTAAGTTATGGCTCGCTAAGTTGACACCATTGGTCTATGATAAAAATACCAAACTGAAAGAAGCAGCTATTTCATGCATTATATCAGTGTACACACACTTTGATGCAACAGCGGTTTTGAATTTTATTCTTAGCTTATCAGTTGAAGAACAAAATTCGTTGAGACGAGCTCTTAAACAGTATACCCCTCGTATAGAAGTGGATTTGATGAATTTTCTGCAGAATAAGAAAGAAAGGCAGCGTTCCAAGTACGATCCATATGATGTGACTGGAACATCTTCTGAAGAGGGATATGTAGGAGCTTCAAAGAAAAGTCATCCATTTGGAAGGTATTCTGCTGGTTCAGTTGATAGTGATGGTGCCAGAAAGTGGAACTCTGTTCCGGACTCTACCTATATGCCTAGCTCTATAGGTCACTCATTGTCGGATGATACTCAAGACTTCTATCATGGTGTTGAAACTGGTTCCAACTCTGATCTTCCTGTTTCAAAAGCTTTGGCCCATGCCGCAAGTGAGAGTAATGGATTGTGGGCTAATCCGCAGGAAAGCAATGGAAACAGCTTAAACGTGGAGCACACTTCCACACCCCGTCTGGAGGTTAATGGGTTAGTTGACTCGGAGCATCTAGCTGCAGGTGTTGGAGCTGATAATGAATCTGATTTGGGACTTAATCACCTTAAACTTTCTGCTCTGAAGATAAACTCAACTCCAGCAACCGGACCAAGTATTCCTCAGATTCTTCATTCGGTGAGTTCTCTGTGGTCAATCTATGCCTGTGAACTTACACTTTATTGTCAAATTATCTGAGATTCTCCTCTTCCTTGGTTAAAGAATCTCTCAAGTCCTGTGTGCAAAAACTTAGGATGAAAACTATCACAATCTTTACCCTGCTTTCTCTCACACTTCTGCCAGATTTGTAATGGAAATGGTGAAAGTCCTGCTGCCAACAAGCATGGTTCACTCCAACAACTAGTTGACGCTGTTACCAAAGATCAATCCATATGGAGCAAGGTATATTAGTCACAGATTTATTTGCTTGGTTGTTACTATCCGTTTATATAGATTTTAAAGTCCTCATGCAACATTGTGAATGGCATTTAGTTTAGTTCCTTTTTAATATTCCAACTAGTTAGAGTTCATTTGTTGCTTTTTTATTTTAAAGATCTTATGCATATCAGGATTTAATTCTATTAATTTGAAAAGATGGTTTCTATTATGACGTGCCATCTTTTATTCACTGCAGTACTTCAATCAGATATTGACTGCTGTAATCGAGGTGCTTGATGATTCTGAGTCATCAATAAGAGAACTTGCCCTATCTCTGATAGTTGAAATGCTGAAGAATCAGGTCTTTTGTTGCTTCAAATCTATTTTTGTTCCATCCATTTAGCTATAGATAAGAAATGTTGTCTGCTTCCTTTTAACCCTATTTGTTTACTATGTCGTTTTACTTTATCCATCTTCTGTTGTTCCAGAGAGATGCTATGGAGGATTCAGTCGAGGTTGTAGTTGAGAAATTATTCAACGTAACCAAGGATGTTGCTCCAAAAGTAAACTCTCACTTAGATGAAGTTGTTATGCTGAAGATTTCCCTTCCCTCCTTTCTAATGTGTTATATTTTTCCAGGTTTCAAATGAAGCTGAGCATTGTTTAACTATAGTGTTGTCCCAGTATGACCCATTTAGATGCTTAAGTGTAAGTTTTGGTGTTCCGTTTGAATTTGCGTCGCAAGATATTTGGGTTTTTGTTTTCCTTTTCATGGCCTTTTCTCTGATATTCTTCTGATAACTTGCTGCTATCATAGGTTGTCGTTCCTTTGCTTGTCACCGAAGACGAGAAGACTCTTGTAACCTGTATTAACTGTTTGACAAAGGTAATTTGCTGATCGGATCTGAACCCTGAACTCGTTAGAGTCTCGTGTCTAGTTTTTTTTTGTTTTTTTGTTTTTTTTTGGGTGAGAAGTAGTCCTAATTGTTTCGCTACAGTATGTCAAACTTGGAAAAGCTATGGTGTGATTGGTTAGTGATTTGAACTTATGCTTCTTTCTTCAGCTTGTGGAGAGGTTTTCCCAGGAAGAATTGATGTCTCAGCTACCTTCGTTCTTACCTGCCCTGTTTGATGCTTTTGGAAACCAGAGTGCAGATGTTCGCAAGGTGCCAATTACTTTTGTTCTCTTTCTTCTCTTTTTAGAGCCCAAAAAAGCTTTTTAGAATTAAGGATGTAATCACTAAGTAAATTCGTAGCATAAAGCATGCAATATAATCATTCAGTATTAACAGGTGTTCCTTTGTCAGATGCTATTGAGCCCCAGCCCTCACTTCATTGTATTTTCCTGCCTGTTTTATGGACTGAAATATGGTCATTAGATAAACCTTATACCTATCCCCAAAGGAAATAGAAGAAGAAACAAAATCATGCAATAAACCTTAGTAATACAAACTTTGAGGCTGTGATATAACTAAATTGGATTGCCTATAATCAAATTAGCATTGTGCCTTGTACATTGTTGAAGAATGAATGAAGAGATAAATGCAGTTCACATTCTGTACTTATCTGTAGTTTTATCAATTAAGCTGTTTTCTGAATTGCATAATTTTCTTGGCTGGCAGACTGTTGTGTTCTGTTTAGTTGACATATACATCATGCTCGGCAAAGCATTTTTGCCATACTTGGAAGGATTGAACAGCACACAGTTGAGATTGGTGACTATTTATGCAAATCGAATATCACAGGCTAGAACAGGGACTCCCATAGATGCTAACCGCAGTTAAGCTGGTGCTAGCTTTGTTGGAATTTCCTTGTAGGTTTATGAGGAGTTTAATCTTGTCATTCAATCTATGATGTGTCCTGTATATCGTGTGAATGTCCATTTTGAAGGTGGGTAAAGTTTTATTCTTTTATTTAACTGTGTGTTCATATTTTTTCCTCCCACATGATTGGTTGGGAGTTGGAGAGTGCGTGTCGGGAACAAAGGTGAAGTTGTAAACAGTAAATGTTATGCTTATAATGAAATCTACAGTGTTTTTGAGTACTGCTTTAGAAGCTGAGATGATAGCTTTTTGGTCTTTGAATTTCTTACCTTCGGTGATCATTGGAGTCATTGATGCAGTAATGTTTTATATCGGACAGAAGCCTGATGGTCGTGGCGGTATGACTGTTGCGTTTTCTCCTATGTTGATTTAGAGACTGACGGCACAAGAGGGGTTGAATTGAGTTTTACGAATTTTAACATTTATGAAGAACTTGGTTTGGTGGTTGTTTATGCCAATTAACTGTAGCCTAACTTAGTAAGGAATTTTTATGTGGAAAACCGCTTTGGATTAAAGGTGTAAAAATCATGACTAACATTTCTGTGAGATTTCAACTACTATTCCAGTAAAACAATGAGTTACAAAGTAATGCTAAGAGCTTGAACTCTGTTGTTGTTAGATCCTTCAAGCTAACTTAAGCTCAAAGCAATGTTTACTTCAAATTGCAACCTCAAAGTGCTTCTCAGAGGCAGCTAAAAATTACAACTCAATAACCTAATAAAATCACTAGACTAGACTCGAAACTTATAGTTATCTCTATGAGGAAATACTCGTCATCTTGCTTTAGTGTATGTTCCTTTCTTCAGTTCTCTCACTGATTAAATGTTCAGCATTATTCTCTTTTGCTAAAACTTTTGAGTATCAGAGAGCCGCTTCTTATCTTCTACGCTTTTGCTACTAGAATTTGAATTGCAAATTTACTTTTAGTTAAAACTACCACAGTTCTAGTCCGGCATTTCGTTGGAGTTTAAATTGTATCAATATTTTTCACGAAAATCACAATATAGTTTGCTTTAATTACATGGTGGTCATTTCTATGCATGAAGTCACTGGACTAATTATCGAAAAGAGATTCATTCGCAGTGTAAACACTAGAAGAGAGACAACTAGCATCTCACGTCCATCAATTTAGATTTTGGGCTACAACTTATACTAGCTTTTTATCTGAATGTTGGACAAACAAAAACCAGTTGTCTATTGATAATCAATACTACATTAAGCTAGTTGGTTGACGCAATGTGATGATACAACAAAGTGGGCAACAACTACACACACATTTTACCACTTTCTAACCTCTCTGATTAATTTCTCCTCGCTTCTTTTTTAAAAAAGGTTGCGTTTTGCTAAGAGTAAATGACAAATTAGAAATAATCTCTTTTTAATATTCACATACATATTAATGCGCCACAAATACTACTTTGATATGAGGGTCCAACGTTGTATTCTAGAAATCAGAGAAAATAAGTTCGGCCGTTTATTATTTTTTCGATTTTTGGCGCAAAAAATGGAGCTCGGTTGGTGTTATTAGAAAAAGTTGGGATCAAAAATAAAAAAAGTTGGATCAAACAGATCAAGTCGGTCAATTTTTCAGTCATTTCCAAAGTAGGTCGGTTTTTGCCGTATTTTTTAGTATTATGTTTTTGTAGTCACCAATAGTTTTTTAGTCTATTATGTTAATAGTTTGACAAGAGGAATTTGCTCGATGGTCAGCACCGCCCAATTATAACCCCAGGGTCGTGAATTTAAGTCACCAAAGGGGATCCAAGGGGAATAAAAAGAAACTCCTGTTAGTTAGACCAAAGTTGCTCCACTTAACAAATTTAAGGGGTTAAAGATGCTCAAATTATATTTGAAGCACCAAAATATACCTACCCTCTATAAATGAGGGACAATTTTCGCTAAAAACTTTTTTTAAAAAAAGCTATAGTAATATGGGTCTGGTGTAAAGTCCGGAAACCCACCCATTGATTTTTTGTTTCGTTGTTTTGGTGTGGAAACTTGGGTTCTAAGTTTGGATCTGCCCTTGAACGCCTTATTTGTTTTTGAGATACTATTATTCATTACTCCCTACATTTCCCATTAGAAAGGTAAAATATTATCTGTTCTAATAACTTGTCCTTATTGGCATATTTTTGGATTCATCAATTTATATGTGATCCACCCTTTGTGTGGTATTTTTCTTTTAATCTCTAGTGTTTTTCATTGTTATTTGCCTGTATCCATTGGTTTCTATTTTTTTTTTCCCTGTACTAGTCAGTTCTTTCCTTTTTAACCGAGTTGTAGAGATTTGAGTAATGGTATTTTGGATCCATGGCTGTTTCCAGCACACTTGTGGGGTCGTTTGGTAGAGTGTATAGGAATAGTATTGAATAAGGTGTATTAGTAATGCCGAGATTAGTTATGCTGGCATTAGTTTTTATCGACTGTTTGTTGTATTAAATGAATAGGGTCTATTAGAACAGTATAGTACCGAATAGGGTGTAATAGAACATGAATAGTACTCAATATGGTGTATTAGTAATGTTGGGATTAGTTATACTGAGATAGTTATGCTGACATTATTTTTTATCGACTGTTTGGTTTGTTGTATTAAATGAACAGGGTGTTTTAGAATAGGAACAATATTGAGTAGGGTGTATTAGATTAGGAATAGTACCGATATTAGTTATACAACAGGTTTGTTATGTATAAGGATAGTACTGAATAGGGTGTATCACTAATCTAAGCTGTGCAGACTCTTCACTTTCGTTGCTGCACCCGTGTCGGATTCTCCAAAACTACACTACTTTTGGAGTGTCCGACACGCACTTGCCGATATTTTTGAAGTGTCCGAGCAACATAGTCATTAATACATGTACTCCTTAGTTATGCATGGGTTGACCAAACAAGGGATTAATAATACCAAAAGCTAATGCGTGTTTTATTTTCTCTAACACATCCTACCAAACGACCCCTGTGTCTGTCTTGGGGGTAGGGGAGGGGGTTCTGAAGTTTTACTGGTTTGATCAAGCAACTAACTTTACCGGCTGTTCGTCACGGTACTGCTAGAAAGCGATGGATGATGCTTGGAAAACAACACTTGTTGTTAACATTTTGCGGTGATGGGAATGCAATAATTCAAATCTGAATTATCCTCAAAGAATGGAATCGACCCCATGATTAGCGAATGGGGTGTACTCTGCTTGGCAATTTACGCTTAGGACGATAAAATTTCTTCCTCGTCTGAATTGTTAGACACTGTTGATTTACTTAGGAGGTACTTCCTGCTGAAAATTTAAAAATAGGTGTGTTTGGACATGCCTTCTACTTTCGTCATGAAACAAATTCTTCTGAAATAGGAAGGAAGGGTGAAACTCCTACTGAAAGAAGTAGGAACTCCTACTGAAAGAAGTAAAGGAAAACTCAGAATTCTAAAAGTCAACAACAACAACAACAACATGCCAAGTGTAATCCCACAAGTGTTGTCTGGGGAGGGTTGGATGCACGCAGACCTTACTCCTACCTTTGTGGGGTAGAGAGGCTGTATTAAATTGATTTTAATTTGTCGTTTGACTTTTTTGTGACTTCTAAAAGTCAAAACGACAAATTAAAATCAATTTCATGTGCGGTATTTTGTGCAGAGCTTAACTTTGAGCTGTTATGTGTAGGACAGTATGTTGTGGAAATTTTAAAATTTGGTTCATATGGCTGAAGTGGAGATTGCATGGCAATTGTTTTAGTTGCCCTCAAGTGAAACTAAAACTTTATTTTACTTTACCTGATCAAAAGAAAAACCAGACCTTTGTTAATTGGTTAATGTTTGCAGATCTTTATTTAAAACAGTGGTTTTTGCTTGCAGATATTTTTGAAAAATCCAAGTGCACAATTACGTGAAGTTTTGCCTTTTTGCCAACTGCGCACACCAATTTAAATCTGTACTCTACTATTTCAGTAAGGTTAGCATCTCAACTGAATTAATAACTATACCGGCCATCTCTGTACATAAAAGTTCATCAAACTCTTCAGTATTACACTTCTATTTTACATGTTATCGGTTGTCATAACTTTACTTGGTTAAAATCTCCATCCCGCTCCTCAGTTCCTGCCCCATTCCATAATTCCTCCTATAATATTGTGGTATTATACCTGAAATCTCTATACATTCTCTAACAGACTCATTAAAAGCTTCATTAGTGCACAGCAATTTACATGATATTTGCTATGGCATAGGAATAGCCTCTAATAAAGAAAAGATCCGGATATTCCCAATCACCAAAGCACGCTAGGCTGCTCTCCAAAGACACATGCAACCCCTCTACCCCCAGCCCTAATCGATTCCCTTGTTCGGATTATAGCCTCTGTAATCAGTCCATTTTTGTCTCTTGAATGTAGACCACATGTAATCAGTCCATTTTTATCTCTTGAATGTAGACCACATCAGGATAACAACTTTTCAACATACCTTTTATCCACATCTATTGTTGTAATTTCTTAAAACTCCTTACATTCCATGATAGTATTGTAAATTTCACGGGGTTATGGAAGCAATATCTCCTTAGCCTCGTCTTGTTCACACCTCCATTGCTTTTCTCCACTTCCTCTATCATACGGAGCACTCTAAGTATTTTTGGTTCGAACCTATACTACTCATGGAAGTTGATATCTGTTGTTTTATCATTTTTCTTTTGGTTGCCTCTCTGTTCCCTTCAATCTGCGCCAATTGTCATTTCTCTTTCTCAAACCTGTGAACTGGTATTTAGAGAATCTTCCCAAAAGCTCGGCATTTTTTCTCAGACCACAGCAACGGTCCTTTCCCTTCCTATTTTGACCCCAGCACAGAAACCATGTACCTCTGATACTTTCATGTAGCTGGACTGTGGGCTTGTCTTCATCATCCCTTCGATCAGAAGTATGCTCTGGAGGTAAATATCAGACGTATGAGTGCACATTCCGACATATCTTTTCGTGGTAGCAGATTGACAGTTCCTCTCTAGCCATCCTGGCAATCCTCTGGTAGTTGCTTTGAGTTTCAGACTCTATATTGTGGAATTTGCTTCTCACTCCCTTCTCCATCTCAAATAGACCATCAGTCGAGCACCCACTCACGCATTCCGATCCTATGTGCTTCATCATCTGACAGGAGTTTAACAAGGCCTTTCCCAATATATATGCTCTTACTCTTGACGTGCTGCAATATTCCACAAACTCCTGTGAACTGGTCAAACTTGCCTGCCAAGCATGACTTTAGGTAATTCCTTTGGTTCTATGTTTCCATCAGCTCCTCTGATACTCCACTATTCGGCGTATAAAGTGTCTCTGTCACATTTCAAGTTGTCATATTCTAGGCTTAAGCTCATGTGTGATTGATACTGTTACCTTGATAGGGGTACGGGTTCTAGGCTTCCTTCTTTCATTACTTCCTTTTCGATCCTGCTATTGCTATAGAGCTTTACCCTTAGTTGGGGGTGTTTAGAAGGTATGGTGAAGACTTGAAGCAGTGATTAGTTTACTCTTGGTGCTTGAAATTTCGACTTCTTTACTGCTTGTAGTTGCATATCAAATTTTCACTAAACACTACCCTATCAATGTCTGAAATCGGACACAGAGAGCTGCTAGTACTCCTGGCTTCCAGTGTATTAATGACAACAACGACAATGACAACAACGTACCCAGTGAAATCCCACAATGTGGGGTCTAGGGAGGGTAAAGTGTACGCAGACCTTACCCCTACAATGTAGGAAGGCTGTTTCCGATTCTAATATATTAATGAAACAAAGGATTTTGCGTATGTTAAGATACTCACACTTGTGCTGGAAAATTCACCCATATTGCAGAAATGTATGATAACCTTGGTGCACAGCCTGGAGTTCCAAGACCACCTGCTAATACACAAGCGAATCCTTTTGGAAATGCATTCTCTGGTGCTAGCTCTGGGTTCATTAGAGGTGGATTAGGAGCTTATGGAGAAAAAATCCTTGGATCAAGTTCTCAGTATGTCCAAAGCAATGTAAGTTTTTCCGTAGTTTCTTTTACTTGTATAGCCTTTTTTAAAATAATAGTTCTTATGTTAATAGTTGTTCATTAGGTTATGGAACATATGTCAGGAATATATGACAGTAGGCAAAGGAATGTTGTTTCTGTATAGGCGAAGGAATATTGTTTTTTTTTTCTTTTATTTACTTACTTTTTTATCCAGGGTAATTGTACCATTATTTGAATTTTGTAGCTTTCTTGTAAGATTCCAAAAGAAATTTGTACTTTGGTTCTTTTATAACTGAGAAATCCCCGAGGGCAAGTAGCACACTTTTTCTTTACTTTGATGACATAATTAAATTGGCATTGTTACATTAAACAGTAATGTAAGTGTGATTAGAACTTTGAATTGAATTTCAGACTTAAGGGGAGTTCTTCCGTCCCTCATCATATAGTGATTGAAATAAGGTGAAGAAAATTCCATTCCTTTATAATGTGCAATTAATGAGTCAGTATAACTAAAAGATTAAGATGAACTACCTTAGTCTTTTTTATTTTTGGTGTAAACAAACTTTTATGGGGGATAGAGGTGATTTGATAAATCTGATAGGCAACACTTAGTTTATTTGTTCATAGTCTAAGAGTTGTTGTAACAACTTTAGGAATGAAGATTCGAGTTCCAGTAGAGACAACACTTGGTGAAAATTTTCCATTCTGCCTAAGCTATGGTGGGTAGAGTTACCTGATATTTGTATTAGAGGAAGGTAGCAGGTACCTGTGGATTAGTCAAGGTGACGCACACATAACTCGGGTACCACCACTATAAAAGGAGGTAATGGCTTCCTGTGTGATTAAAGTTTATGTAGCAAATGGCAGTTTATTGACCCAGGAAACTACCCTGATGGTAGAGCTAGGAGGGAGAAGATGATTAGAGAAGGGCGCGGTGGCTAAATGCTGAGAGAAGTGGAGTTGGGACTGGAGAAGGGGAAGATTGTACAGGTAAGTTTGTCTAGTTAACAGTTGGATTAGGAAAAACTATGCTGCTAAGGCAGTCTGCACGGGAGCAACTGAGCAAGTGATATAGAAGCTTTCTTCAGAATCTTCAGAAATGATATACATATCTGTCATAAAGAGTGATTGAACTAGGAGTTCTGAACCAGAATGAGGGACTTCGATTTTAATTCCAAATGGACCTTTCTACTGTGTAAAAAAACAAACTTAACTAGCTAGAGGCGCATGTATTTCATGCGCTATATAGGAATGAGTTAACGTTCCCCGTTACCGACTCTTTTATCAATAATTAAAATCACATAACGCATGAATTATATGCGCTATGCATCTTTAACCAACTTTTGCTTCTCCCCGGTTAGCAAATTAGCTTGGCTAATTGTCTTAGGTGTAGGAGGGCTGTTATATATTCTGGCTTCATTATCAAAACCACATCTACGCCACAATATATAGCAACTCAATTTTTATGAAGATCTTTATGCTATATTTTCGTAGTAAAATCTTTTAACAATTTTTTTATCAAAAGTATTTATTCTCTTATCTTTTGATAATTATCAAAAATATTTATTCTTATAAAAAATATCTATTCTCTCTCTCTCTTTTTTTTTTTTTTTTTTTTTTTTTTGAGTAAAAAAATATCTATTCTCTTATCTTTTGATAGCTTGTGCTTATTTGACCTTTTCTTCTGTTTTCTCTTGAGCTGAGGGTCTTCCGGAAACAACCTCCCTATCTTCCGAGATAGGGGTAAGGTCTGCGTACACTTTACCCTCCCCAGACCCCACATTGTGGATTTCACTGGGTATGTTGTTATCTTTTGATAATTATTTTTTAACAAATTCTTTATCCTCTTGTTCATTAACTTGTTGCTCCCTTTTCTTTATTAATGTTTGCTTAGCTAACTCAAAACAATCGAGTCTAAGATCTATTTACTGTCAAAAGTATAAAAAAAAAATTGATATAATTAAGGGTTAATTACATTAAATACTCATGTAATATGACTTAATTTCGGATACACCCCCTGTATTTTGAAATCAAACATTGACACAGCCTATACTATGAAAATCCTACACTTGCACTCTTCATGTTGTATAGCCGTAATTAAATATATTAAAAATTAAAACATTAGTTAAAATTATAAATAACACAAATTACTTAATAAGATATGCCAACCATTATTATTAACTTTCTCGCACTTTAAGCATGCAAGTTATTTTATTTTTATTTAATTATAATATTTTCAGTGAACTATTGAAGCTATCAGTGTGATTGATCAGACAAGTACCAAGGGCTTTCGGTAGACTTCTTTCATTTCCGAATTAGCTATGATGTAAGAATTTCACATTTTTAGTTTGGTTTTTATTCTTCCGCTTCAAAATTATCTTAATTTTACTTAGTCTGATAAAGTTTCATTTGTGTAGGATTTCGATGATATAAGAAGTTTAAAAAAAATTAAGAAAAATAGGGATAACATCATTATAATTAATTTTTTTGAAAAATAAAATATTTTGCGAAATATGTTAAAATACCAGTTATCTTATCAAGTAATTTATCTCCCTTTCTTATTTAAGAGTTTCAAAAGATATATATTTCAAAAAATTGTTTATTCTCTTTTTTAATCAGAAGTCATGAATAAATATTCTCTTTAACTCGTTTCCCAAATATATTACACTATATAGAAGAGCCGGTTGGGGCTCATGTTTTCGTCGTCCGTTCCACTTTAATTAAAAAAATAATTGTGGGCCCCGTCTCTTCTATATAGTGTAAAACTAATATTAAAAAAAAATTGTGGGCCTCATAATTTTAATTTTCCTACACAAAAAAAATTGTGGGCCCCATATATATTAAACAACAACTAATATTAAAAAAATAGTGCAAATTAATAATGTCCAAAAAAAGTGCATTAAAAAATCAAACAATATTCATGTAATTTTCAAAGTATCTCATTAAGTCAATAATGATGGATTCATTGCCACGTGCGTATTCGTAGCAAACACTAATATAATAAATTTTTAAATACGGAGCACAAACTACAATGTTACATTAATCGTGTTTTGAACAGAGTATCCCATATTGACAAAATCAAGCAATATATATATATAAAAAAAAGTGAATCCCATATTAAAAAAACAAACAATGTCAAAAAAAAAAGTGAAAAAAAACATTGTGGGCCCCAACAACAACTAATATTTTAAAAAAATATTGGGCACCATATTAAACACCAACCAGTATAAAAAAAAAAGAGAAAAAAAGTGGAACCCACCACATCCAAACTCACGGGAAAAAAAAACTGGATCCCATATTAACAAAATCAAGCAATATTAAAAAAAAAAAAAGGGTGAATCCCATATTAAAAAAAACAATGTTAAAAATTGTGTGCCCCATATATATTAAACAACAACTAATATTAAAAAAAATATTGGGCACCATATTAAACACCAACCAGTATTAAAAAACAAAAGAGAGAAGAAAAAAAAAGTGGAACCCACCACATCCAAACTCACGGGAAAAAAAAGTGGAATAGAATTTAATTATTTTTTCATTTTTTTCTTACTCTAATAAATGTGAAAAGAGATTAATGTCATAAAAAAATATTAAATGGAGATCAAATAATTAATAAGGTAAATTAGTGAAATTATAATTCCAATTGACGTTTCCTTAAAAAATCATGTAAAAAACATGACAAGTAAAATGAGTTAAACAAATATTTATTAAAAATTAAAAAATAGAAGTTCTTCATCGCCCCATATTAAACACCAACCAGTATTAAAAAAAATAATTGTGGGCCCCATATTAAACACCAATCAGTATTTTAAAAAAAAAAAGGAGAAGAAAAAAAGTGGAACCCACCACGTCCAAACTCACGGGAAAAAAAAAAGTGAATCCCATATTAACAAAATCAAGCAATATTAAAAAAAAAAAAGTGAATCCCATATTAAAAAAACAAACAATGTTAAAAAAAAAGTGTTTAGAAAATCAAACAATTAAATCAATAATGATGGATTCATTGCCACATGCGTATCAACCTATTAGTGGGAGCAAATGAAATTATTGTACAGCAACATACTTAAAATACTTATATATTAAAATAAGATAGAATTTAATTACTTTTTCATTTTTTCCTTACTCTAATAAATGAGAAAAGAAAAAATAAGATAGAATTTAATTACTTTTTCATTTTTTCCTTACTCTAATAAATGAGATTAATGTCATAAAAGAAAAAATAATATTAAATGGAGATCAAATAATTAATAAGGTAAATTAGTGAAATTATAATTCTAATTGACGTTTCCTTAAAAAAACCGTGTAAAAAACAACATGACAAGTAAAATGAGTTAAACGAAAAATATTTACTAAAAATTAAAAAATAGAATTTCTTCATTTAAATAGAAAATCAAATTTCTACTTTGTTTCATTTTAAATATGTAAAATTAATATAATAATTTGAATTAAAATTATCCAAATCAAAATTTGATAAAAAAATTATATGTATTATTTTACTATTACTGCTATATAGAAGAGCCGGTTTATAGAGACAAGATCGTCGTCCGTGTTCGGTCCTACTTTTTTATTTAAGGGCAAAAAAATCCTTTCTGGTCCCACCCACTTTTTTATTTAAGGGCAAAAAAATGACGTTTTATACTTTATATTACCAACTCTTCTAAAAAGTAGATAGAAATACTTTATTATACTTCTATTTTTCTACAAGTAAAATGAGCTAAACCGAGAATATTTACCAAAATTAAAAAAATAGCATTTTTTCGTTTAAATAGAAAATCAATTTCTACTTTGTTTCGTTTTAAACATGTAAAATTAATTTAATAATTTGAATTAGAATTATCCAAATCAAAATTTGATAAAAAATAATAAGTATTTTACACCTTTAGATTAATCGAATTAAAATTGAAAGTATCAACTGATGCTTAAATATTGCTATTATTTTATCTCAAAGAGAGGAAAATAGTTTTCTTTTAAACAAATTTTCTCTTTTAAAAAGTATTAATAAATTTTCATAGCAAACACGAATATAATAAAGTTTTAGATACGGAGCACAAACTACAATGTTATATTAATCGTATTTTAAATATAGTATATATATATAAACACAACTACATATACATAGATACACTATAATCCGAAGTGAGCACAAGCCATCTAGTATATATATATATATATATATATATATATTCTCCTTAACTCATTCTCATATACCTAACTCAGGTAGCTAGTTATGTTCTTTTCTTTTACACGGTAGAAAGGTCCATTTGGAATTAAAATCCCTCATTTCGGTTCAGAACTTTTGAACTAGAGTTGCTTTAATGACTGAAGCAATATGCAGAAATTAGAAAAATAGATAAAAGAAACATAGAGGAAACCATCAGGTGAAATTAATTAAATCACAATCCTTTTGATTAGTTGGATAATGTGACAACAGGACTTCCTTTTTAAAATAAAGTTTTTCCTCTCCTGTAAGTTTCTTCAAAATGTTTTAGCAAAGAGAAGTCTCATGTGCACCAGAATTTCTTCTGTAGTATCACGAGGCACAAAAATGTCTTTCAGTTTTGGCAATTATGGGCCTTTGAGGTGGTTAAAAGAATAAAAGCTAATTTCTGAAATAGTCAGGAGTTCAGCAAATACTTTTCTCACCTGAATAATTCTAAATGGTAATTTTCCATTCTTAGTGGAGCATGCACCTACTTCCGTTGCTTGCACCTTTGCATTGCTGCTATCTGCCTCAAATAATTTGCTTCATCGTTGTTGCAAATTAAAAAATAAATAAATTATTCATGCATCTCATGGAATCACATTGACTGTATTGATATTGTGGAATAATGAGATTGTGCAACACATTATAGATATCTTCAACTATAGTACTCTTAACTGCCGTATTTCAACATTTTTAGTGTCCGAAACATCTACTGTTCCATCTTACTTATCTTCTTTCAGATAAAAAATCTACTATTCCACCGTAACATTTTATTTTTGGATGATACTGATTGACATTGTGTAGCTTTGCTGGTAGAAATATAGTTTCTAACTTGCAACCTTTTTATGTGAACAGATAAGTAGGTACTTCTCTGATCCCCAGTACTACTTCCAAGTGAATGACCAATACGTGAGAAACAAACTGAAAGTAGTCCTTTTCCCTTTCCTACACAGAGTAAGGCTTTGTTAGCCTTAAGCTCATTGGAGTATCATCATAGCTTTATGTTCCCCTAGTAGTAACCTTCTTCAACTGTCTGCAGGGTCATTGGACAAGAATCACAGAGCCTGTCGGTGGCAGGCTATCCTATAAGCCCCCTATCTATGACATAAATGCTCCAGATTTGTACATTCCATTTATGGCCTTTGGTACTTATGTTGTTCTTGCTGGCTTAGCATTGGGTCTGCAGGGAAGGTAAGCTTATCGTTTCCTCGAGCTTCATTTAGGCTATGAATGTGGTGGTGAGTAATAGTGATTAGTACATGATTTTTTACCAATCAAATATCTGTGTTGCATTTGGTTAATGGTTGCTCACCTCATTTTTGTTTGAAGTGCCAAATGCATGACATTTATACTCAAACATGCAGTGTATGGAATTTCATAACGTTTTCAGCACCAGACTTAGTTCCGTAATTTGCGTGAACTGTGAAGCTATCATTGCTAATAATAATTTTGGGTTACTTCCTTAATCTCAATTTAGGTGTTCTACTTTGGTTGGACAGAATGACTTCGATAACACTTGATATTTTTTTATATTAGATAGAAGTGGGTACAAAAGGTAGGCTAAACTTAACATCACAGAGAGGGCACATCGTATCTTCTAAATACTGAATTGTAAGAAGGTACTTCCACCAAAGAGTATATAAAGGAATGTTCTTTAGAAAAGTAAACACAATCTCGAACAACTCAAAACAGAAAATAGGATAGTTTTGGACAAAGGAGTAGTTTTCTGTATGTCATGTCAGATAGGATTGGTGTTATTTCCTTGACTTCTGGCTATGGTCTGTGTGATCTTATTCTACCATGTGTATGCTCCTTGTTTTGATATTTCTGTTGTACTGCAATTTGTATCATTTTACTTGTTGCAATATCTTCTGTAGTATGAAATACCTCCCTGCACTATATCCTCTTCCTTTTGTTTGTGTTAATTTTGGATCTTGTCTTATCTTTCCAGGTTTAGCCCAGAAGCTCTCAGTTGGCTGTTTATCAAGGGATTGGTTGGCTGGTTTTTACAAGTTTCGTTGCTGAAGATGACATTGTTCTCACTTGGTAGTGGAGAGGCTCCTCTTCTTGACATTGTTTCATACGCAGGATATGCTTTTGCAGGATTGTCCATAGCTCTTTTGGGAACAATTATATGGAACTATACTTACTACTTTTTGATGCCGTGGACATGCTTGTGCATGGGAATATTCTTGGTGAAAACAATGAAGAGAGTTCTCTTTGCAGAGGTGAGGACGTACGATTCAAGTAGGCATCATTATCTCCTATTGTTTATTGCCCTAGCTCAATTTCCTCTCCTCTTTTGGCTTGGGAAGATTAGCCTTAGTTGGTTCTTTTGAATTACATTTCTAGTTGTTTAGTGGTCTGGCAGTTTGTGCTTTTTGGGAAGTGAAGCAATCAATTTTTCTGTATGCCTTGTCACATTGATGTTTATTCTTGAATGCTAGAGACATGTAAATGAACTGATTAGCCACTTACTCCCCGAAATGTGTACGATAACGTTTAGAGGTGTCTCACTGCTGAACAGAAAGTACAGGAAGGATTGAACGTAAGATTTTTTTGGTAGCATTTTGGTTGTATGGAACTAGCTTTATGCTCTCGATATTTTAATATTCTTCAAGTTTCCTTGGCGGTTGTACAAGTGCATATGTAGAATCCTCGTGTTTTGTGAAGGTAGAAAGAACTGCAAATATACCTGAGCCGGGCATGGAGTTGGGTTTTGGTATGTTGGGTTCATGTGAAGGGACAGATTTACGTATTCTGTGATTTAGTAAATCCCTCGTGTCAGCAGGTCTGCACATTTCAGTTGGGATAGCATTCATTGTCCTTATCTTTTTGGCTGGGCAAAGTTAGTCTGCACAGTAAGATGTGTGTCACATGTTAGCAGTAATAAGCTTTCCCTGCCACTGTATGGGGTTAGAATACCATATTAAACTAATTCCAACTTGGGCTTGTGATTACCTGTTCTTTGGTAGGATTATAAAATTTCAGAATGAGGTCTAAAGAATGGCAGAGATTAGTATTCGTCCAGTTTGTAAGATGCCTTCACTCAAAAATAACGCTAGTGGCCACTACTCTGCCCTGTTTTTGAGAAAATGAGAACCATCGTGGAGTTTTAAATTCCACATATGAAATTTTATGACAATGTCTCGGAGTTTCACCTGTGGATAGTGATTTTTCAATAACAGAGCGAAAAAGTGGTACTCCCTCCATCCATTTTTATTTGTCCTGTATACTAAAAATAGTTGTTCATTTTTATTTTTCCCGTTTGGAATCCCAAGAGGCCATTTCTTATTTATTTTACCTTTATTATCAATTATTGAGTTGAAAAGTTCAAGAAAGTCTTAGTGACTGCACAACTTTTAATGTATATTTTATTGATTTCAATAATTAGATTACTTAGTACTAATTAGGGGTAATATAATAAAATTATCATTCTATTTTTGGCTCCTTAATAGGCTTGCCAAGTACATACATGACAAATAGAAATGGACGGAGAGAGTATTTATAAATTTTACCACCTTCACTCAAGGGCGGATCCAGCCCTTCGGAATGAGTTCATCTGAACTTGATATTTTTGATTGCAGCATAGTATATAATAACTTCATGTCAATTTTTTTTGTCTAGTTTTGACTTGACATTGAGTTTAAGAAAGTAAGGAAGGTTTTAAATTAAAGATATATTGAATGTACTAAAATGTCCTCTAATCTTATAGTTTAAAGTTGAAATTAAAGTTGCCAAAAAAAGAGAGAGATTTTCTTTTATAAACAGACTAAAAAGAAAAATAAAATAAACAAATTGAAACTTGTACCAATATTTTATTAAACTTATAATTTTAGAGATACAATGAATTCAGTGACTTTAACGGTTAAACCATCGGTTGTAATTCTGAATTTACCTGTGGGCGTTTCATTACCAATCATTAGGCAGTAGGTAAAGAATGAATATTTGATTCTCTGAATAGAAGTAAGGCTTGACAGGGTGGGCCCAAGCCCTCATGGAATCTCAGCTGTTGGTTAAAGAGCCAACATGGCACACCGGTTTCTTAACTTCCTCACACATTACAATGATTTCTCTCTCTCACATCCCCGACGTGTATATTATTATGCTAATATAAAATAGAGATAATAGTCAAAAATAAATCTCAAAGTATAACTTGTTTTTGAATGTTCTATCTAGTTTGTAAAATATACCTCAACTATCAGTTGTTCACTTTTTCTACCTGAGGTTGAGGTGTGTTTTGCAAACTAGTTGGTGATAGTTTAGGTAAGAAACTCTCACACCTGATAGTTCAGATAGGAAACTAAAAAAAAGATAGATACTTAAGATGCATTTTTGACCCTTTTAACCAATGACGGATCCAGGATTTTCATTCAGGGTATTAAAAAAAAAAAAGCTAAATATACACTGTAATTTTTTGCCGAGAGTGTTCAAAAGTTAATATATGCACATAAATATAGAAAATTTACCCTATATATACATTGTAATTTTTTGTCGAGGGTGTTCGGGTGAAATCCTGGACTAACACGTAGATCCGCCCCTGCTTTTAACTCTATAAAATATTCGCACCTCTGCACAAGGAATACGATGCACTTTAATTCTTTTTTTTTTCTTTCTTTTAGCTAATTGCATTAGAATGATAATCTTTCTCAAATTTTACGTTTATCTACTGTTGAAATTCAAGTAGCAGGTACTTCTGCTCATATCTTTTTGCCTTTCAATTATTTGGTGTTCTAATACATTCACAACAAATCAAGATCATTATTTATGTAGATTTCGGCGCTAGTCACATGCATGAATTCCCAGATAACATCATCTTAGAAAATTGTCGTGGTAATACTACTATATATAATTTAGTAATAATCAGTACAGTAGTTTAGGGGTTATGGTCGTTATGGATGTATGATTGATAAACTCAATGAATCACATTGATGGATAAATAGTTCGTCCATTTTTTCAAGAAAAGGGGTGAATGTGGCATGGTGGAGTATGTAAAACCACAGTTCAGGGCTTCTGAAATCATTTTTGAGATGACCGGCTTTATGTTTCTTGTTCATTTAGTTTATTAGTTGAAGTATTTCAAATATAAGATTCACATGTGGAGAACTTTTTCTTACACACAAGAATTTAGAAGAAGATAATACAAGGTTTGCTATAAGTTAGTAAATCCTGGTAGGCATGATGAGATTCATACAGAGCCTATTATTGCTAATGGGGTACTCAAGAAGTACCCAAGACACTGCATTGCCCGTCCTGGATCGTTGTTCTGCTTCCTGGCAAAGTGTTTTAATTTACATAGTTCATAAGAAAGACATTTTTATGGTCTTTCGAAGGCCAAAAGACAGTAGAATCAACAACCGTCATGATTTTACTTCTTTAAGTACTAGTCAAACCTCAGTTCTCAGGGAAAACCAATGCCTCAAGAAACATGACGAACGTCGTCTTAATGTTCAGAATTCAGATCTTCAGGCAAAACAGTTTAAATAGTTTAACACCTTTGCCCAATCTTTAAAGTAGGTGTTTATGTAGCTAATTATGTTTTTTGTCCTACAATATAATATATAAAAGAAAGTACTTAATAATTAGGGATAATTTCAGAGACCTCCCTTCAAGTTTCGCTCTATTACACTGACCTCTCTTATAGTTTACAATATTAAGTCTACCTCCCTTATTTTGATTTTCATGTAACCATTCTTTAAACCTATTTAAAATAAATATAAATGAAATAGGATTTGTCCGCTTTACTCTTCTCACTATTAACTTCTTACAACTAATGAACATTGTCAAAATGACTAATTACTTAACAAATACTTTATAAATAAAGATGAAAAGTACTTCTGATTTTACTTTGTGTTGCAGTAACAAAAATTAAGTCTAATCTATTTTAGATCAGAGAAGTATCAAAAAATAACACCTAACTAAATATTTAGGGTTCGTTTGGTATAAGGGATAAAGATAAATAATTCCGGATCATATTTGAGATGAATTTATCTCATGTTTGGTTGGAATAAAATTGTGTTATAACTAATCTCGGGATTAGTTATCCCGGGATTGTAGTGTTATTTTATCTCTGTCGGAGGGTGGAATAAATAATCCTGAATTATCCTGGGATAACTTGTTTCCAACCAAACGACCCTTAGGGTGAAAAGCATCATCATCATTAGTAGACAAAAGGAATAATATAAGTATACGATATAGCATCAAAACCCACAAAATAAAGATACTAATCTGCATCAGCAAATTGATATGAAATTTGCAGAAGAATAAGTAATTAACTTTCTTTTGCCGGCGAGATCTAATGGGTCTTGCGGAGAAGAATGAAAGAGGAACAAGAATAATAACACGGAAGTTCGCAGAGAAGCGGACTTTCAATAGAATATGCTTTTTTTTGTTTCTATTTCTGAAATATTTGTTAACTAATTAGTCATTTTGACAATGTTCATTAATTGGAAGAAATTAATATTAAGAAGGGCAAAGCTGTCAAATCCTATTTCATTTATATTTAGTTTAAATAGGTTTAAAGGATGGTTACAAGAAAATCAAAATAAGGGAGGTAGACGTAATAATGTAAACCACAAGAGAAGTCAATGTGATAGAGCGAAACCTGAAGGGAGGTCTCTAAAATTATCCCTAATATTTAAAGTGGGATTTTCCGGTGATTTTTGTATGTTCTCTGGCGTGTGTAACCATTTGGAAAACAAAGGAATAGTTAAGCTATTTTATTTAGTACAAAATAAAACAAAGTAATTTTGGTAGGAGTAGTTAAATCCTTAAGTTGAGTGACCATTTGAGAAATTTACTCTTAAGTTTTGCTAGTCGTAGAAGATCGGGTTACCATACAATCGTGCGAAAGCAATTTTACTAGATTAGTAGTCGCAGTATTATTTGCGTTCATAGCTTTGAATCTGAAGAATATAAGAATAAAACATCGTGCCATATCCACTACCAGTAAGAGGCAATCAATAAACTTCAAAGGTCGTATCTTGTAGACATAAAAAATCCTTTCTTTATACAACTGTGAAAATGCCCAGCATCTTTTAAAAGGTTAACAACACATTAGGCAATAAGGAAACTACCACACTATCTGCTTTATCACAACTTTGAACACTATCCATAAAGTTGTGGCTCACGTCAGTTAGGAAAATGAAGTAAATAACGATTAGAATTGCCAGTAAGAGAAACAAAATGTTCGTAGCGTAAAATAGGTAGGTTCGTGGAGAGTATCAATGGGATTATGATGTTAGTTTTAAAAGAGTCCCATTAGTAAAATAAGTGCTGTTAGTAAATAAAATTCCTATCTGATAGGCTTGTCCTAGTCTTTAGGAAGTAGTTTTATACGTGGGTTGTTATCTAGTTTTTAGGAGAAAGCTTTGTAGGGTAGTTCCTAATTTTTAGCTTAAGTCTGCTGTGTTTTTTTTGCTATATAAAGACTGCAGTAGCAGCATTGAAATGCATCAGTCAAGGAAATTTCTTTCACGTTTACTGCCTCTCTTTCTCCATTCTATTTTTGTTTCTTGAATCTGTTTTTTTTCTATCAGTGGTATCAAGAGCCAGGTTATCCTGAGAGGGAAAACAAGTGAGGCAGCCAAAATTTCTTTCATCTCCTTTTACATTTAACCAATGGCCACAGAAAATAATTTTGTGCAAGCAGCTATTCCACGCTTTGATGGTCACTATGATCATTGGAGCATGTTAATGGAGAATTTCATGCGGTCCAAGGAGTATTGGCAGGTCATCGAAAATGGAATTCAGCAGCAAGCAACTGGCACAACTTTGACAGATTCACAAAAAGAAGAACTCGAAGCTAGAAAGCTAAAAGACCTGAAAGCAAAGAACTATCTCTTTCAGGCAATTGATCGTCCCATCTTGGAAACAATTCTTTGCAAAGAAACTTCCAAAGATATTTGGGATTCCATGAAGAAGAAGTATCAAGGCTCTACAAGGGTGAAGCGTGCACAGCTTCAAGCTTTGAGAAAGGATTTTGAAACACTAGAGATGAAGGAAGGAGAATCTGTCACCAATTATTGTGCTAGAACAATGGAAATCACCAACAAAATGCGTTTCCACGGTGAGAAGATAGACGATGTTGCCATTGTGGAGAAGATTTTGCGCTCGCTGACACCAAAATATAATTATGTGGTCTGCTCAATCGAAGAGTCAAAAGATATAGATGCACTATCTCTTGATGAATTGCAAAGTTCTTTACTGGTTCATGAACAGAAGATGAACAAAAATTCCACGGTACAGGAGCAAGCATTGAAGGCTTCTACTAATACTCATTCCAATAACCATAGAGGAAGGGGTAGAGGTAGAGGCCGAGCAAGAGGAAGAGGAGATCGTGGAGGCAGAGATTTCAGCAGAAATTTCAAAGCCAACACTGATCAATTTCAAGGCAAAGGCAGAGGTCAAGACCATGACAAATCCAAGGTAGAATGCTATAGATGTCACAGATTTGGTCATTATGCATCAGATTGTTATACTAGACTGCCTAATGATAAAGTAAAGGAAGAAAGTGCCAACTTTGTCGAAAATAAGGAAGTAGAAACTTTGTTAATGGCTGTCCAAGATGGAATAAAACATGAGTCGGATATTTGGTATATTGATACTGGATGTAGTAACCACATGTGTGGAAGTAAATTTTCTTTTTCATCTCTAAATGAAAATTTCCATTCCACTGTGGCATTTGGTGATTGTTCTACTATTGAAGTGATGGGGAAAGGTGATATCAAGATTAAAACCAAGAATGGTTTTGTTGAAACAATCTCTAATGTGTTGTATGTTCCTGACTTGAAAAGCAACTTACTTAGTGCTGGTCAGTTGCAAGAGAAGGGTTATGTCATCACTATTAAGAAGGGTGAGTGTGAAATTTATGATCCTGTGAGAGGAGCTATTGCAGTAGTTCAAATGAGCTCCAACAGATTATTTCCGCTAAAGATTGATGATATTCAATCTTGTTTGATGGCTGAAGTCAAGGATTCCTCATGGTTGTGGCATTTTCGTTATGGTCATTTGAGTTTTGGAGGATTGAAGACACTCCACCAGAAAAACATGGTCACAGGACTTCCTCAAATCACTGCTCCTTCCAAAATCTGTGAAGAATGTGTTGTTAGCAAACAACCTCGCTCTCAATTTCCTAAAGGAAAGTCATGGAGAGCAAAGGATGTTTTGGAGCTTGTGCATTCAGATCTTTGTGGTCCAATAAACCCAACATCCAATGGAGGTAAAAGATATTTAATCACTTTTACCGACGATTTTTCAAGGAAAACTTGGGTTTATTTTTTGCAAGAGAAATCTGAAGTTTTTTCAATATTTAAAAGCTTCAAAGTTGGTGTGGAAAATGAAGCAGGAAAAAATATCAAGACTCTCCGAACAGATCGTGGTGGCGAATATTGTTCGAAAGAATTTGAAGGTTTTTGTATAGATCATGGCATTCGGAGAGAGCTTACAGCTGCGTATACACCACAACAGAATGGTGTATCGGAGAGAAAAAATAGAACCATCCTCAACATGGTGAGAAGTTTGTTGGCAAGAGGAAGCGTTCCAAAAACTTTCTGGCCCGAGGCAGTAAATTGGAGTATTCATATTTTAAACAGAAGCCCAACTTTTTCTGTTCAAAATATGACACCGGCGGAGGCATGGAATGGGAGAAAACCAACAGTAGATCATTTTAGAATTTTTGGATGCATCGCATATGCTCATGTCGCAGATCAGAAGAGGAAGAAACTTGATGACAAGGCTGAAAAATGTGTTTTTCTTGGTGTAAGTGAATTTTCCAAAGCATATAAATTGTTCAATCCATTGACAAGGAAGATTGTTATCAGTAGGGATGTTGTTTTTGATGAGGAGAACACTTGGGATTGGAATGGGCAGCAGCTTACCCAAGTACTCTATGATAGTGACGTTGAACCAGAGAAATTTTCAGCAGCTTGCACACCGAAAAATTCAGCAACTTCAGCAACAGTTGCTGTAGAAAATGAAGAAACAACTCGGTCTGTTGGGCGTATTAGAAGAAGGCCTGCTTGGATGGAAGATTATGAGGTAACTGGAATTGAAGATCCAATTACTCACTTTGCTTTGTTTTCAGATTGTGATCCTACGTCTTTTGAGAGTGCCGTGAAGGAAGAAAAATGGAGAAAAGCAATGGATGATGAAATTAATGCCATTGAACGAAATGATACTTGGGAGCTATCTGATCTTCCAAATGGACAGAAAACTATTGGAGTAAAATGGGTCTTCAAAACAAAGTTGAAGGAAAACGGTGAAGTTGACAAGTACAAGGCACGTTTAGTGGCTAAGGGGTACAAGCAAGAATACGGGATCGATTATACAGAAGTATTTTCTCCCGTTGCGAGGCATGATACAATCAGATTGGTAATTGCGTTGGCGGCTGAGAAATCTTGGCCTATTTTCCAGTTAGACGTCAAGTCGGCATTCTTACATGGGTACTTGGACGAACAGGTATTTGTTGAACAACCCCCAGGTTATGTTAAAATTGGAAATGAGCATAAGGTTTACAAATTGAAAAAGGCCCTTTATGGACTAAAACAGGCTCCCCGAGCTTGGTATAGTCGCATTGAGGGGTATTTTCTAAAAGTTGGTTTTTCGAAATGTCCTTATGAGCATACACTTTTTGTTAAGATTGGGGATCAAAGAAAAATACTCATTATTTGTTTGTATGTTGATGATCTTATATTTACTGGAAACTGTGGTGTGATGATTGAAGAATTCAAGAGGTCAATGATGGATGAGTTTGAAATGTCCGATCTCGGATTAATGCATTACTTTCTTGGCATAGAAGTAGTGCAATCTGATGACGGGATCTTCATTTCTCAGAAGAAATATATAGGAGAAATTCTAGACAGATTTCAGATGAGGGATTGTAATCCTGTTAACACTCCTACAGAGCTTGGTTTGAAGCTGCACAAAGATCCCACTGGGAAGAAGGTTGACAGCACACTTTACAAACAGGTTGTGGGCAGTTTGATGTATCTCACTGCAACAAGGCCCGACATAATGTACTCTGTGAGTTTAATCAGTAGGTATATGGAGAATCCCACAGAAATGCATCTGTTGGCAGCAAAGAGAATTCTCCGTTACTTGCAAGGAACGAGAGACTTTGGGATATTTTATAAGAAGAATGAAAAATCCAAGTTGCTCGGTTATACTGACAGCGACTATGCTGGTGATCAGGATGATAGAAAAAGCACTACAGGTTACGCTTTTATGTTCGGGTCTGGTGCTATTTCATGGTCAGCTAAGAAGCAACCAATTGTCACGTTGTCTAGTACGGAAGCCGAGTTTGTTGCTGCGACTGCTTGTGCTTGTCAAGCTATTTGGTTGAGGAGACTTCTAGAGGAGTTGAAATTCAAGCAACCAGGAGCTACCAAGATCTTTTGTGACAGCAATTCAGCAATCCAACTATCCAAGAATCCAGTGCTACATGGAAGAAGCAAGCACATTGATGTGAAGTTTTATTTCTTAAGAGATCTTAGCAAAAATGAAACAATTGAATTGATCTATTGCAGGAGTGAAGATCAGGTTGCGGATATTTTCACCAAGGCCTTGAAGATGGAGTCATTCATGAAACTTAGAAGGCTGCTAGGTGTCTGCACAATTAAATATGTAAACTGACTGTTAGCAAACATCAGTTTAAGGGAGGGTGTTAGTTTTAAAAGAGTCCCGTTAGTAAAATAAGTGCTGTTAGTAAATAAAATTCCTATCTGATAGGCTTGTCCTAGTCTTTAGGAAGTAGTTTTATACGTGGGTTGTTATCTAGTTTTTAGGAGAAAGCTTTGTAGGGTAGTTCCTAATTTTTAGCTTAAGTCTGCTGTGTTTTTTTTGCTATATAAAGACTGCAGTAGCAGCATTGAAATGCATCAGTCAAGGAAATTTCTTTCACGTTTACTGCCTCTCTTTCTCCATTCTATTTTTGTTTCTTGAATCTGTTTTTTTTCTATCATATGATGCACTTTTTCTCTTCTTTTCTCCACTCTTTTTCTCTTTTGTTATGTTGGGGTTCAAAAAGTTGATCCACTTTTTTAGTACCATTTAAAAATAAAATTCTTATTGGATAGTATTATAATCACAGTATTATACTCTTCCGTTTCAATTTATGTGAACTCATTTACTTGGACACGAAATTTAAGAAAGAAGAGAAGACATTTAAACTTGTGGTGTTATATGAGTCATATACTCCCTCCATGTCAAATTATGTGAACCTATTTTCTCATTAGTCCGTGCATTAAAAAAAAGAGACCCTTCCTATATTTTAGAAACAATTTACCTTTATAAAATAATTTATACCCGCATAAAATATATGTGAATCATTTAACAACACAAGTTTAAAAATCCTCTCTTCTTTCTTAAACCCAGTGCCTAGCCGAATGAATTCACATACATTGAAACAAAGGGCGAGGAGTATATTTTATGTGGCTATAAATCATTGCATAAAAATAAATGATTTCCAAATATAGAAAGATGTCATTCTTTTTGGCACGTATTAATAAGCAAAATAGATTCATATAAATTGAAATGGAGGGAGTATCTGATTCAAGGTGAATTCATACAAAGAATTTGAAATCAATAAAAAGAATTATTATTACCTTTAATGTTGAGAACAAATAATTGAATTTTTAAATTAACTAATTAACAAAAGAATCAAACTATTAGACATAATCAAATACTCATATAAATAACTTGCAGCGGAGTGCATCCACGGGGGGACACCGTTGGAGCTAGCCTAATGGCAACAATCATAAATTCCACGAACATTTAGACAATGAAGAAGTTTGTGTACCGTAAGAGGCATGCCACGGACTAGATAGTTGGGGACATAATCATTGTGAAGCTTAACCCAAGATAGTTTAAGGCACTACGGGACATGCACCAAAATTTGATCTGCAAGTATGAGGACAATTTAGGATCCTTTCCAACATCGGAAAATCTCATTCAAGCTTGACATATTAAGATCTATCATGTCTTCCATAGGAACATGCTTCAGTCCTACCACGAAGACAAAGATGATCCGAATAGGGGTCAGTCAAGTCGTGCAGCTATTATATCACCGCCTCGCATGATCGAGAGATTGACGCTATCATTGACCTACCAATTCATGCGAAAATAAAGATATATATAAAATCCCATTTCCATGTTCCTCATCCATTGTAAGGAGAAAGCATCGAAGGAAACTGATGAGAATGATATGAAAACTTGTGGAAATTTAAGGACAAAATCAAGGCATTCATGGAACAACATCTTGTCAGGGTCGTCACAACATCGAGTGGGTGTGAATGTGATGGCCACCCACTTCATCATGCTACTTCGGTATCATTTGGCCCATATCTTTGTCATGCAGGGGCTTACATGTGTAGTAGACTAGCATTTGATGAAATATTCTAGAGATATGAAGGGTTTTCCGTGGGAGAGTCTAGATCCTTATGGAGTGGTTGAAGACTATAGTTATGAAAGGCTATGGAAGAATCTAAATACCGGAAGAGAATTCTACAGAGGGCCTAAATGTGTGAGTTGTCAATTAGCGCACGATGCGCTTAAATCAAGACTAAGGACATGACATTAGTCCTCTTAACAAATGTTTGAATTTTAGTTGTTTAAATTTCAGTTATTAAATGCATATAAATCTTAATCATTTAGCTCTCAACTATTAAGGACATCTCCAATCCATTGCACCATTTTTTACACTAAAATTGTGTAAATTAACTCCAACTTATGGCATCATTTTTTGCACCAAAAAAGAATATTCCTTTTATATTCTTCTCTCTCTTTTATATTATATTATTTTCTTTTACTTAAATTTTATTTTTAATTTCATAAAAAAAATCCTTTTTTTTTTCTTTTTTACATATCCATCCCATGTAATTCATAATCCTTTGTTATATAATCATTTAATATAAAATTATTTTGTACCATAAAATTTTAAATAATATAAATTGTAAGCAAATATTATACGTTATACATATTAATGAATAATTCAAATAAAAGTGAAATCATTGATAAGATATAATTAAATAAATACTATTACATTAAGGTAGAATTTATTTTAATTTCTACATAAATATTCAACTTCCATGATTAGTACGTTACTCCCATAAATGCTCTACTAATGCATTATGAAGTGCAAAATGAGCATCTTTGTTCTTAATTTTTTTGTGTCGAGCTAAAAATTGTTCAAATCGATAATTTTCATCTACTACCATTTCTACTGTTGGAGCTGGACCCTTCCCAAGCATCTTGAATTGGTGCATTAAGATCACGCTCATCCTCGATTATCATGTTGTGCAGTATAATACATGATGTTAATATATCATGTAGCACTTCTTTACAATTTTATATAAAATAATATATACGAAAATTAATTTATAAAACTTACACTCCAAAATTAAGATGTAAAATTAATATTATAAGATATTAAATAAAAAATAATTAGGTATATTAGGAATCTAAAATTATAAATTAAAAGTTATAATATGTTAAATTAAAAGTGTTATATAATTAAAAAATAATAAAAAAATATTAATGAATAGTAATGGTGTAGATGAATAGGTATATTAGGAATCTAAATGTAAAAAATAAAATTTATAATATGTTAAATTAAAAGTGTTATATAATAAAAAAATAATAACAAATTATTAATGAATAGTAATGGTGCAAAAAATAGTGCAAGGTTGGAGCTCCAAAACACTATTTTTTGTACCAAAATAGCATTTGGTGCAAAAAATGGTGCAAGGTTGGAGATGGCCTAAGTGCGTTTATTTTATAACCACTTAATGAGTAATCTAAACAAAGTCAATATCATAAGATGTTATTTATTCAGATATTTTTGCAAAGATAACTTTTACGACTACTTCATTCACTTTTATCTCTAACTGTCACCCACCATTATCAACTACCGTCCACCACCCACAGCCACCAACGCCACCGTCAATCACCACAATCGAGTGTTACCATTATTAGCAACAATTTACAATCATCACTACCCACCACCATTACCAAAAGAGCCCCCAATTACTACGGACAATCACCGGTACCAGCTATAACTATATATCAACAACCACGATCATTAACTATCACCTATTATCCACGCCAATCGTCACCAACGTCCATCAACCACCATTGTCATTAATTTCTATTGTAATCACCATCACCACTAGTTACTACAACACCCACGATAATCAACCAACAACAACACCACTAACAACTACCACAACCACGATCATCAACCAACGCCACTACCAACCTCCATCCCAAGTTGTCACTTACATATTCAAACGTCTTAATCATATTATATATTCTAATATTCAAATATGTATTCAAATTTAAACATCCTAATTATAAAAACACAAGCGGCCTCAGACCTACCTTGGGACACGTTCAAATCTAAAGCTGTCTACTATCACCCTCTTAAGATATACTTCCTTTACTTCAATTTGTTTGTCTTATTTTTCTTTTTAGTTCGTTTCAAAGAAAAATGTCTTATTTCCTTTTTGACAACTCTTTAATTTCAACTTTCCACATAACGTTTTTAAGACCACAAGATTAAAGGACATTTTGATACATTCTATTTATCTTTAATTTAACCACAAGATTCAAAAAATTCTTTACTTTTTAAACTCCGTAACACGTAAAATCCAAACAAACAAATTGAAACGGAGGGAGTAATCATTTCTTGCGTTATGCCACAAGAATATAAATCATTTTGAAAAATGTCAGCTGGAAAAGACATATATTTCAGTTTTTAGAACTGCATATATTATTCGATATACTTGGACCTATCTTCAATGATATACAGAAGCCAAGGGGTGGCTTACATTCTTAGGAGTTAGGACCACATTCCTCATTTTGATGGTCACACGACTTTAATGAGTGACCCGAACAAATTCAACTCGTATCCACATCTATTTTAAAAAAGGGCAAAGGGCCAAAAATAGTCCTCTATTTTGTTTTAATAATTAAAAATATCCCTCTTTATAATTTTGGGTCATTTAGCCCCTGCCGTTGTGAAAATTAACAGATATGTCCTTCATTTGTCGAAAATTCCCAAATTGATTCAAATAATCAGGTTTCATAAAAAATAACACCCTCCCCTATTTTGCCTGTCCCAACCCGCCTTCTAAATAACTCATTCTCCTTCTCTGAGAAAATTCAATGAAGCAGCCATCTCCGGGCGAACCACGTAAACGATGAACTACCGCGGAGAAGGAGCTGGTGTTGTGGGTTTACATTGCCGGTTAAGATGACAAGCGGCGCCGTCTTCTCCTTTTTTTTTTGGCTGCTGAATCATAGTCAAACAATGTTTCCACCTACAATTAAAACAGCTGAAAGAATCAGACTCAGAGTTGTCTCATACACGTCAACTACAAACATTTTCACAAAAGTGTTATTCACAACCTCACAATTATGATTCAGCATAACTACCCAAGGAACCAACGCAACTCTTCCATCCATAGAGGGCAACCTGAACTGTGGTAAACCACAAACCAATTTACAAAACACTGCATAGTTTCTCATGACATAGATCTTTAGCGTCGAACACAAGAGTGATGACACAATTTTTTTTTATTTTTTTTTGTAATATATCATTTCTCAAAGACACCACATCACAATTTCTGCATTCAATTTCTACAAGTTTTGAAAATACAGAGAAGACGGCGCCGCTTGACATCTTCACCGGCAATGTAAACCAACAACATCGGCTCTTCTCCGTGGTAGTTCATTGATTTCGTGGTTCGCCGAAGATTGCTGCTTCGCCAGATTTCCTCAGAGAAGTAGAATGGATTATTTTAGGAGGCGGGTTGGGGCGGGTAAAAGAGGGGAGGGAGTTATTCTTTATGAAATCAAGTTATTTGAATCAACTTGGGGATTTCCGTCAAATTAAGAGCATATTTGTTAACTTTCATAACGACAGGGGTATAAATAACCCAAAATCATAACAAGTGATATTTTTAACCATTAAAACAAAGTAGAGGGGTATTTTTGACCCTCTTCCCTTTAAAAAAAGTGGTACTTCACATTCTAAGATAATGAAAGGACCCAACTTAGCATCATATATAAGTGTGATTAGTAGTTGATCCAGGCGAAATATGAGATGTAGGTATCATCAAACGAGTGAGATTATTTTAAGACGGACTCTAAAAATACTACTGTCATAGATTAATGATTTAACTCTATGCCATCTTTACATCCATTTTGACCATGAAGCACTACTCCATCTGTCTTAAATTATTTTTTATGATTATTAAAAATAATTGTCTCAAATTATTTGTCATGGTTATTAAAAATAGTTATCTCAAATTCTTTATCTTTTTAGGAGTTCAAGATACAATTAATTATATTTTCCACATTTTATCCCTAGTACAATTTTGTCATTAATCGAGATCACACATAAATAAACATTTAATGAAGAGAGATTATAACTTAGACATAAATAAGGATAAAGTCAGTTATATACCATTCCTAATTAATATTTCTTAAGGGCATGTAAAATAAAAAAAACGATAAATAATTTAAAACGGAGGGAGTATATTAAATTGGAGACAGGTACCGTTAGTTGTCATTTTCGGCTAAAAGCCTTAATTAAACAATTAATTACGGAATGCTCAGCGCTCACGCCCGAATCACCTTATAATATTCAGAGGATCCACAATGGATAATCATATTATACAGAGCAATCACTACTTTTAAACTTTTGGGGACTAATTAAAGTTGCTTTTTAAGTAATATATAAGCAACGGCAAGAGTATCTTAAACATGTACTTAGCAGATTATTTTATGGAGCATTACATAAAACTGCTACTACTGTACAACTTAGATAATTACATTCCTTTTGGTGATAGATGGACTTCTGTTCTAATTAATTAAAGTATGTGTACATTATAAATAATACCACTCCTCGTGTTAGTTGGAAATCCCAAATTATCCAAATATGAAGTCATATGTTAGTGTGTCTTTATCAGGTCTATCTTTATCTTATTAACCAATAATGTTGTAGATACACCGTACATATGCTAATCACGGCAAGGCCCCACCAAACAAATCAAACAATTTTGCATCCAAATAAATCATTTGCTCTGTCATTAAGCAGTTCTAACTATGCTTACACAATCAAATTAGAAGAATTATTAAATTTTAGACGAGCTGACTCTAAAAAACCAACACAAAAATTTAAGCAGTTCTAAATATGCTTATGCTTACATATAATCAATTTAGAAGAATTATTAAATTTTAGACGAGCTGACTCTAAAAAACCAACAAGAAAATTAAATCGGTTCTCAAACCCAAAATACCAAACACGCAGTGGCAGATACTCTCCCCGTCCACTTTTACTTGTCTGTTGTACTAAAATTAAATGTCTATTTTACTTGTCCATTGTAGAAAACTAAGAGATAATTTATGGCTTAATTCCTAATTTACCCCTATTATTAACTATAGTTATTTTCTAATGCATTTTTCAAAATATTAAATTTATTACATTCATATAATAAGCTTATCATTTTATTAATTACTTCTTACGAGTTGTGCCCAGTCAAACATGGATAAAAATGGATAGACGGAGTATTTGTTTTGCAAAAGTCAAACACATCAAAATCTTTCTTTTTTGATTGATTTTTAAACCAATCGACACATGAGATTTGTATTAACACCTTATCATCAAGCCTTAATTAGAAGTAACACAACAAAGTTACTAATATAATGCAAAGTTCCCACATCCTTTTCACATTTTCTCAAAATAATTACTATATCAAGTGCTAGACTCGGAATCATAAGTTCAACCACTTCTGCTTAATTAAACCTTTTGTACCCTCGTTAATTATACGAAGAAAAAAATCCCAAAAAAATATTTCTTCGCAAATTCGAAAGTCCATTTTGGCCAAAAAAGTAAAAGATCCCAATTTGTGAGAGACGAGAAGAAAGTAGTAGTAGTAGTTGATGATAAGCTGCTTGATTGAAACAGGTGGGGAAATGTGTTTATATGACAGTGAAAGAACTGTGACCTATGCAATAGTGTCAAAAAACAATTTCGTCTTTTTCCTTCATTTTTATTCGAAGATTAAAGGCATAGGAAAGAGAAAGAGAAGGACCTTATCTCTCTCTCTCTCGCAGGAGGACATTTAACAATAAAGGCAAAAACCAAGAAAGAAAGAAAGGAAAGACCAGAAAGAGGAAAGTACTCATACCCAAAAAATCGCCCACCTTACTCCATTTTCAACCCCAACCAACATCAAATCACCTAAGTTGCTACAGATAAAAGTACCATAAAAAGAGTTACCAAAAAAAGCTGTCTTTTTTTCAATCATTTGGAGTTTCAGTTTTTTTGTGTGAGCTTTTGATTTGGTAGATTTAATTTATGGACAGTGTTATTAAGCTCAAGTGTTACGGTGAGTTAGGGAATTGTTGTTGCTGCTGTGGCTGTACCTGACGACTGTGGCGTCGATTTGAATTTATTTATTTTTCTTGGTAATTTAAGCACAATGAATCACTCTGTTCCGGATTTTGATATGGATGATGACTACTCTATTCCTACTTCTTCTGGTCTTACCAGACCTAAGAAATCTGCAATGTAAGCATGGCGCACTTATTCATATTCCTTTTTTATTTGAACAAAGGCTTTAATTTTCTGATTTGTCTATTTCCTCTGTTTCTTAACGAAATAGATGAACGAGTTTAATTTTTTTTGTTTTTTCACAGGGCGGAAGAGGGAATCATGGAACTACTATGGCAAAACGGTCAAGTAGTTATGCAGAGTCAAAATCAAAGATCTCTGAAGAAAAGTACTCACATAGGCAACGGCGTTGGAGGTGGTGATGCGGTTATTCCTTCCGATGGAAGAGAGATCCGACATGTAGAGGAAACTACTACTACTACTCCAGTACAACATCTATTTATGCAGGAAGATGAGATGGCTTCATGGCTACACTATGATGATTCTCCCTTTGAACGTGATCTCTACGCTGATCTCCTTTATTCTACCCCGAGTTCCACTGTAACCGCTGCTGCGCCGCCGCAGCAGCAGATCCGTCCTCCTCCTCCTCCACCGCCAGCAGCACCAATCGCAACGGCTGCTCCTCGGCCGCCTATACCTCCTTCTAGAAGGTTCCAGAACTTTGGACACTTCTCTAGATTGCCTAGGACAAGGTTAGAACCTGCAAATTCGAGCAAAAGAGATGCAACGGTAGCGGATTCAAATGAAACTCCGATTACAGTAGGGCAGGAATCTAGAGTTTCACATATAGCCGATAATGTAGTACCAGCTCCCGCCGGGAATGTAACTGCGACTACATCAACTGCAATTAGGGAACCGGTGCCGACATGTGAGGTTTCGGTGACGTCATCACCAGGTGGCTCGGGAAATAGTGTAAGTGGAAGTGCTGAACCACCACCGCCACCAGGGCCGCCGCATAAGGCGGCAGATATGGCGGCGGCAGGGGATGATCGGAAACGTAAAGGAAGAGAAACGGATAACGGGGAAGGAGGTCAGAATGAGGTGAGCAGTTAATTGTTTATTTCCTCTTTTAGTAATTCCCAATTCCTGAGCAGTTAATTGCTGTTTTCTTCTTTTAGTAATTCCCAATTCCTGAAACGTTACTGTCCCATATTAGAGTTAAATAACTTATCTTCTCAATGTCATATTCTAATCCACGCGAAAACAGTAATTTATTTTTATTATATACCGTTAATTTAATAAACTTCATATTGCATGATTAATTTCTTAATTTGTGCGTTTATTACTAAGGTGACACTTATTTATAGGATGGAGGGAGTAACTTAAATTTTTATAAAACTACACGAAAAATATTACAAGTTGTAATTATGCTCATATCAATATGGTCAAAATATTGGTCAAAATTTATGTAGTTTGGCTTTTAAAAAGAGAAAGTGAACGAGTAATATGAGACGGAGGGAGGGGTTAAAATATTACTTTCTCTATTTTAATTTAAGTGTTTTAGTTTGACGGATTATAAAATTTAAGTAAAATAAAGAGTTTAAATCTTGTGGTACTAAATTAATATATGAAATGTATGAATATTATAGTTATGTAAACTTAAATGTGGTAAATTTAAATTGTCAATTTACTAAAAATATTTTTTTTTTAAATAGATTAAAAAGAAAAGTAAGGCGGGGAATAAAAAATATTTTTCATTTTTTCTAATAATGAGGTGAGCAAGTTAATTGTTGTTTTCTTCTTTTGTAATTCCCAATTACTCGCGCTTGTCTGTCATGCTCTGTCGTTTTTTCGTGACTAGCAAGAATATCTAATCACGGTGCATTTTAGTGTTACGAGGGATATTTTTCCTGGCAACGTCACTAATTTGTGCTGTGACGTGGCTACGAGCCGGCATTTGTAGCTGTGGTTCGGTTTGGTTTCAGGCCAAGTGTAAGATGACTAACCACAAAAGAGAAATGTTTTTATACTATTTTAGTTATTATGAGGTGAAAAAATAAAGAGCATCAACTAGCGATCGATACTCATTCCGTCAATTTTTAAAATAATTATTTCAAATTATTTGTTATTTTAAAAGTTCATATAAATAACTTTTTATTTTTACTAGTAATTGTTTCTGAATACCACAAACACGTCAATTGATAAAATGATACATAAATAAATAAAATATTCAATAAAGAGAAATTGTATTCTAAGATATAAATAAAAACGGACAGGCCAGTGAATTAAGCTTCAGCTATGTACATGATCGGAAAAGAGATGGACCACAAGAATTTGTTGTATGCAGAATTTGTTGTATGCTTTTTAAGTTATAAATAAGAATAAAATAAATAAAAATTCCTCCTAATTACGTTTTGCGTAAAAGAGGATAATTTGAATAGAGGGAGTAATAAGAACACTCTAGATCCTTCAGCAAGGTTTTTTTCTTATATTTTTTTTATTGTCCCTCGGTCAAGCAAAGGTGACGGGACTATTTGACTGTTCACTTTGTCCGATTGTCCCGTTTTAACCATACAACAGGGCTTAAGGGCGGTCTGTATGTGATCTCGGGACTATTTGACTGTTTCACTTTGTCCCATTGTCCCGTTTTAACCATACAACAGGGCTTAAGGGCGGTCTGTATGTGATCTCCTTGGGAATGTTTTCCTGAAATCAGCATAAATCCTATAATTGTGCTGAGTTCTCTGACAGTTTGGCAACTCAACAGCTGCAAATTAAAATCATAGTGTTATATGAGGATGAATATTCGTGTTTGGTTGAAATGAAAAAATAATCTTTTATGTCGATTGTTTCATCTTATGTCGTGGATAAAGAAGTAAATCAGAAAGTATCTTAGAACTCATAATTTTGAACCTGTCATGTTATTTTTATGGATATAAAATTATGTTATTAATAATAAGAAAGTTACATTAAATAATTTTAAAATGTTTCAAATAGAAATGTATCATTCTCGTTTAAAGCGGCTAATTTCATTTAAGAAAATAAAATAAATGGACCTTTTAAGATCTGATTTTTACTTCTTGTTTTTCCTCCGGCGTTGCAAATACTTACTAGCAATTCTAAAGAATAAAAATAAAGAGTGAGTTAGACAAGCATGGAATGGATTTTGGATGGTCTTTCCCAAAACGGAAAGAAATGATATCCTGGCTGGTTACCTGAAGTGACTTATTAGAAGAATTTTCAGCAGTATTAAGATGATGCTCCCCTTTTTTTTTTTTTTAATGTTTAAAGACTAAAATAATTTATTTACCCAAAAAATTATGATGTGTAAGCAAGGGAAGACGTGAATTGCTTAACTATTTGCCTTCAAATTCCGTGTTTGCTATTGCATACTGGATACGAGTTCTCACTGTCCAAATTAATAAAGAAGCATCTCATATTCTGAACTCTCTTAGTACATGGTATTGTATTCCCTAAAGGACCTGAATATGATTGAATAACTCTTTGAACAAGATATATACCTCAGTACCATAATGTTTCATCAGATGAGACCCACCTCATAGTTCCTTGCTACTTTGCCTGACCCTAGTTTGTATACAGGCACACCTCCCAAGTTACACCAGGTCAACCTGTAAGTTACTTCAATATCTATTTGTTCCTCTGACATGATCACTAATCTGTTTCAAGTAGATTTTTTCTCGATGTATTAGTCACATTGAATCTCTCACTTTCTTCCCTTTTGCTTCAGTGTGATAATTAGCAGCTTCCGTGACATAGCACTTGATTGGACTTTAGAGAATAATAAAAGGAGTTCGGTGAAAAAGAAGTTGACTTCTTTTTGCCATAAAAAAAAAAAAAAAGAAAAACAAAGTGTATTAAACAGCGGAATTGCAGTACATTTAAGACTAAATATTCTCTAAGGTTATCGATGAGTATGAGCATGGAAAACTCATGAGTATTTAGAAATTGTCATGGTTTTTTGATGTACATATGTAATAACTACCAGAAGGCGGTAGACAGAAGTTTTCAAAGTGGTGGTGGTTAAGGGACACCGGCAATTGCTGTCCCACTTTTACCTTCCCTTCTCACCAGAATGGCATATGCGATCTTACTTTTTGGTAGATCATGTGAACTTTTATCTGGTAAATTGTTAAACTCGACTGTGATGTCTTGTCTTGCGGGATTAAGAAAAGAAACACTGAAAGTTGAGAGCAAATTCTTCCCTTCTGTTGAGTTTTCAACATCATATATAATTGCATAACCTCTGAAGCAGTCCCGATGTTATCATGATTCTTATCTTTTATCATTTGAGATTCTGCTCCAGATCATTCTGATGACCCATATTTTACTGTTAATGCTTCATTAACTTATGTCTCGTTTGCCCTAGGATGCTGAATTTGAGTCTCCTGATACAAAAAAGCAAGCGCGTGGTTCAACATCTACAAAGCGATCTCGTGCTGCAGAGGTCCATAATCTTTCAGAAAGGGTATGCATTGTGGAATTGTTGATTTTTAAGGTTTTGATAATTAACTGCATTTTTTCTCTTTTGACTGTTTAATCAATATGGTAATGCTGCAATCACCACAGAGACGTAGAGACAGAATAAATGAGAAGATGAGGGCTCTGCAGGAACTCATACCGCGCTGTAACAAGGTTTTGGCCTCTTCTTTGAATTTCTACAATGTATACAACATATAGTTTACTGTTGTATTTAAGTTGATCTTTTGTTGAATTTCAGACAGACAAAGCTTCAATGCTAGATGAGGCAATTGAGTATTTGAAATCACTGCAATTGCAAGTACAGGTGTATAGTTAACATCTTTTTCTTGTATTGCCTCTTGACACCTTCCAACATTTTTTGTTCAATTTCTTTATAGTGAACGAATTTGATAGTCCTTTCTGAAGTGGGAATAATCTATTGCAGTCCTATAAAATATTTTCCGGTTAAACACCATAAAGTTGTATAATTTTACCTCTAAAGAAGCTCATTTTCTTAATGCTTGCAACTTGCATATGAAATAGAAAGTCAAGATATTACTAGAAATATTTAAAGCTTCTTTGATGTGAAAATAACATTTTAACGTTTTCTGAAGTCACTGCAGGTCATTGCTTTATTTTAAAGTTTACATATGATCAAATCCTGTTTTTCCTTTTAGTAAGTTATGAGAATGTCAACAACATTGTCTATTCAAACTACAGCTTTTCTTTTGGCATGCATAACACACTTTTTGTCGTTTATATAGCATTAATAGGAAGAAGTAATTGTAACTAGATTATTCAGAGAGCCAATTGGGTCGATCAGAATATCCTTATTTCACAGCTCTACACATTCTCAAGTAAAGTACAGTCTGACAAAGTCAAATAGGGCAATATATGAGATCTAAGAAATATAGAACTGACTTACCAGTTTTTGTAATTCATGCATTTGGATATTGTCTAAATTTTTGAACTTGCATGTTAGTCAAGTATTTTCTACTTTTATTGTCCTATGGAACACAATTCATCTTGTTGTCACTTCACAGCCAGATACTTGTAAAAGTGAAAGCAATATCATGTGGCTTCCTATGCATCAAATTACATTATGTTTTTCATATATTTTATGTATATGTACAAATACATGCGCAGTATGAAATTATTATTTTCTTTGTGGTATAACATGTTCAAATGAAGTTGTGGCCGCTGCTTGGGGTTCGATTGGACTTGTCTAATCATAACTCTGGTGCTATACTTTCATTTGTGCTGTTGATTCAAACCTTGTAATGTACACAGTATATTTATGTTCACTACATATCGACAAACTATTTAGTTTCCAACAATTTTCCGCTAAAATATTACATTTGCCCTCTGTTGAAGGAGGAACTATAAAGTTTTAATCGATGAAAATGGAAGCCGTTTTGCAAATGAACAACAAATCCTCAATGCTTTATTTGCTAAAGTTTTCAGTGTCTAGATTAATTAAGTTAATTCTACAACTGTGTTGTTATTATCATGGTCTTCTTCATCTTTTATCTATCAGATTGACCAAAGTTTAATGCTGCCTTACGAAGGGCCGGGCTAACTGAACTGGGCCACTCTAGGCATTCAGCGTTTCTTCCCTAAAAACCGCTTGGCAGAACTCTTTTGGGCTCTATTAGTGTTAATTCTTTCCCAGTTCCATTATTGATCAAAGAAGATGTAAATTTTGTCTTTTCATTTGTAGAAATTAAGTACTGCTAATCAAATTCTACTGTATCGAGCTAAGCAGTTAATTTATTTGTAGCACACTCTTGATTCAAATTCCATGAAGGTGCTCAATTGTTATTATCAAATTTTAGTGGGACATGAATGGAAAATATAACTTCATCGCTGGAACAAGAAACCGATCTTACCGTAGCGTATTTGAATGTATAGATAAAATAGATCAATGCACATCTTCAGTGTTACATCGTGAATACTAAAGGTTTATTCATCATATTCTCACTGCCTTCGACCTCCTCTTCCAAAAGTGGCATTCCGTGCTTGTCTCTAAAATAAAGGCCATTATTCACTTTATTGACCTGTGTCTTCAGCTCGGAGTTGGTATGTGGTTTACATATGTTCAGCGTCATTGAAGTTTTGATGAGTATCTTTTATTAGAATTTCTCAACTTATTTCCAGTTGTGTAATATGCATGCTGAACTTAGTTGTTGATATAGCCAGTTTGTTATAATCTTAAATAGGATATGTATTCACACAGCAGAATGTAGTTTGATCATATCTGCTTGTCTGCAGATGATGTCCATGGGGTGCGGCATGGTCCCAATGATGTATCCTGGAATGCAGCAGTACATGCCGCCTATGGGAATGGGCATGGGTATGGGGATGGGTATGGAGATGGGCATGAACAGGCCAATGGTGCCATATCCACCTCTATTACCAGGTGCAGCGATGCAGAATGCAGCTGCAGCAGCACAAATGGGGCCTAGATTTGCTATGCCGCCATTTCATTTGCCACCAGTTCCAGTACCAGATCCATCAAGAATGCAAGCTTCAAGTCAGCCAGATCCAATGCTAAATCCACTTGTCGCACATAATCCGAACCAGCCTAGACTTCCGAATTTTAATGATCCATATCAGCAGTTTTTTGGTCTTCACCAGGCGCAAATCGCATTACAGCAGGCAAGTCCTTCCTCTTCTAGCTGATCCTTAACTCATATCATAGTGACTACGTCAATATAGAGACCACCATGAACAAGTCTTGTTGCTTATCGTGATGACTATGTCCATGTACGGACCACTGGCTACAAGTTTACACTCTTTGCATCGTGCGTTGAGGATTTACTTTCACCTTAGTCATTGGTCAATTGCACTTCATAGAAGATTTGTTGACAGATTGAATTTCTGCTTCAAAAGAAACAGATACTCTTGCTTGCTTCTTTAACTTGCCAAATCGAGTTTTACTATTTGAGTCAGTAGGAGGATGGATGCAGGTTGAAACAGTCCCCCAAGCCTGTTTGTCCTTTTGATGTGCACATGTTTTCTCTAGTGATCTGTCATTTTTAAAACTTAGCTTTTAAATGCAGAATCAGGCAGTAGAACAGCCCAGTAACAATAAATCCAGCAGCAGCAAAGAAGTTGGAAACCCAGGGAATCATCAATCTGGTAAGCTTACCATTCAGATCTTACAGTTTATATGCGATAATGTGGTGGTTCTCATACAACAACTGGAGAGAGAAATTAAATAAATGCCTGCTAAAAAGTGCATTGTATGCGGTTGTTGATATGTTCTAATACATGTGTCTGACAACATTAGAATAAGAAAGCATAGAACCTTACACATGTCGTTATACTTTTTCGCAAGTTTAAAGAAACAATAGCTACAATGTTTTTCTTTTTTCAATGGGACATTGGCATGTTTGTGCAAGTGGGACATGCAAATATGCAATATTTGAATGGGCATAAAATAGAGACCTCATTGACTTTATATTTATTTGCAGGTTGATTACCTGGAGGCCGGAACGTTAGTGGCTTCCCACAAACTAAATTTTGTAGTGTAAGAGGAACATCAAGTGCAGTCTAAACCGGCTGGCTGATACAAATACAGCACCACTAACTTGTAATTATTACTATAGAGTCCAATTTTGCTTTTTTACATATTGTGGGCCTGAAATCTCATTTCCATTTTGGCATGTATGGATATAATTTGAGGCCAGTGTTTAACGGCACAAGTGATCCTTGTGAAGAAGTAAAGTTAATTTTTTGGAGGTACAAAAAATCCTAGATATTTAGTAAGAGATCTAGAATAGTCTAGTGTAGGATCTTGGGTAATTATCTTAAAGAAAAATTTAGATATTCTAAAGTAGTGTTAGAAGATAAGGCTAACTAGATATTTTGTAGATATATCTAGATAATTCTATCTAGAACAATCCCTAGACAATTATAAATAGGGGTGGCCTTAGTCATTTGTAATCAAGCCAAGTTAACCCAATTAAAAGTCATTCAAGCCAATTCAAGAGTCTTCTTCCATTACAAAATTCTCCTTTCCAAAGCTTCCTCTTCTTTAGTTGAATCTTCCAATCTTAGTAACGATCTTGGACTAGCAGAAGGTTTCTCCGATTTACTTTTCTTCTGCTATATTTCTCTACATGGTATCAGAGCCATAGCCGTAGTTGGCTTCTAGATTTTATTTCAAGATTGGGTTAGAGGTAGATTCAACTGGTTTCTCTAAATGGATTTAAGCGGCCGTGCTAATGGACTGGGGATGGAGTTGTTAAATCAGTCCAATTACAAGGTATGGAAGACATGTATGGAGTCATACCTTATGGGCGAGAGGATTTGTGGGATGTTGTTAATGAGAGTGACACAAATCCTCCTATTGACGGACCGAAAAATAGCAGTGCATACAAGATGTGGAAGCAAATTAATGTGAAGGTGGAGTTCATCCTGAAGAGGTCCATCTCTCACAACTTGTTTGATCATATTATAAGGTGAAAATCAGCTCATGAGATATGGAGGACCCTCGATCGGTTGTTCAATAAGAAGGATGAAGCCCGACTATAGATATTGGAGAATGAATTGGCGAACACCACTCAAGGTAATCTATCTATTGCTGAGTACTTTTTGAAGATTAAGAATTTATGTTCAGAGATCTCTTTATTAAACCCCGACGAGGCTATCTCTGAAGCACGAATGAGAAGAATTATCATTCGTGGTTTGAAGCCAGAATATATTCCTTTTGTTACATCAATTCAAGGATGGGCTTAACTACCATCTTTGGAGGAGTTTGAGAATTTGTTGTCATCACAGGAGCTACTAGCCAAACAGATGGATAGTTTATGTTTTAAAGAAGGGGAAGGAAATGCTTTTGTAGCCGACAAGAGGAACTTCAAAGGAAAAACATTCACAGATACGCCACACTCTCGATTTCAAAGTGTTTCCAACTCGCCAGAAAAGGAGAGAGAGTCTAAGAAGACTCTGAAGTGTTACAGGTGTGGTAAAATAGGACACATAAAAAGATATTGCCGAACAAAAGAGAGCAACATGACTCAAATTGAAAAAGCTGCAGAAGAAGAAGAGGACTGGGGAAGGTGCGTCGTAGTTGAGGCTCGAGTAGTAGATGTTGACACCCAATTTTGTCCCTCCTTTATTTCAATTTATTTACTCGGGCTTCTAAATTTACTGACAAGCTAAATACTTTATTTTTCACTATTTTTATTTTTATGGCTACTACTATTAATATCGCTACTGTTATTTTCAACATTACGAGCATTACTTTACCACAAATTTTAAATGATTCGTCATCATTTCATTTTTTCAGGTTTGGACTCGTTAAATTAATTACAGAACAACACTTTGTTAAATCCTTATTTTTTACATATTAATTATTAATTGTCTTGATATAGTATATATTGCACTGGTTGTTAAATTAGAAGCCCACGAATAATTAAATAAAGGAGGAAGGATCAACAATTTCAGCCAAATAAATGGCCCAAATAATCCAGCCCATTACCCATTTCACTACCCAACGGACCAGCCCAATTCCTACACCAACCAACCGACCCGGTCCAACCCACTCATATCACCCGACCCGACCGGCCCATCATTTTAAACAAAAATCATCATCTACCCTAATCCCTCTCTTCAGCTCTCTCTCTCTCTTCTTTCTTCATCTCCTCCGCCGCATCTCATTCCCTCTCTCTATTCTCCCTCCTCTCCCTTTATCCCTCCTCTCCCTCACGTTCTCCCCACTCCGTTCTGCCATTTCCACCATACCTCTGCCCCCTACGTTCTCTGCCATCTCCACTTTCCCTTCCCCCCCACGCTCTTGTCGCCTTTGTTCCCCACGCCACACGTTCCTCTCCACCTCCACCTCTGCCTTTCACTCACCCTTGTTCCCCACTCGCTACACCCCGCTCCTCTTCTTCTTCCATTTAAAACCCTAAGCACAATCCTAGAAAAGGAAAGGAAAGCCACTGATAGGGGAACGACATTTTGGCTACAAACAAAAAAAAACAACACTGTTGATAGCAATCCTTACTTTCCACTTTCTAGTATTTTTCACTCAATCCGCCCAAAAGTGAATACAAAACTTTAGTTCACAAAAAATCCGCAGTACTTTCATTCGAATTCGTTTGGCTCAAGGTTCGGGTCTATTCATAACGAGAGAGTAGATTCGACGCCGTCGACGCCTCACTTCACTGCACTCGCAAGAGGTAAACTTCGATACATTTATTACTCATGGTCTTTAGTTTCTGTTTTGGTTAAGATTTTAGTTTATTCTGCTGTATGTTTAGTGATTATGTAGTTTCTTTGTCGTCGCGTTATTCGTTTGATGTTTGGGAGCTGTTAGGATGGGATATTAATCGTTAATTGAAATTTGAAAGGTGTCTATTGTAGTTCGAATGCTTAAGACTGAATTTCCAGGACTTAGGACGTATGTAAAACCGAATATACATAGGATATACAGTGGTTTATCAAGATAAGAAGAAGATATACATTCGATATACATCTGATATATACACCATGGTGTGTATATCTTAGGTATATTGATTATATGATTAAAACAGACCGGCACTGAATCATCTCCATAATCGTCTTTCATCTGTAAGTTTAAGTTTCCTGTTTTGGTTGGCTTAATATTGTGTCTAGTGCCACCTTACTGACTTCGGATAGATTAGTCTATTAATGGGCCCTTTATATATTTGTTTGATTGGTTTAGCCTATTTTAGTTACTGCTTCAACCTCACCTGAATTAAGACAAATTCACCTAATCATTGGCATTCCTATAAATTCTGTTCAAAGTGGAAATTATCCAATTAGGAATTCATCAGAAACTGTTTAGTCCATACGCCTTAATAACTTTGTGCTTGATCCATGTTTGTGTCTTAGCCTGTTGATTCAAGGTAAGATATTTACATGGTTACTTTGACTACCTCTAATATGTATTTAATTATGAGAAGGTTCATGTGCTAGTGTTTTGTATACATTATTATTTAACTTTGGCCTATGTTGAAATATTGTTTGGTTGTGTTAGTTATAGATGTCATTCTTATCTAATATAGATAAGTGAGATTAGACATTAGCATGTTTGTATCTATTTACTCAGTATAGTCCCATGGTATGAATGGTAACCTTGTTTGGATTTCAATTTGAATCTTATACATGTTCACATGCTGTTTTGTTAGAGTTGATTATGTTAGTTGTTACATGATATGACTGATAGCATTTGTTTGTCTCCGTTAGATTAGTTGATCCTCTGGTTAACCAGCTAGTCTGAAATTTCTAGACATTGTGTCCATAATGGTTTTAATAAGACGCATGTGCTTAAACTGATCTAATTCTGTATGCTTAAAGTCTGTAATTCATCTGAATGTGCTGCATGCTGCCCTGTAATTTATGCATAAAATGCATGATCGTTATGCTTTATATTTGACAAGTGTGTCGAGTGTGCATACCTTTCTGTCAGCCAACTGCAAGGGCTTATATGCATAGAATCCTGATGTGATATGTTTAGATTGGTATAGGTGTTTAAGGTTCAATATTGGATGGTCAGCTAGTCTTATGAATTGATTAATCTCTTTCTTTCAAAAACCTCTAGGTGTCAAGTGTGCATGGGAGTATCCAGACTTCAATCCTAAAGATTTGTCAAACCTGTGTGTTGTGTGTATCTTAGCATAAATATTTTCTTCAAGAAATCAAGAATGTTTTCTTCCTTTTCTCTAAGTGAGATATTTAGAACAAGTTGTTTTTGTGAAATGTGTATTTAGTCTTACTTCTGTTAACAATAATCATGATTAGAATGCTATAATCAAATGACACACTTTCAATCTACTGTTTGCCCTGATTATTAAAACAGCTAGTTCGTACATTAAGAGCTGAAACTGCTTTTTCTTCAGGAAAGTTCAGAGATGGATAGATCGATTGATTGTATTTTTTTAGTAAATGAATGGCATCTGCTCTTCAAAATCAGTAGAATATAAACTGGTTCAACTACTCCAAGAGGGTTAGCTCATAAACATTAGGGAGATCCTGAATAAGTTCTTAAACTTAGAAGTTATTGATTGTCTTGATTTCTTTTAGGATGTTTCATTTCCTAAAAAGTTCCTACTTGGATTGCAATACATTTGGTAAACCTGCCAACTCTTAAAGCTGAAAAGTCCCCTCCTGCATGCCTTCCTAAATAATTTCCGTATGAATGTTAGTGTATGTTTATTTGTAAAGTTCAGTGTCTGATTCATATTGTGTTTTACTCACATCTAAATATCCTGTACATGGAATGATTTAAACCCCCTCGGTCCCCTTTGGCTGCTGCTTTATTGCTGGGTTTGTGAGCCACATTTGATAAAATAGCTACTGCTGAACTTTGGGATAAACAGCTGCACTTTGGCCGCTACTTTTAGCTAGCTGTTGTTGCTGCTCTTGGGCAGCTGCTATACTACAAACAGCTACTGCGTTTTGTGTAGTAATCCAGTGCCTATGTCGAAAAAAAAGTGGTTATACTTGGGCGTTACGTGGATGTCACACTCGATAAAATAATTGATGTTTTTCTGCTATTTATAGCTGTGCTAATTGCTGCATTTGGAATTACGCTAGTGGTCGTTGTGTATTGTTTATTGCCCATTTCTTCATGTCACTTAGTTTCGGTTGCAAGTTCTTATATTTTGGGCTGGATATGTCTTTTGCACATGTTAATCATCTGTAAGTTTCCCATAGATGATGATTTTGTATATTATAGAAATTATACATCGCGCTAATTTCTTCTCTGTTCTTTTGCATGACATCTGGGATTGCGAGAATGAGACTCGACTTTGTCGCGAGATCAAACAATTGTATTACCTCAAGTCATCCCACCCGCAAAAAATAAAAAAGAAAAGAATTCTAGGCCGAGGCCCATCACATTGGCGGCAAACAGCAGCAGCCTCACAATGGGCTGTGCCCATTTACATTATATCTACTCCTCTATCTTTATTTTATGTGCATTTAATGTGTATTGTATGACTAACATTTTGTTTGCTAATTTAGATAAACCTTAGTAACATTAAGGGTTTTAGTTTAGTAATGGGTAGTTAATTCCACAAATTACATTCATTTCCATTTATGTTCTAAACTATTTATGGTATTATCTATAACATTTATTTGAGTAATTGATTTTCAAATAGCATGACTACATATTTTGGCTAAAAGAATTATAATTTATACTTACTTATAAGTTTTAAAACGTCATAAATTTTACACTAACGTTAGCTTATTTTTAAAAAAAGAGGCAAACTAGTTTCAACGGGTCACTATTCCACTTTAATTCCTTTCCAACATTTGAATCACGTATTGGTTGAAACAACATTTACATAGTTTATATTGAATTGATATTTTTTCTATAACATAATTTACCTTGAACTAATACTGCTTTCTATAAAACCCTTTAAAAAGTTTATTAATATTAATCTTACAAACGACTGTTCTAAATTTATTAATCGGCATAATTTACTTTCTCCAAGACATATAAACATTACGCATCCTGTTTCTTTTAGTTCATTTGTAATTAAACTCTTTTATGCAACTATTATTTTCTACAAGTTTCACTTTAAATAACTTTAGCAGTACTTATAAGGTATTTTCTTAAATATTTAAATATTTACACCTACATTTAGCCTTTAATTAAATAACATGAGTCCGGTCGGTTAACCATTGTTAATGGGTCTTAAAGGATGCCTAATACCTTCCCTTTAGACTAATTGAACCCTTACCTAGAATCCTAAGTTTTGCAGACCTTAAACAGAGCTAACTTTAGAAAAATAACTTTAATAAACTTTAGGTGTCCTAATTCACCATAAATAATTAGGTGGCGACTCTTTAATATAAACAAAAAACAGGAATCACCAATATGTTGTACTCTACTTTAACCCGGTTAAAATGGGGTATGACAGTAGATGCCCTGGGTTCCTTCAATATAATTTCGAAAGAGACTGGATCATGGATTCAAGAGATAATACGGTCCATCACGTGGAGAAGGAAGGCATTGGCGTCATCAACAAAAAGCAAGAAGATTCCAAAGATATTCAGACTAGTGACGTGGCAGCTGCTATCGAGGAAATCAACGAAGCAAATCCTGATGCTGGTAATAAAAGTCTAGACGTGAGAGATGTTGAAGTAGAACCTGAGCAGGCAGTGTCTGAAACTATATATAGTAATGGTGACCATTTCGGAGAAAGCATTGAGGGAGTTGTAGTGGAAGTTGAAATCTCTGGTCAATCATCTGTCGTATCAGAGTCAATCACTAGCTCAGATCAAATACTGGAAGCAGATGGAGAAGCCGACGGTCAAATAAATGAAAAGGTTGACCTTGAACGCTCAATTTCATGTGGAGATACAAGTAGTATGGTTTTTGAAAGCTCTGAAGCTGCCAAACAGTTTATCGAGGAGTTGGAAAGGAATCTAGTGGTGGATCCTATGTTGTGTTGAGTCTTCGAAGGGTATTCATGGTCAGATCGTCATCGACTCAGATGGTTCTCCAGATAACACAATTGTCAAGGAGCTAAGAGAAAGGGGGAGTCTGGAAACTCAAGAACGTAAAACTCAGCATAGAGATGATTCACGTGATTCGCAAAGGCCAAAAAGAAATATTATTATGCTAGCTCGCTATAACGGTGAAAAATTTACCGGTACGTATTCATGCTTCTTTGCGGGCCCAATTAATGGCGGAAAACCTTCGTCATTTGAAGAAGCAAGAGGAGACAGGAAATTATGTCTGAGATCTTCACCAAGGCACACCCAAAAGCTTCGTCTGAGTTCGTCTGCAACAAGCTCGGGGTAGTTTACAAAAAATCACTTTAAGGGGGAGTGTGAAGAAGTAAAGTTTATTTTTTGGAGGTACAAAAAATCCTAGATATTTAGTAAGAGATCTAGAATAGTCTAGTGTAGGATCTTGGATAATTATCTTAAAGAAAAATGTAGATATTCTAGAGTAGTGTTAGAAGATAAGGCTAACTAGATATTTTGTAGATATATCTAGATAATTCTATCTAGAACCATCCCTAGACAAGTATAAATAGGGGTGACCTTAGTCATTTGTAATCAAGCCAAGTTAACCCAATTGAAAGTCATTCAAGCCAATTCAAGAGTCTTCTTCCATTACAAAATTCTCCTTTCCAAAGCTTCATCTTCTTTAGTTGGATCTTCCAATCTTAGTAACGATCTTAGGCTAGCAGAAGGTTTCTCCGATTTACTTTTCTTCTGCTATATTTCTCTACAATCCTGAGAGGTTTCAAAGCGTCTCCCAGGCTTATGATTCTGCATCACCCCATATTCATGATAATTCTCACTCTGATGCACCAAAATGAGGTGCACATCAGCTGCTTTGCTTGGTATCTTTCTGTAATATTCTGTGCAAATCAGTAGACGCTATCCCATCAATTCACTGTAGCAAGTCTTGTCAAAGTGACAACTCCAGTTTGTCGCACACATCCATTTTGTAGTGGGCTAGTAGCTATAACGCAAAACTAGCCAAAAGAACTTAAATGTTGGGATTTATGAATGGCTATGAATAGGAAATGGATCGTTGCACCTTTTGATGGAAAAGACTTTGGTACCTTTTTATTCTTTTACTTTGTTGGCTATAAATACTTAGCCATTTTCATCAGACTTTATAGACTGGAAATTCTCCTCTCTTCTTTGCATTGTTTTTCCAAAACAAAATATCATAGTGTCGTGTGATTTGCTGCCATCATTTGAGTTTTCTGAAATTCTGCAAATTGCAAAATAGTTTTTCGTTCTATCCTGGGAGGAATTAGTCCATTAACCTTGGCAATTGTGAGGGGGCTAGTTTTTGTAAGGACACAGAAGAAACTTATGGGTTCAGAAATTTTCTATTTCATCTAATTTCTGTCGTTAACATTTTTTTGATTTTACAAAACAGAAGCTGGTATTAGATAATTACTGAAAAGTTACTGATTGTAGTAAATTACTGATTTTAGTAAAGTTCTAGTAAATTACTGAATAACATGCAGAAGTGTCTTGGTTGGATGTTCTCCATAAATATCGTACGCGTTGATTCGTCTAGCTTCCCGACTCCTATTCCAAAATATTTCTGACATATTCTAAAATCTGTTTTTCGAATTGTGAGTTTGAGCATTAATATTGTGTTATGTGCTGGGATTTCTAAATTATAATATTGAAGAGGCTGATTATATGTCAATAGTGTTTACCCCGAATTTGGATAATCAATTAAAATTGTAAGCGAGGTATAGGATATGTGGCTATATCTTGATATTATTTTATAGAGAGAATGAATATATGAATATGCTATAAAGAAGCAATCGATGATCGGTGATTTGCTATGTTCTCGTGGATCTGTCAATACATAATTTGTATTTGATTTAGGAGACGTAAGAGATGAGTACAATAAACATAAATCGAATTTGATATATTGAGAGGGAGATTTGTATATTTTTCTATTACAAGAGTTCTTAGTAATGTAGAAGTCAACCCTCTAAAAGGAGGGCAATTTCCCCTATTTTATAGTGTTGCCCATTAGGCTCCATACAACATAAAGAATAAAATAATAAGGGAAAAGTTCTGAGTTCGATTAGGTTGCCGTACGATCTGACACCCGTACGGTTGACAGTTGAGCATGATAGGACGTTATCGACGCGTGGCAGACGCGCAACGGATCTCCCGGACCAACGGCCTCAATCATCCGGACTAATGGCCACGTCCAACCCGGCCGTGGAGAAAACCGAACCAAATGGTGCCCTACCTTGGTTTCGATCTAGGCGTTCCTCTGGTTCAGAACGAAAGTCTCTGTGCATGTTCCTGTGCCTCTCTCCCCTCGGTTCCTTGTCTCACCGATTTAACGCTTATCCGGTTTTTACCGTATACAGATAGTCCCCACACATTTCGGACCGAAGTTTTATCGGAGTAGCGGGAAGTGGATGAATCAAAAAACCGGTGATTCCATTTGACCGTAGTCATCTCTTCCTTTTGGCGAGAACGGTTGTGTCACGTTCCCCCTTTATCGGCCACGTGTCTTACCCCAGATGGCCCGTTCTGACAACCGCCGCACGCACGTCGTTTCAAGACACCCCTCATTAATTATTGGGACACGTGGTGCTCCCCGGTTGGCTGGGGTATCGTAATCGTCACAGTCCCATGCCTATATAAGGCTCTTTCACCTTTCGAACTCTTATATTCATCTTCCCTCTTCTGAAGCTTTTCACTTCTCATCTTACAACTCATACTGCCTGTTGATTTGCTGTTTATATTTATGCAAAAAAGAGCGATCCTTACCAATTCCTTCACCATTCATTCTCGTGTGCTGCAGCTTCTTGTTTGAGTGTTGCTTCCTTCTTTCGCTTTTGCCACTCTTGAACTCTTTGGTTGCTCCCTTTACTCTTTCACCTTGCTTTCCGAATTCACTCAACTTCTTATTTTCATATTTCAAAATGTCTGAAACCACTTCCCATGATATTCCCTCGGTTTCATCCCAAGGAACCGAGCCTGCATCCCCGGCTAAAGCTAAGAGCTCCTTCGAGCCTACCGCCTCGGATATTATACCGGCCAAAACCAATTTCAACAAAGACTTAGAGGTCGAAAAACCTTCCTCCGTATCCGACAGAGGGTATGATGTGAGACGATACCCCTCCTCCATTACCGAGGATAGACTTGACCTCGTCCGGTCTGACTACGGATGGGTCAATCGCCCGGTCCGAGTTTTTGCCCCCGGGCCCGATGAGTTTGTCACCGACCATCGGGAGGGCTTTTTATATGTCTACACTTACCCCTTCACCCTCAAGCTCGACCCTCCGATCGACCCGGTCATCCTAGACATGTGCCGGACTTATGACGCAACCTTGGCCCAGATTGGTCCGATTGTTTGGAGGGTCGTGGCATGCCTCCGGCTTTTGGACAACAACGCGAGGAAGGAGCTCATGTTGGCTCACTTGATACGCCTATATTCCCCAAGGTTGTTCCTGAGTGGCGTAATAAAACTTGCCAAGCATAGCCGGAATCCATTTTTCTCAAAAATGGACGAGGACAGAGACAGGGGTTGGTTGGAGCGATATGTCCGGGTGAGGACCGAGGACATCATCCCAGCTAATTACATGCCCTTCTCGGAGAAGTGGAACAACAAGCGTAAGTCTGAACCTTTAAGCGATTGCTTTTGTATGTTTCGTTAAATTTTGACCCCGATTTCTCACGGTTTTTTATTCGTGTCAGCTAATGGGTACATTCCTCCGGTTGTCTGGAACCTGAGCGAATGGGTCACTGCACTTCTTAGCTAACACGTTCACGATAACCGGACGTGGGGGCACCTGTCACGAGGCCGATGGGTCGCCCAGAACCATGGTAGTATTCTGCTCCTTCCTGTGCTCCCTGTACTTTCTACTATCCATATTCATTGCGTTTTTTACTTTCAGGTTTACCCAAAGGTTCGGTGGATCCTAGGCCGGAGTCGGCAGCCGAACCCACAACGTCGGCACCCGAGTTTGACTCAGCGGGTGTATCTCGTGCCCTTGCTGCTGCTGCCGCCGCTAAGAGAAAAAGGCCCTCGGATAAAGGGCAAAAGTCGAAGAAGAGGGCGAGGAGCGTCACTCGGATCCTACGGAAAAAACAAAGCCCATCATTATTGTTCGGAGAGTCGAGGCTAATGCTGCCGTGGCTCCGGTCCCGGAGGGGGCTATCTCCGTTCCACCCCTTCCTTCTGCTGGTGAAGGACTTTTAGTTCAAGTTTCACACACAGGAGCAGAAGAAATTCTTTCCCCAGCTCCTCGAAGGTTGATTGATTTCGTCGACATTTTAGGTGAAACTTCTTCCGAAGAAGCACCCCTACAAAGGATAAGGAAGCCCGGGGAGGCAGTCGCTGCTGAAGCCGATCAAAGGACTGAGCCGGTCCCAGAGATCGAAGTCCCCATGTCATTCATCCGATGCCCGAGCATGTTCCTGGCGCAACTACGGAGCCCCCGACCTTTGTTGAAGATACTGGGGCTGCTCCAAGTTCCTCTACTCCGGCCCCGAGGCCTGACGAATTTGAGGATATGTGAGGGCACTCCTCCCGCTACCGGCGAAGCTGCAGGATTCGAGCATCTCCCGATCCCTCGGGCCATAAGGTCGGCCAGCCGGACCTCCGAATCTAGGGCCAGGGACAGCTTGGTGAGTATCTTTCCGGCCCCGAGCGTGGAGCCGAGGAGAACAAGATCGGTTATGGTCACCGTCCCCGAGGATTTCAGCTTTCTTTCTCGCTTGGTAGGCGTAGCGAGCTATCTGCGGCCTCTTGTCTCAGACTCGGATAAGCGGAAGATGACCGGGGTCTCTTGGCAGTGCCTCATCAACGAGGGTATGCACGCGGGCAACCGGGTAAGTTTTTTAGCCGTCTTTGTACAACTTCACTAAGAATTTCAGCCTTGTTTTGTTCATGTTTTTAACTTGCTTCATTTGCAGAGTGTGGTGCTTGTCAACGAAGCCTTCATCCGTGCCCAGCAGGAGATGGACAATCTTAAGGGCCAACTGGATGCCCAGGGCCGAGAAACGGAGAAATATCTACACCTTTTTCAGGAGAAGGAGAAGGAGTTGAACCGAGCAGTCGCTCTTTCCAACCTCCGACCTGAGCTTGACGCAGCGAAGGCCGAAAACCGTCAGTTAAGGAATGAGCTGGCCGCGATGGCCGAATATAATTGGAGTCTCGAAGCTGACAATATCGTCCTTAACCGAGACAACGCTCATATTTCCTCGAGGCTTGGCGAGCTCGAAACCACCCTCTCCCAACTCCGGGAGGAGGTGGACTTGGTGAAGACGGATGCTGCGAGCTTGGCCGAGAGGAATCGGCTGCTCGAATCCGAGAGTGCCCGATATCAAGAGCGTGCAAGGGTGTTCGAGGAAAAGGCGGAGAGGAGGGCCCGGATGTGTGATGATCTGAAAAACAAATTTAAGGAGACGGCTGATGCAAATGACACTCTCCAGGCCGAGCTTCAATCGGCCATCCAAATGCAGAATGTCCTTGGAGAGGGTCGGGATGCTTTGGAGGCAAGGCTAGCCAAGGCCGAGGCTGATTTGGAAGAAGCTCTGAAGAGCGTGGAAGTCGTCGAGGCTCAAGCCACTATTGTTGCCGTGTGCGAGAAATGAAAATCTCGGCGGATCACTCTCGAGCAAGACGAGTATGGATTTACTGATCTTCCGGCCCTTATTGCTGAGGACAAAAGGGTCGAGGGAGAGGCTAAGGATGCTCTCGGTTCTGACTCCGATGACTCCGAGCGAACAATGTCCGAACGTTCTGGCTCCAGCCATTCCAGGTAGAATAGGGCTTTTACTTGTGTTTCATCTTTATTTTATTTTCTGCCTTTGTAGGACTTTGGTGTTTTGATGTAAAAACATCCCTTGTACAGATTCTGTATAATTGAAAAAATGCATCTTTCTAGTTCCTTCGTTTGAACGTTTACTTATTTATTCTTCACTGAACTGTTGGTCCGTTTTACGGACAAGCTGACTCGTAGTCATTAGTTCACTGTGCCCGTAAGGCTTACCTAATGCTTTGTGAATTCAGACGCCTCCGAATCGTGATAGGCATTTCCTTAGGGCCGATTTTTGTTTTTGCAGTATTTTAGGGCCGGTATTCTTTCGGGCATCCGAATCTCAGCCTTGGCTGAATTTTGACGTAACAGTCCCCGGTTGGGGAGGTTAGAAAATTTTGGCTCGGATCGTTGTGACCTCGTTGCCTTAGTCGAATTTTTAACGATTTTGGCTCGGTTTGCTATGACCTTGTCGCCTTTGTCGAATTTCGACCATAGTGCCCGGTATAGGGTGTGTGGATGAAGTTGTACCGAAATACGGCGGTTATCACCGGGGTAAAGCCTTTTAACAAGAAGATAACCGAGATATTGCTGTCCAAACTTTCGATAATTTTGCATTGCAAAGTGTTTGTATACATGAGAATTTTGTTCCCTTCTGCTTTTGCCGTAGCAAGTATTAAATGGACATGATTCATTTTGATCGTTTGGTCCTTACACCGAAATGTATCATTTTTGGCCCGATGCTGTTTGTTGAGGGCGGCCTCCGAAGTGGGTGTGATAGTCCCCTAGCTCTTGGCTGAGCTGCAAGATCGGGTGAGTGTTATTAAGTCCCCATTCGTTGGGTGTGACCCCGAGGTTCCGGATGTTTGTCCTTTATATTTGTCAAGTAACACGTTGTACTTGTTGCCTCATTAAAAACCTTGTCGGAAAACCCGTTTTGGGACAAAACCTTACTAAGGAAAAGAGTGCAGCACGTGTTTTCAGATTTAGATTCTTTTCTTTGCCTGGTACTCGGCTTCCTACAAGAGAGAAAGGTCAAAAATAGAGAAACATGGGGTGTTTTTACCTCAGCAGTAGTATCTTTTCAGATGAGCCACATTCCAGTTATTGCGCAGCCGTTGCCCATCTATGGACTCCAGCTGGTACGATCCTTTACCCGTTACCTCGGTTATCCTGTAAGGTCCTTCCCAGTTCGGACCCAGTTTTCCTTCGTTGGGATTCTTGGTGTTCAAGGTAACTTTTCGGAGCACCAAGTCCCCTATTTGGAAATGAAGAAAATTGGCTCTCCGATTGTAGTACCTTTCCACCCTCTGTTTCTGGGCTGCGATACGGACCAACACGTTTTCGCGAAGCTCGTCCGTGAGGTCGAGTCTTACGGCCATGGCCTCCTCGGTCGTATATCGAAACCGGAGGGTCGGTTCACCAACTTCTACGGGGATAAGAGCTTCAGCCCCGTAGACCAACGAGAAAGGAGTCTCTCTAGTGCTCGATTTCGATGTGGTTCTGTAAGCCCACAATACCTCCGGTAATATTTCTCTCCAATGATGCTGTGATGCTTCAAGTCTCTTCTTCAGGTTTTGGATTATTGTCTTGTTCGTGGATTCCGCCTGTCCGTTTGCACACAGGTGATACAGAGTTGATACAATTTTATTGATCTTCAACCCTTCGAGGAATCTGTTAACTTTTCCACCCACGAACTCGGGCCCGTTATCGCAAGTTATCTCAGCGGGGATGCCGAAATGGCTGATGACGTGATCCCATATGAAGTCAATGACCTCCTTTTCTCTGATTTTTTCAAAGGCCTGCGCTTCAACTCATTTGGAGAAATAATCAGTCATAAACAAAATAAAACGGGCTTTACCTGGTGTCCGTGGTAGTGGACCGACGATGTCCATTCCCCACTTCATGAAAGGCCAAGGTGACACCACCGAGTGCAATAACTCCCTATGATGATGAATCATCGGAGCATGTCTCTGACATCCGTCGCATTTACGGACGAAGTTCTTTGAGTCTTCCTCCATCTGGTTCCAGTAATAACCGGCCCTAATAATTTTTCGGACCATAGCATCGGCGCCGGAGTGATTGTCGCAGGTTACTTCGTGCACCTCTCTCATCACATACTCCGTCTCTCCGGGACCCAAACACTTGGCCAAGGGTCCAAAGAAAGACCGTCGATACAATTGGCCGTTTACCAAAAACAAAACGCGCAACTTTGGTCCTTAATGACCGTTATTCTTTCGGGTCATTTGCGAACTTCCCATCACGCAAGTAGTCGATGTACTTGTTGCGCCAATCCCAAGTTAAAATCATTGTGTTTATTTCGGCGTGTTCGTTTTCTATCGCCGTGTTTAACAAGCGCACCGTTGCACCAGGGTTGATTTCCTCCACTTCGACCGAGGATCCCAAATTTGCTAATGCATCGGCTTCGCTGTTCTGCTCCCTCGGTATGTGTTGTATGGTCCATTCTCTAAATTGATGTAGTACCACTTGGATTTTTTCAAGATACCTTTGCATCCGCTCATTGTTGACCTCAAAGACGTCGTTCACCTGGCTTACGACCAAAAGAGAATCGCACTTTGCCTCGATTATTTCGGCCCCCATACCTCGAGCCAGTTGCAAACCTGCAATCATAGCCTCATATTCGGCTTCATTGTTAGTCAATTTAGCAGTTCTAATGGACTGCCGAATGGCATCCCCGGCCGAGGTTCTAAGGATGATTCCCAGCCCGAAACTTTTGAGGTTCGAGGCCCCGTCAGTGTGTAGAGGCCAAATACCTGAGGCCTTTCCCGGGGTCAGCAGAAGTTCTTTCTCGACCTCGGGGACCATAGCCGGGTCGTAATCTGCCACGAAGTCGGCCAAGATCTGGGACTTGATGGCCGTTCGAGGTTTGTACTCGATATCATATCCGCTAATTTCTACAGCCCATTTAGTTAGCCTACCCGATAGTTCTGGTTTATGCATGATGTTTTTTAGGGGGTAGGTAGTTACTACACATATCAGATGGCATTGAAAGTAAGGCTTGAGCTTTCTAGAAGCGCTCACCAGTGCCAATGCCAATTTTTCCAAGTGGGGATAACAGGTCTCCGCATCCCCCAAAGTTCTACTCATGTAATAAATAGGGAATTGTGTACCTGATTCTTCTCAGACCAAATCGCCGCTTACCGCTACTTCGGAGATAGCAAGGTAGAGAAAAAGCCGCTCGTCCGCTTTTGGCGTGTGCAGCAGCGTGGGCTGGACAGGTATCTTTTTAGTCCTTCCAAAGCCTTTTGACACTCCGGTGTCCAAACGAAATCGTTCTTCTTCCTCAATAAGGAGAAGAAACGGTGGCTCTTGTCGGAGGATCTAGATATGAAACGGACTAGCGCCGCTATCCTTCCGGTGAGCCTCTGCACTCCTTTGATGTTGTTCACTACTTTGATATCCTCGATGGCCTTGATTTTGTCCGGGTTGATTTCGATACCCCGGTTAGACACTATGAAGCCCAAAAATTTACCGGACCGGACGCCGAAGGTGCATTTTTGCGGGTTAAGATTTATGTTATACTTGCGGAGCACATCGAAGGTTTCCTGCAAAATTCTTTAAATGGTCCTCTGTTTCCAGGGACTTAACAACCACGTCGTCAATATAAACTTCTATTGTTTTTCCTATTTATTTTTCGAACATCTCATTAACTAGGCGTTGGTACGTTGCACCGGCATTTTTTAGGCCAAAAGGCATGACATTATAACAGTAAGTCCCGTACCGGGTAATGAATGATGTTTTCTCTTGATCCTCCGGGTGCATCCGAATTTGGTTATACCCGGAGTAAGCATCGAGAAAACTTAACATCTCATGTCCGGCCGTAGCATCGATCATTCTGTCGATGTGAGGCAATGGAAATGAATCCTTCGGGCATGCTTTATTTAAATCTTTGTAATCAACACACATTCGAAATTTGTTACCTTTCTTGGGCACCACTACCACATTAGCCAGCCAATCCGGGTACTTTACCTCCCGGATAGAACCTATTTTTAAAAACTTGGTTACCCCGTCTTTTACGAAGGCTTGTTTTGCTTCCCCCACGGGCCTTCTCTTCTGCTTCACTGGGGGAAACTTCCCGTCCAAACTAAGCTTGTGATCTGCTACTTCTGGTGATACACCTGTCATGTCTATATGGGACCATGCGAAGCAATCTGCGTTAGCTCGAAGGAATTCAATTAACTTGTTCCTAAGCTTCGGGGTTAGCCCCGTGCCCAGGTATACCTTTTCTTCCGGTAGATACTCGAACAAGATGATCTGCTCCAGCTCCTCTACGGTCGATTTGGTTGCATCCGAGTCATCCGACATGACAAACGATCTGGGAACATCAAAATCATCCCCTTCGTGCCCCGGATCCGACCTGGTGTGCTTTGGTTGCTATTTGGCGTCCGCTTCTCCGGTTAGATCTTCTTCCTTCTGAGCCGGTTCTTTGGGCCGAGGTCTTGCTTCTTCGACTGCGAACATCTCCCTTGCAGCGGGTTGTTCACCTCGGATGGTTTTTATCCATTCCGTGGTGGGGAATTTCAGCAGCTGATGCAGTGTTGAGGGCATGACCCTCATGCCATTTATCCATGGTCTACCCAGCAATGCGTTATACTTCATGTCCCCTTCAATTACATAAACACCGTTTGCTGGATAGTGCCATTGATGTTCATAGGCAATGAGATCTCCCCTTTTGTGGTTTCTCTTGCCATGTTGAACCCGCTGAGTACCTGGGCAACCGGTACGATCTGATCGAGCAGCCCTAGCTATTCGACCACGCTCCACCGGATGATGTTGGCCGAGCTACCTGGGTCAATTAAAATACGTTTAACCTTAGTTTTAAAGATGAGTATAGAAATTAACAATGCATCATTGTGCGGTTGAATGATGCCCTCCGCGTCCTCGTTGCTGAAAGAGATAGAGCCCTCGGGTAAATAGTCCCAACTGCGCTTCTCGCGAACAACAGAGACCTTGGCCCGTTTCATTACCGGCCCTCGAAGGGCATCGGTGCCCCCAACTATCATGTTGATTGTATGCTGGGGTTCTTCCGGCTCGGCCCTTCGATGAGCCTCCCTTTCCTTGTAGTGACTTTTGGCTCGTTCACTTAGCAGTTCTCGGAGATGACCATTCTTCAGTAACCGGGCTACCTCCTATCTCAACTGGCGACAATCCTCGGTTCTGTGACCATGGGTTCCATGGTATTCACACATCATGCTCGGGTCCCGTTGGCCCGGATCCGACCTTAGAGGTCTCGACCATCTTACATCCGGGACACGACCGATGGCCGAGATGAGACCCGAGGTACTGACGTTGAAGTTGTACTCTGATATCTTTGGCGAGTCCTTGTTGCCGACAGAGCTTCCGGCATCGCTCCTGAATGAGAGACCCCGGCTGCTCGATGGTCGCTCGACCCGTTTACTACCCGACCGAAGAAAGGGCTTGGGCTCACCCTTGATTTCTCCGACCTGAAACTTTGCTTCTCCGAATGGGAGTATGGCCGATACCTTTACTTCGACGATTCGGCCTTTGTTTCGTAACCCTTCCTTGGCCTCTCAAAACTTTTACTCACATTTATTGGCCCCGGGGAGAGCTCGAATTGATCATCTTCCACCCGAATCTTTGACTCGTATCAGTTATGGACATCATCCCATGTCACAGCCTCGTACTCCATCAAGCTTTCTTTTAATTTGAACGAAGCTGTTGAACTCTGAGCATTGAGCCCCTATGTGAAAGCTTGTGCGGCCCATTCTTCTGGAACCGGGGGGAGTTCCATCCGTTCCCTTTGGAAACGATTGACGAATTCTCGTATTAACTTATCATCTCTTTGGGTTATACGGAAAATACCGGCCTTACGGGCCTGCACCTTTTTGGCACCGGCGTGAACTTTGATGAAGTCATCAACGAGCATTTTGAAAGAAGTGATCGAATGTTCGAGTAGATGGTCGTACCATGTCACTACTCCTTTGGACAAGGTTTCCCCGAACTTTTTCAGCAGTACCGATTCAATTTCGTCCTCCTCCATATCATTGTCCTTTATGGCGCATGTGTATGAGGTCACGTGTTCGTGCGGGTCCGTTGTTCCGTCATATTTATGGATATCCGGCATTTTAAACCTTTTTGGGAATAATTTTGGGGTTGCACTCGGAGGAAAAGGCTTTTGGATGTACCTCTTCGAATCCGGCTCCTTCAGTAAAGGTGGAGCCCCCGGTATTTGATCCACCCGAGAGTTATATGTTTCGACCTTCTTTTCGGTCGAGTCTACCCGCTTTGCCAAAGTTTCGAGCATTTTTAGAACCTCGGTAGAGGATCGAGCTCCGGATCCGTTGCTCTCAATAACGCGTGCCTCCTCCCTTCTGGGTTTAACAACACCGCTCGTTTTTTCCGGGGCCGTGGTATCCCCTCCGTTTTGCAACCGGGCTATTGCGATTCCCTGTTCGGCAATCGCCGCTCTCTGCTCGTGCAACATTTAAAAAATTAAACGTAAGTCAATATTATCATTAGGTATACCCGGTTCTTTCCGGTCCTGTGTCCGAGACAAAGTAACAGAGTTGTGGGTATTTAGAGGATCAGTGGCCGGTAAAGTGGCATTCTCCTGGTCCACGGTGTTTTGTTGGTCGAGTCCCTCCCTCGAATTAACGGGGTTCGGTTCAGCTGGATTTGGTAATCCTCGTGGCTCGTTGCCTTCATTTTCGGCCACGATCTCGTTGTTGTTGATGTGACCAGATTGCCCACTGTCAGCCAATTAGTCCGTTTCTTCAGACACGAACAGAAGGTGTTTTTGATTTAGATGGGTAAGGTAGGGATCAAGATAAAAGACCACTATCATCCTAGTCCCACGGTGGGCGCCAAACTGTTTACCCCGGATTTGGATAATCAATTAAAATTGTAAGCGAGGTATAGGATATGTGGCTATATCTTGATCTTATTTTATAGAGAGAATGAATATATGAATATGCTATAAAGAAGCAATCGGTGATTTGCTATGTTCTCGTGGATCTGTCAATACATAAACGGTGTTTGATTTAGGAGATGTAAGAGATGAGTACAACAAACATAAATCGAATCTGATATATTGAGAGGGAGATTTGTATATTTTGCTATTACAAGAGTTCTTAGTAATGTAGAAGCCAACCCTCTAAAGGAGGGCAATTCCCCCTATTTATAGTGTTGCCCACTGGGCTCCATACAACATAAAGAATAAAATAATAAGGGAAAAGTTCTGAGTTGGATTAGGTTGGGTTAGGTTGGCCGTACGATCTGACACCTGTACGGTTGACAGTTGAGCATGGCAGGACGTTATCGTCGCGTGACAGACGCGCAACGGATCTCCTAGACCAACGACCTCAATCATCCGGACTAACGGCCACGTCCAACCCGGCCGTGGAGAAAACCGGACCAAATGGTGCCCTACCTTGGTTTCGGTCTAGGCGTTCCTCCGGTTCAGAACGATAGTCTCCGTGCACGTTCCTGTGCCTCTCTCCCCTCGGTTCCTTGTCTCACCGGTTTAACGCTTATCCGGTTTTTACCATATACAAATAGAGTAATCCATTATAACATCATTCCTTGATATTGGGAGCATGTCTTAGGGAGTTATATTATTAATAAATTTATTAATAACAGAACTGTCCTTTACCATTTTTTTTCTTTGCTTTCTGTTTTTTGAATTCTTAAACACAGAAACTAGTTTTGTTAAATTATTGCTTTGAACATTTGGGAATAACACTAAGTAGACCAATGTGGGAAAGATTACTGCCACAAATAGCAGTAACTTTGATGACAGAAGTAGAAAGAGAGTATTAAACAGTAGTGTTATATCATCAAATGCTATGAAATTATGGATTAAATTATCGGCCATTTGTAGGCAAAACAAGTAATGAAGTAGCACTACTAATTTCTACAACCAGTTTCTCCATGTAGAAGAATGTCTTACCATCTGTATGACAGACTTTAATATTTTATTATTCTACTTAGTTAGATCATTTATTCAACAATTGTTGTATAAAATCTCCATATAGTAGCTAATACCATACTGAATGTGGTTGGAGTCCTACCCCAAATCAGATAGCTTTTGAACTATTGGATTATATTCCTCTTTTATAGCATTGTCTGCTGCAGCATTCATGTTCCTGAAAAAGTCTTCATTGACTAATAAAAACTGCGGTTTTATGAAATTAGGAAGTACAGAAAGTAGGCGCCATGGTAGTTGTATGAAGTGGATATCCTTTTCTTCGGACTAGGTGAAACGGAAGCATGAGTCGACTTGGACGGTACATAGAGCCCGTTTGGATTGGCTTATAAGTTGGCTTATAAGCTGTTTTCAGCTTTTTTGAGTGTTTGGCTGGCCAGCTTAAAGTCATTTTATGCTTAAAATAAGCTCAAAAAAATAATTGGACCCATTTGACTTAGTTTATCTAAAGCAGCTTATAAGCTGAAAACAGCTTATAAGCCAAAAAAAATAAGTTGGACTACCCCAACTTATTTTTTTCAGCTTATAAGCTGCAAACAGCTTTAAGCTGTAAGCCAATCCAAACGGGCTCATAAAGTACTATGGTCCCAGCATTTCAGCTTTTCTCCTTTTTATTAGGCAATTATCTCCGGGCGACTTCCAAATCCACTTTCGGAGTCAACATCCTCATTAGCTAGATTTGGGATTAATATTCATTACAACCATCTTGGTATATTCTTGAACGCGGAAGAGAAGAGACGAGAGGTAAAAATTGTTCCACGGAGCGTGCTAAATTTGTAATGCCAAATGGCGTTCCTAAAAAATAATAATTAAGACAAGAAAAACACGATAAGTATAATGTCAACTCAAAAGTTTCGTTTGTTCTTGAATTGACGGACTAACTTGTTGGTTGAACTTGATCGTGAATCCGGAGCTAGGCTTGGTCACAAATGCGGATGTATGAAGACTTGCGCATCACCACCTGATGAAAACTTTTTTATTTGCAGAAGACTTCTTGATATGTGAAAGACTTGCGGATCACAACCGGGGAAGAAGATTTCTTGATATGCAGAAGACTTGAGGATCACTATTGAAGGAAAACTTCTTGATATGCGGAAGACTTATGGATCACCAATAGGGATGAAGGCTACTTTCACGAATTTATGGATTCTCAAATTCCGAATGACTTTAGAGAGTTATGTAATCCCTTATTTATAATTGTAGAGGATAGGCAGTCTAATTACATATGAATTCTTCTGTTTGATTCTGAATGGCTCATGTGAGCCATATCACAAGCTATGTGATAAGGTTGCATGTAATTGATCAAGATATATCATTTTAGACAATCAAAAACTTTTGATTGGTCCTTGTTTGACTTGAATTTGACATATGTCATGGACCTTGGACTAATAAGCTGAGCTCATCTTTTGAAGATCAATTCAATGGACTAGCGCAGATAACGTTGAACTTTTAATATAAATCCATGACTTGAAATTAATAAAAAATCAAGTTATATTAGCACATAATATTTATTTGGCTAATGAATTTGGGATAACAATCCAAATTTTCTGGAATTCAAATGTCTACAATTGGTCACCCAACTATTTAAATTAAAAATAGTCGGCATCCTGTATAATACGTATACCCGTGTATAATAAGTATATAATCTAGGTATACTAACTAGGAAAAATAAATAATCCGTCCGTCCCAATTTATGTGACACTATTATCTTTTTAGTTAGTTCCGAAAAGAACGACACCTTTCTATATTTAGTAAAAATTGAACTTTAAAATACCCATTTTGTCCTTAGTGAGATGAGTTAGAGCCACATAAATATTTATAGCTCGTTTTTACCCAGACATACACCTTCACATAAATTCAGATGAAGGAAGTAATAAATTTGGTCGACTATTTATGTAAAGACGCCGTAGAAGTTTTAGTGGGTTTGTGGACGTAAAAAATGTGAAATTGAAAAAACATAGTAATTGAAGAAATTTAAAATATGGTATATGAAAATTAAAGCTGTGTTCTGACATGAACACAATTTGCAAAAATGTTGAATTTTTGTGAGTTATTTGGAGTGAAAAAAGGTGAAAATGTTATAAAATAAAAGCAGTGCAATAAATTAAAGTAGCAAAAATGAGAGAGAGACTGAGAGAGAGTGTTATTCATCCAAAATGTGTTCAAGTATATACAATATGAAAACTTATGCCTCTATTTATAGTGCTACATAAAGGCATACAAAAGGGTAACATGTCATTCAATATATGAGATAATGGAAGAGCCATTAAGATGGTGGAAGATAATGGAAGAACTATTAAGATGATGAAAGATAATGGAAGAGACATTATATTTGTGTAGTGGACATCCATACTCTATATTTCATAACACTCCCCCTTGGATGTCCATAGATGATGTGCATTGTTAAAACCTTATTAGGAAAAAACCCCGTGGGAAAAAATCCTAATGTAGGAAAAAGAGTACACATATCTAGTAATACACTTTGAGAGCTGCCTCATTAATAACCTTACCAAGAAAAACCCAATGGGACAAAACCTTGATTAAGGGAAAAAGAGTACAACACGTATTTCACTCCCCCTGACGAAGACCAAAATTCAGATGTCGGAGTCTTCACATTCCAATCTTGAATGTCATCTTCTCAAGAGTTGAAGTTGGTAAAGATTTGGTGAACAAATTTGCAGGATTGTCACTTCAACGTAGTTATTGCACATCAATATCACCATTCTTCTGGAGATTATGTGTGAAGAATAACTTTGGTGAAATGTGCTTCGTTCTATCTCCTTTTATGAAACCTCTTTTTAATTGAGCTATGCATGCGGCATTATCTTCATATAATACTGTGGGCATTTTTGTATCACACTTCAAGCCACATCTTTCTCTGATGAAATGTATCACTGATCTCAACCACACACATTCTCTACTTGCTTCATGAATAGCGATTATCTCAGCATGATTTGAAGAAGTAGCAACAATGGACTGCTTTGTCGATAGCCATGATATAGCAGTACCTCCGCATGTAAACAGATAGCATGTTTGAGATCGAGCTTTATGTGGATCGGATAAATAACCTGCATCTGCATAACCAACAAGATCTGTACTACCCTTGTTAGTATAAAACGGACCTATATCGCTAGTTCCCTTCAGATATCGCAATATATGCTTAACTCCGTTCCAATGTCTTCGTGTAGGAGAAGAGTTATATCTTGCTAGCAAATTAACAGAGAACGCTATGTCAGGTCTTGTAGCATTAGCAAGATACATAAGTGCACCAATTGCACTAAGATATGGTACTTCAGGACCAAGAAGCTCTTCATTTTCTTCTTGAGGTCGGAACGGATCTTTACTCACTTCAAGTGAGCGAACAACCGTTGGAGTACTTAAAGGATGCGCATTGTCCATGTAAAATCGTTTTAAAACCTTTTCGGTATAATCAGATTGATGGATAAAGATCCCATCTGTCAAATATTCAATCTGCAAACCAAGACAAAGTTTTGTTTTTCTCAGATCTTTCATCTCAAATTCTTTCAGCAGATAATGGATTGATTTTGTAAACTCTTCAAGAGCTCCAACAATATTCATATGAAAGATTCTGACTATCACAAAGAGACAAGGGTAAACATAGTATATTTGTACTATTCGTCTATATTTGTACCATTCGTCAATGAATATAAATTAAGGCAATTTCAGTACATCAACCTTGATTCATTTAATCCATTTAAGGATTATAAACAAGTTTCCCAAGAATTTGTATATGCTTCAGGCATTTTGAATCCTTCAGAAATTTTCATATAAATTTTGTCAAGTAAGCCATATAGGTTGTGACAACTTCCATCAGTATAAATTGTGACATCTACTGATGTTTGGACTACAGGTCCAATCGCTTACCAAGATGTATCATTTCACTTGCTAATTATTTCTACATCAACATGCTTTAAGAGACGTAGAATTCTAATCCTCACAACCTTATACTATATTGCGCGCTATATAGTATCAAAGATATCGTCGACGATATATCATTTGTATCGGTTCGCAATTCGATATAACTTATTGAAATCTCATCACTTCATTATTTTCAGGTACTTGAGCCTCGCATAAGGTTTCATGAAGTGTTATGTCGTCGGCTCTTCAAGAGCAATTTGCCTCCTTATTATGATCATTTGCTCCTCCCTTTTTTCAAGGATTATTATATTTGGAACCGATTGGTCTACCATGCTCCATGCATGTTGCAGACTTTGTCCTTCAGGACATTAATAGCATTTTGCAGATGAAATATGAAATAGTTGGGTCAGCAAATGCTTCCAGCATTTGACTTGAATTATCTGAGGATCATACTGATGATAATTCACAACATATTTCTTAGCTGCTTATTCTCTCCCCCCTTATTTTAGTGACATATGTCCCCATTTTATTTGGAAAAATCCATCTGTGTGCATCATGGTATATCCATTAATCATGTACCGGACATCAAATGCTAAAAGATGGAAATATCTAGTTGCTGACCTGAACCAAGTATGAGGGGAGAATTTATCAAAATTTATTGATCTGAAGCTTACAAGTGCTGTTGTATGCAATATATCATATCTCAGACTAACATCTGAAACTCTGTTCTCATAAGCAATGGTTTAGCTGTATTATGGAGGCATCTAATGCCAAACCAACTTAAATATAAACCAACATTATCAAGATGATTGTCTTGATTACATATTCTGAAAATTGTGCTTCCAACTCAATCATTTTGAGCAAGCAACTTCGTAAATGTCAAACTGCCAGTTGACAATAAACATACATGTGACCGTCTCATAGATGCATCTATTTAAGACATCACATTGTAGGTGAAAGGGCCCACATTCACCTTTTATATTTTTCAGAATTTTGGGGATTCAGTCCAACATTAGCTGGTGTAATCAACTTATCATGAGAACAAGCAACACAAATAAATTCTTGAAGAATCTTCTAGTTCTTCAATATGTTTTTAATACTCAATTAGCACATCAGATTTAAATCAGGACGATCAAATGGTCTTGTCAACTGATAAAATTATATGTACCCGTAAACTTCAAGTTTACCATGACGAGTGCTATTTTTTTTTTTTTTTAAAATAAACTTCTGGTTTACTATTGCATGAAATTGTATATCAATAAACTTCTGGTTTATCGTGGTATGTGATCTCATCTTGCTCGGGTAACATTTCACTTGTGTATTTCTTACCCATAGTAACTTGAAGATATTTAATATTCCAATAATTTGTAGTCTCAATATGATAATCATTTTTATTGTTAGTAAACTTCAGGTCTACTATAGTATTCCGATCGTACCAATTACGATCTGCGATGAATGGTATTATCATATATAACATCTTCAAGAGATTTCAATTTATTTATCATAATCAGATATTATTTGGACATTGCTAGTGTCATGATACTTGTAAATAAATAATTAGCTCTTCTGGAGCCTTTGATCATTAATTTCTATTACCAAATATTTCTTAAATACTTCTGGTACCATGAAAGCAAATTTCGACACTATTGGTGTCACGAAATAAACATTGAATTCTAAACTTCAATATTTCAAACATCTCCTTCAGGGAGGTTCATCATTAACTGAGTATTTTGTATCTAAGCTCAATCACATAATAATCAAATCCTTCATAAAGAGATACATTAATTGTTATTTCCTTCAAGGAAATCAATAACAACTAACCATAATGTATTAATGTGGTTATAGGAGAAAGCATTCTACTCTGCTTCCTTTTGCCTTAGAATGATACTTTAATATGTTTCAACGTACGACAGGTACGTGTAGCAATGTCTGAATTTCATACCACCAAAATATAACATCTACATTCCTTGTATTTTATCCCTCCAGGAGATAAGTTGTGGTATTTGTTCATTCACTTTGGGGAATGAAACCTGATTATTTAAATGTGCTTGAAATATGACGCTCATCAATAGCTCGTTATTTTGCTCAAACACAAGAAGACATTGCTTCAGAGTATTTCTCAGATATTTTGGTAATTCTTTCTGCTTCAGGAGTAAAGTTTCAGAGTTTTACTGCTTCGGGAGTACAGTTTCAAGTTTTACCACTTCGGGAGTAAAGTTTAAAGGTTGACTAATTCAGGAGTAAATTTCTGAATTCTACTACTTCGGGAGTAGATTTCAGAGTTGTACTATTTCAGGAGTAGAATTAAAAGCCTTACTACTTCAGGAGTAAAATACATAGGCTTACTACTTCTGGAGTAGAATTCAAAGTTTGCTACTCGTGGAGCAAAATTATGGGTTTAGTACTTCGGGAGAAAAACATATAATATTCATTATTTCTTTTCAATTATTCTACCTCTTCTGGAGATGGATCATGATATTTTCACAATCAAATGCACGTTTATATTTATAGGTTTTACTACATATTATCACATTCACTTCAGGGAATGGATCTATATTTATAGCTTATATCAAAAGTTCTCATTCTTCAAAAATGGAACACAATCATCTGAACGTGCAGGCCTTAAGCATATCAAATTGTGATAGCTTAGAATTTCTTTTAAGATATTGCTACTTCAGGAGCAAATTGAGGGATACATATGATGTAGAGAAATTTTCTCTAACACATATTCAGTTGTAATCACAACAAACTTATGAAAATACTTCAGGTGATTATAGGCATAAATAAATTTGGTCATAAAGAGACTTAAGAAAAGAAATATTATCACTGGCATTGGACTTCGTAACACAACAATGGCAATATATTGGATGCCTTTTTTTTTTTTTTTTTTTACTGTCAATTTTCCAAAACTGGAATACTAAGTAAAAAAACTTCAGCAGTAGCCACGGCAATAATAAACGTACTTGCTAAAACAAAAATAAGGAAATGATTTCACTTACCTCAGCCAATCACGAAACCATACCAAGTTCATATATACTTTGCCAACATTTATAAAAGAAACGGTACGGCCAAAGGTATACCAATCCTTCAACCCACCATATAAAATGTAACTTTTTCCATAATTTAATGGTTGATGTTATTTATCGTGGTCCGTGAATGTCGATTTATAGCTAGTGGACTTTCATTTGCTGAGTTTCAGCTTTCAAAGCTAGATACGATCATCCACAATACTTTAATAACTAAGAAATTAATACGGCAAATCATACCTTTGAACCGACTAATTAGTGGACGGGACATATTCGACGTCCAATTCCTGTTAGAGTCTCGTGCTGATAACGTGTTATAAAATAAAACAGTGCAATAAATTAAAGTAGCAAAAATGAGAGAGACTGAGAGAGAGTGTTATTCATCCAAAATGTGTTCAAGTATATACAATATGAAAACTTATGCCTCTATTTATAGTGTTATATATAGGCATACAAAAGGGTAACATGTCATTTAATATATGAGATAATGGAATAATCATTAAGATGGTGGAAGATAATGGAAGAACTATTAAGATGGTGAAAGATAATGGAAGAGGCATTATATTTGTGTAGTGGACATCCATACTCTATATTTCATAACATAAAACATGTATTTGGAGTCTTTCAAATTCCTGACAGTTATAACAATTTTATGTTCAAAATATGATTCTAGAATCAAATTTGGCAAAAAGTGAAAGTTATCCATGGCCAAACGGGCCCTTCCAGTCCTAGCCTCCCTTTCTTGCCTTTTAACCTGCCTGGGCTTTGGTCCCTGGACAAAGCCACCAGTCCACAAAACCCCAATATCAACAGTCCAGTCCAGGCCCGGCCCATAAATTCCCATACTTATACCATCTCTCAATTAATAACATTTCTTCTTCAAAAAGACATCCCAAGCCATTTCCCCCTTTCTCCACACTCACACCATCATACAATCAAATGGGTCAAGGAACACCCGGTGGACTCAACCGCCAACTCCCAGGAGACCGCAAAAACGACGGAGACAAAAAGGAGAAAAAATTCGAACCCGCTGCACCACCAGCTCGAGTAGGCCGTAAACAGCGCAAACAAAAAGGACCCGAAGCAGCAGCCCGACTCCCAACTGTTACACCCTTAACTAAATGCAAACTCCGGCTATTAAAACTGGAGCGGATTAAGGATTATTTGTTAATGGAAGAAGAATTTGTTGCTAATCAAGAGAGATTGAAACCTCAAGAAGAGAAAACTGAAGAGGATAGATCTAAGGTTGATGATTTGAGGGGCTCGCCGATGAGTGTTGGGAATTTGGAGGAACTTATTGATGAGAATCATGCTATTGTTTCGTCTTCGGTTGGACCGGAGTACTATGTTGGGATCTTGAGTTTTGTTGATAAGGATCAGTTGGAACCTGGTTGTGCTATTTTAATGCATAATAAGGTATTTGAATGTGTTTGTTTTTAGTTCATTTTGATGTTTTGTTGGTCGTTGCTTACTTAGGGTTTGGAATAGGGTTATATGCCGAATTACAGAGTTGTGAAGTTAAGAATTGACATTGGTAAATTCCTTTACTGTTTAGTTATACACATAATAATGCTGGGATTAGTTATGATGACATTATTTTATATCGACCGGTTGGTTTGTTGTGTTAAATGAATAGGAATAGTGCTGGTATTAGTTATACATACATGAGGTGAAAAACACTACCAAACAAGGGATTAATAATACCAAAGCTAATACATGTATTCCCTCCGTCTCAATATATGTGATATAGTTTGACTAGGCACAGAGTTTAGGAAGACTTTTGAAACTTGTGGTCTAAAACAAGTCATAGATATTTGTGTGGCCCTAAATCATTTCATTAAGGATGTTTTAAGTTAAATTATTTATAAATATAGTAATGTATCTTTCTTTTTGGTACAGACTAAAAAGAAAACTGTATATCACATAAATTGGGACAAAGAGAGTATTATTTTCTCGAATACATCCTACCAAACGACCCCTTATACTCCTAACTAGGTAATAGTTTAGGAAAATTTGGTATTTGAGCTTTTAGTAAGTTAAGAATTGGACTTTGAAATGGAACAATAGTTGGATATGCTTCAATCAGCTCCTTCTTTTGTGTTTGGAAGCATGAACCTTTAGGTCTGTGATTAGTTATTGATAGTTCTTGTTAATAATGTTTAATTATGATTTACTGCTTCTAAACTTGGAGAGTGTAAGGATTTAGTGCATTTAATTCCACAAAGTATATCCTATATTCAGCAGCATGTGAAGGTTTCATCAGGATATAAACATGGCTAACTGAGGGTTTTCATGTTGTTTGGTTGGAGCAATTTTTATGCCCGTTGGAAATATAGGGAACTTTTCTCTTGCTTTTTATTTTTTATTTTTATTTTGTATAATATTGGCATGAGATGGATTTAATGGAGAAACGTGGCTAGTGAGGATTCATGTATAGTCGATCCCAACTTGTTTGGGACTGAGGTGTAGTTGTTGTTGGGTGGAACAATTACCTTGTCAAGAGATGCTTTTCTCAGTTGTAATCTTTTAAGTGGTCTTTTATCCCCAGCCCACAGCTAGTTAATAATTTGATGAGCCTTTCTCAGATGCTCTGCCTTTATATGTTTTACATAATACTTTTGAGCATTGGCTGCGAAAATGTTTAATCAAACATTTGCCAGGGAAGCCGGTCAATTTCTTAGGTATATTAGGCTTTGGCTTTGCAGTTTTGAATTTGTCGATGTATTTTTGATTGTTGGCAGCTTGTAGATCTTGTGAAGAATTTTGCGGTGGTTTTGACAATATCATTCTACATTTGATTAGATTTTCTAGTGCTGTAGCAATTTTGACCTTTCTTTTTCAGAACCCATATGGTCTCTTTCTCTTCGCACACCCCAACCCCCAAATTTTACCTTATAAATGCAGCAGATATGCTCTTTTACTTCCACAACCTTTCTTGGTTAGGTTGAATACATGGGAACCTACTTAAAGTGTCAGTGAATTTGTACGGTCAGGCAGCTATCCTTTCAGCTCCTTTCAAACTGCTCAGGGATAGTGGGATATGACTGCTTTGATTAGTTTTCCTGCTTCTGGGAGTCAACTTTTTGAATGTTTGTAAGGTAGGGCCCAACCAGATTACAAATTAACATCGTGTAACATAACAACTGATAAAATATTTAGAATTCTAGTATCTTTTTGACTTGCCATTGTAGTATGTCACGTAGAAACTGATAAAATATCTGAAGTTTGTAATATCCTTTTGAATTAACATTTTACTTTATCACCAAAAACTGATAAAATACCTGTTTTGATATCCTATTGAATGAACATTTTCTTTTCTTTTTGACAAGCCTTCTGGATTAGCATTTTCTATTACCCAGATTTTTGTGCTTTGTGAGATTATCTTTGCCACAGTCCTTGAGAAGTGATAGAGGATAAGTAAAAAGATTTCAATATGATTGTCAGCTTTTGTTTTGTTTAGTTGGGGAAGGGCTTAGTTGTTGAAAAAATTCCTGTGGCTAATTGATCACCGTGCCTCGTGGGTTAGTGGATCTATTTTCTTAATCCACACATTATCTTTTCATGTTTGTTTTCTAGCAGTAGCTTCTCAGCAAATATCTCCATCTTCTTCCTTTATTTTTGTAGAAAAAGTCTCCACTGTTGAGGCTGCATCACTTTTACTTATGTATAATCTGTCTTCTTTCTAGCAGTAATTTCTCAGCAAAGATCTCCCTCTTCGTCCTTTATTTTTGTAGAAAATTGTGTAAGTTTGTGTGGGGGTCATTTTGACTTATGTATTTTCTCATTCAGGTTCTATCGGTTGTTGGGCTTCTACAAGACGACGTTGATCCAATGGTCTCTGTCATGAAGGTTGAGAAAGCTCCTTTGGAATCCTATGCTGATATTGGTGGATTGGACGCTCAGATTCAGGAGATTAAAGAAGCTGTTGAGCTTCCTTTGACTCACCCTGAGCTGTATGAAGACATTGGTATAAAACCTCCTAAAGGGGTCATTCTCTATGGAGAGCCCGGCACTGGCAAAACTTTGCTTGCGAAGGTTTGTTTCTTGTGTATAATGGACTTAAAAATACTGTCTTTAAGTCTCCACTTTGATCTCCCTTGACTGGAATGAAACGTCTGTAATTTGATTGAATAAAGACAGGGTGAGCAAGTGAAAACTTCTTTGTATTTGACCAAAGACCAAATACTGTTTCCTGTTCTTTGAAATTTCTTAAGAAAGAGCTACTCCTGTCCAAGTATACTCCCCAGACATGACTTTCTAATGTCAAACTGGGTTTGGTAGAAGAGCCATTGAGCTTTTGTGAAGAAACATAAATAATGACAAATGACATGAAAAGTGTAATCAGGTAGAAAGTCAGGGATTTCCTAAGTGCCTAAGTTCACTTAGACATACATTTGACTGAAATATTTTTCGGGATAGATTCATATGCTAATGAGCAGATTCTTTAGGATGAGTTGAATGTCGTTCTCTCTTTGGATAAGATTTTGTACATGTCATGGCAGGTAGAGTTACTTGAAATTAGCATGTGATACCTACCAGGATGGTACTTGGGAAGTTCATTGGTAGTGCCCACATCAATTTTTTTGAGGAAAATCTGGTTTGTTGGATGCATTTTATGAGTTTGGTTTTCATTAACCTGTTTAGAGTGTGATGCTATGTCTTCGAGTTTTGAGGAATGATTGGTTCGTTGGAAGTATGTTTTGGGTCTGGCTGCCATTAGCCTGTCTGAATGTCATGCTATCTATTTGCGTCTGTGTAAGAAGTGCTAGCAGTTACGTCTTCCGGTCCATCTTAAACTTAAATGGCATCTAATGTTTTGGCACACCCTTTAGGAAAACCATATAATACCATAATTATAAGCGGTTATTTGACTAAGTTACCCTTTATATCACTTCAAATTACCCTTTATCTATTCTCACTGTTTAGATCATCTATTGGAGCATGGGTAGATTTGGGAAAGATAGTTGATGCCTTTGTTTCCTAAAATGATACTTATTTTGGACCAAATCTAAAAGGTTAAAACTACCTGTAGTACAGTCTTTGTCGAGTGTTTACTATTTGCTGTCACAGTAATAATGTCTTTGTGTCGGGTGTTTACTATTTGCTGTCACAGTAATAATGTCTTTGTGGGTATACAAAAGATAAAATCTGTGCTGTGTTAATGAATTTTGTTCAGGCAGTCGCAAACTCCACTTCGGCAACTTTCTTGCGTGTTGTTGGAAGTGAACTGATTCAAAAATACTTGGGAGATGGGCCTAAATTGGTGAGGGAGCTTTTCAGAGTTGCTGATGATCTCTCACCTTCTATTGTCTTCATTGATGAGATTGATGCAGTTGGTACCAAGAGGTTTGTCTCTGGCATCAGTAACTTGAAGATTGGTATTTTGTGGATTTCTGTTGATAGTCTTCTTCTGCCAGGTATGATGCCCATTCTGGTGGTGAACGTGAGATCCAGAGGACCATGTTAGAACTTTTGAACCAGCTAGATGGTTTTGATTCCAGAGGAGATGTTAAGGTGATTCTTGCTACAAATAAAATCGAAAGTCTTGATCCTGCGCTGCTGCGACCTGGTAGAATAGACAGGAAGATTGAGTTCCCTCTTCCTGATATTAAAACAAGGAGGCGCATTTTCCAGGTTTGTTGTTGTGATGTTAGCAAAAATTACTGAGTGGTGAATCGTGGATTGCCTCCTATTTGCTGACAAGAAAATCTATTTTGGATATCAGATACACACAGCAAGGATGACTTTGGCTGATGATGTCAACCTAGAAGAATTTGTTATGACCAAGGATGAATTTTCTGGAGCTGATATCAAGGCAATATGTACTGAAGCTGGATTGCTCGCTCTAAGAGAACGGCGGATGAAGGTAAGACCTCAAAATGGAAAGTTAAATTTGTTTTAGGAATGAGCGATTCAGTTTGGTCCCAATTTGCACCCAAATGCTCAACTTTGGAAATTGACTAAGTCCATGTGTTTTTTCATGTGCGGGGTTGTCTGTTGCTATGTAAATTGACCAGGGAGCATGTTGTAATCGGTTGCGTTCTTGATAAGACAAGTTGAATAATTTTATTCTCGAAACCTGGAATGTGGAGCTTAACTTGTTTGGAGGGCATTGTTTGGGCTAAGTCAAAGTTGCCGATTTTAGCATTTTTTTTTTTTTTTTGGGTGTTTTGATCTATGTCTGAGTAAGTAAACTAGAGGCGTAATGTGCGATTTCTCACTGTATTCCTATGAACTTACAGGGGGGCAGAAACTAAGTGTTTTCGGAATTAATTTAATTTCAACTTCCTGATCACCTGATCTTGTTCATGTCCCATAGGGGTTTGCAAAAATCATGTTATGATGGAGTTAGAACTTCCGGAGCTAATAGTTTGCATTTTGCTATAGATGTTGACAGATGTTTTCTGTTCTCTGCAGGTGACTCATGCAGATTTCAAGAAGGCGAAAGATAAGGTGATGTTCAAGAAGAAAGAGGGAGTGCCAGAAGGACTTTACATGTAGTAAATTACCTATCGCTTTTCACTCATACCTGTTCAGCATTTGGTTTAGTTTGTTTTCATTGAGAATAACATTAGTTCTCATTTTGTACGGTGATGTTTTCAATCATTTGGGAAAAAATTACATTCAGAACATCTGGGTTGGCTACATCAACCGTTTTTATTGTGTGCTAAATTCGCTTTCCACATTATATGACTCGAACCTTCCTACTTGCAAATCACGATCATTGCTGTTGTAGTAGTGAAATACTTTTTGCTCTACACAGCATTTTATTTGAGAGACAGTTTGCTCTTAAGGTTAAACTAGAGTAGGTTTTTGATTTTGGCACTAGTACAAAATTGTTCCGTCACCCTGTGGAACAGTAAGCGCTACTTGTACCATTTGTAGAATACCTCTATATTCTTTCTCTGTCCTACAGTATTTTATGGGATTCTTGCCATTTTATGTCTTAAAGACACTATTACATTTATTATTTTATACAAGTTTTACAAATTTGAAGAATTTGAATTTATATAGCTATTCATAGCAACGTTTCTTTATCAGATTAATTTTGGCCTGTGCTCAGATTAATTACATTTATACGGACTCTCTCTTCCTCAAAATGTTCTTGCTAGACAGCTGTAAACTCTACTATGTGATAATGATATACAGGTCTTGGTGTCTAAATAAATGGGTTTTAAAGAAGAAAGGAAGAGAAGGTTTACAAGGTGAAATGCAAGCTTTCTAATACAGTTCAGTTTTGAAGGATCCAATTTCTTGTATACTTAAAGTAAATGGATTTGAACTTCATCTCAAGTCGCATCTCATCTCAATCCTTATTAAGAATTGATTCCTCCTCGCAGAGAACATCTTATGCTTTTAAATTTTGAAGTTTTAAAATTTTAAAAAGAAATAGGAGTATTAATCACAAAAAATTCAAATATACTAAAGAGAGAGATGCATGTCAGAAGCGTGAAAGCAGGTTTAACCTAACTGGTTGGTGAACTCATTTATGAACTTTTACTGTGAGGAGTAAATGGAATCTATGAACTTGGTGGTTGTTGGTAACAATTACGTACTAATTTGGAAAGGTGTAATTCCTTTCTTAAGAAAAATCATGGAACTATAACGTACGTTTGGAATCTGTGAAAATTTTACATCTTGGACAAAAAAATTAGAATATTTTAAAAATTTGATTCGATATAAAAATAGATGACGTATGTTTATGAGTCGATATAAAAATAGATGACATATGTTTATGAGACAAGGTGGGAGATATAGGGTATGACAGCAGTTTTTTTTTTCCGGCGATATTTTATTGTTGAAGGATAAAGATAATGTTTAAGTGCTGGTTGAAATAAGTGATATAGGTTGGGATTAATTTGAGATGTTTGTCCAAAAAACATGAATAATATCCATAAGCGGAACTCATGCTCCTCTATCTATTAGTGAAAAAAAAATATACTAATAGTACTTTTCTTGGGGAAAGCATTTCAATAATTCGTCGTAATCGCACAATTGGAAATGATATTTACCGAGGATAATATTTTCCAGGAAACAATTTATGCCTTACTGGACACCAAAACTTTTATCCATCTTTGATGTTTAGAATAAAAAAGAAAGGCATCGTTTCTGATATATTATTAGCTTACCTATCGAGAAGTTGTCTCATTATTTTTACCCCAACTGAACCTCCCAGAGACAATGGTTATATTAAATTACTGGTTCCGAAGTAATTTTGGCTTAAACTTTGTACTTGTATTAGAAGTTAATATAATATGTATGAATAATCTATCTGAAAACTTAACACGTAATTATAGTCCAAACCCATGATTAAATTTTATGGCTCCACCTCTATACTTGCTCGAGTTTAGTCCTCAGTACGCTTCACTCTTTGGCTTTCTTTGCGTTCAAATTTCAAGCCTTCTAGAGTTTGCTTATACCACGATATATCTAGGCTCCGTTTGTCCATAGATATCAAAAAAAAAAAAAATCATTTTTTTTTGGAATTTTGGAGTTGGAGTTGTGTTTGGTCATAGTTTTTGAAATTGTAGCTTTTGATGAAATGTAGTTGTAAAAAAGTGATTTTTTTTGAAAAACAAGTTTTTTGAATTTTGATATTCCGGAATACAATTTCAAGTTGTATTTAGAATTCTCATGGCCAAACGTTGATTCCGAAAAAAAATGAATTTTTTTTCTGGAATAAAGTGAATAATTCTTATGGCCAAACGGGACCTAGAATGTTTTCCCTCACTTTTACATGTGTCAAAAAAAAAATTATGATATTTCAATTCTTACGGTCTTGAGTCATCTATGTTTTTCTTTTCCAAGTACAGTATCTTTTAAATAGCATATTATTTTCTTTTCCTCCGTGAGTTAAAATCACAAGAGGATCCTCAGTGGCGCTGCCCGCAACACAAAATCAAACTTCACAACAAAAGCAAGAAAATAATAAACATTACGACTTCGTCAACCGTATTAAAGCAAGCAAAAGAAACAAAGTGAGAAAAAAAGCGTTAAACTTTGAAACACCTGACTTTAATTAATTAAAAGAAAGAAGTGCAACAAACTTACATAACACATTACACTGTGGATGAAAACAAACATCAACGACAAAAAACAAAAACGAAAAAAGAAAAAAGTTACTCTTTTCTCGCCCTAGATGGCAAAGTTACCGTGCATTGCAAATAATTTAATTTCAAATTTTATAGAATTTCCACATTCAACAAGTAAATTGGACAGGGAGTGTACCATCACCTTGCATTATTATCGGGTTTTGATTCTTCACTCTTCGGCTTTTTTGCGTTCAAATTTCGGAACTTTCTACAGTTTAGTTATATATAATCTTTTTTCTTTTCCAAGGATATTTTAAGTAGCATATTTTTTTCTTTTCCTCCAGATATTTTTTTTCCCAGGCTTTCTGCCTTTTCTTGAGTTAAAATCACAAGAGAATCCTCAGTGGTAATTCTTGCTATAGTTCGACTAAACATATTAAAGTAAGCAAATGAAACAAAAGTGAATAAAAAAGCGTTAAACTTTTAAAACCTGAAATACAAACGCTCAAAAGAAAGAAAGTGCAACAACTTACATAACATTGCTAACGGGGAAAACCACGTAACATTACACTATGCATGAAACCAAACATCAACAAGGAAAAAAAGATAAGAAAAAAAAAAACTCACTCTATTCTCACACTAGCTAGGCAAACTAACCAAACATGCATGAAACAACGTAAACTAGTAAACATAATGAAACTTATATGAAAGTGACAAATCTTCATGGAAGTGGAAGGTTCCCTGCACCACCACCACCACCACCACCACCTAGACCCCCCAAGCCACCTGGACCACCAAGACTCCCAACACCACCTATTCCACCACCTCCAAGTCCTCCACCAATTCCAGCTCCAACACCAACTCCACCACCAACCCCACCAACATCGCCGCCTACTCCACTTACAACTCCGGCAAAAGGCAGGCCATTATTACCAATGCCACCGAAAGTTCCAGTGCCTCCAAAAACATTCTTTTGGTCTGCAAGACCTTTGTCACTTGGCATTTCTCTTGCTGCTATGGTATGAACCACTACCAAAGCAACACAAAGGATAACTATGGACAACTTATTGGCCATCACTTCCTCTCTCTCTCAATATGCCTAAAGTCTCTTTCTTGACCAACCTTTTCTTTTCTTTATCCTATATCTTTACACCTGAGTGATGAAGGGTGTTACCTTGAGTCTCTTTTTATAGGCAGAAAAATGGGTTGGTGGAGAACGATACAAACATTAAATGAAATTTAATGCCTCTTTATACGTCTTTTTAGGCTGTATCCATTGGTTCATGGAAAAACCTTTGGTTTGTTTGCCAAGGAAAAAATATTCATTTTGAAAACATGTTTTCTTAAAAAAGAAAATGTTTTTGCAAAAAATTTGACCAACCAAAACATTTAAAAAAAAATATTTTCTTCCATTCTAAAAACACTCTTTATCCATATTATTTGTCTTTTAAGCCTTTGGACACCCTTAAAAAACACATTTAACAGTTTTAGTTATAAGAGTATTTGTATAAATAACTAAATTACTCCTCTCTTAAACGTCTCGTTTAATTAAAATTTCACTAATGGAAACAGTAAAGATACTGTAAAAAAATCACTTCATGTTCTCTTATAAACATCAAATATTTTGAAATAAATTAAAGTTTCTAAAACAATTATTTAGGGTAAAGGAGTGTTTGTTTTCTTCCTTTCGAGTATCACAAATTTCTCTTTTCCTTTTTGGGGTCATGTTTCAGAAAGGTGTATCGGTCAAAGGAAAGCGTTGTTTTAAATAGATGGTCAGTTAGTCATTATTGAGCTACGGCAGCCTATGGATCCGCTCTCCGGAGAGCCGGAACTTTTGTAATCCAAAAATAAATGGAACCAAAATAACCCATTAAAAAAAAAAGAAATAAAAAAGGCTTCACGCACAGAATCAGTGCGTAAAAGGACTGAAGTACATTTACACTTAGGTTCTTTTACGCATAGATTCTGTGCGTAAAAGCCCTCAAATAAAACGTGCCCTTCTTCCCCACCACTGATCCCCCAATTCAAAAAAGAAAAAGAAAATCAGTCATTAAAGGTCACGTTCCGAGGTCCTACACGATCAAAAACATCGTTTTCTTGTTGATTTCCAACCCAAAAGTCAATATTTTTGGTACATTGAAGTCTAGGAACAAGTTTCTTCGCAATAAAGCGGCGTATAATTCAATTCAAAAACTCAAAATCAAAGCTTCAATCTAGGTATTTTACTACGATTTTTCTATTACATTATTAACCTAAGCATTATTATTGAGTATTATTTGCGGATATCGACAAAAAAAAAAAAAAACTTTTACGCACTTTTTTTGTGCGCAAAATGGGGGCTGTTTCCACTCCCATGGACAGACCGTTTTTTTCGCTTTTTTTTTTTAATTTTTTTTTTAATTTGTTTATTTGTTGTTAATTGTTTATTAATTGTTTATTTAGTATTTGTTAATTGTTAGATTACCGAGTTAAGTATTTGTTAATTGTTAGATTAGTTATTTCAATTGTTAGACTAGCTAATTATTTATTTAGTTTTTGTTAAGCCAATTGTTTATTTGTTAATTGTTTGATTAGTTAGTTAATTGTTTATTTATTAATTATATGCTAATTATTTTCTAGCTAATTGTTAATTTTTGATTTGTTAATTATTAATCTTTATATCTTTAATTGTTAATTTATTTATTTGCTAATTAGAAATTGAAAATCCTTAGTTTAGGATTCAATCCTTTGTATAATTTCTCGATAAAAGATAACTACGTATTAAAGATTAATTAAAAAAATAATGATTAATTTAAAATGCGTAAAAAATATACCACTTTAATCCTTACTTCATGTATTAATGATTAATTTAAAATGCCTAAAACAGATAGGACACCTCTATGGAGCCGGGGCCCTTCGACAACAGAGGTGTACTTTATCTACAGCATGAGCATTGATCCCAGTATGTATGGGATAGGGCTGTTCAAAACCGAACCGCTACCGATAACACAACCGCAAAATTGGCTTATTGCTTAATGGTATTGCGTTATCGGATCAGCGGTTGGGGAATGGATTAAAATTTTATAGTTATCGGCTTATCGGTGCGGGGGTGGATTACTCAATTTTCTTATCGGGTAAACTGTTAATCCGTTAAGGATTTATCATATTTATATTCTTAGCCCTAACAAATAAAATATGTATTGTGATTGTAATTTGTAAACCTAAAGCTAAAGCCTCAACCTAAAATATGTATCTCTATTTCTGTTAATTGTGAAACCTGGTTGTTTTCTATCAAATAGTTCATTCCCTGTTTCTTGTTTGCCTATATTGTAGTTTGCTAATTTTCTTGGAAAACTGTTGCTACTTGCTACGGTATTTTTACTAATATTGAATCCAACATTTCAATCTTTTTTGTTATATTCCTATCCCTTTTTTTTTTGAAGGATATCAGTATCTTCTTTATAACCTATAAGGTAAAAATATTACATTTTGAGTCACTTTAAAGGCAGGTAATTTCCTTGACTACATGTGATTTTATCATTCATTTTTCTCTTAGATTTAACCGATACACCGCTCAATAATCGTTCGATAATTGCTAATCCGATACAAAACCAACTGATATCTTATAGGTTGGCTAGCGGATTAGCACTTTTAAAAGCCGATAACCGTTAAGCGTAATTATCCGTCCAATCCGCCCGATAAGCATCCCTAGTATGGGATGCACCGGTATCCTACAGTAGAGTAGTCCGTACTTGTTTGGGGGAGTCAGCATGGGATATTCTAGAGGCTATTCCCCCACATCTTCGTGTCATAGATATAATACGTCGGGGCGGTATCTACCGGTGCATCAAGGTTGGTCAGCTTGTGCACGATAGGGCTCTAGCGCCGACCATGATTGAGCGCTGGCGACCGGAGATCATACATTTCATCTCCGCACTGGCGAGGCTACCATCACCCTGCAAGATGTCGAGGTGATTTATGGTCTACAGATTGATGGATAGACATTGTATAGAGTGGAGCCTCCGCAGTTACTACCGTATCGCCAGGAGTTGACTAGACTCACTAGTTTCGTGCCTCAGCAGAGGGATATATGTGGACAGAGTCGGTTGTTGCGACCCTCCCTCCATGCTCACTTGCGCCTCGTAGATCTGCAGGATCCAATTGACGAGGCGACACCTCAGGCTGATGTTGACCGACGTTGTTATATCCCGCATTTTTGCATGTTCGGGAAATTCGAAATAATTTTGACTTGTAAGAAATAAGGCCATAAATTGATCTTTATTTAATAAATGTGTGTTGTCCATGAAATGTTGATGTGGAAACATGGAGGAAGGTCAAGGGCATACTGGGAAATTTTAGAAATTTGTTTCGGGAATTTTAAAATAAGACCCGCAACGATTTGGGCTTAATGAAAAAAAAAACAAAAAAAACAAAAAGGCCCAAGATTAAAGGGGGTGGCCGGCCATGGGCAATGGCCCAAGGCCCATTTGGAATTAAAACCCAAGAAATAAAAAGAGGTAATCACCATATTATTCATCACTTGTAGAACATTCAAGAAAAATAAACATTGAGAGCAAGAAAGAGAGAGGGTTCGGCTAGAACAAAAAAAAAAAAAAATCTTGAAGCCAAATCTTTGATGCAAAAATCTATTTCTTCTTGAATTCCTATTAAGTTGGAAACCCTCTTCAATGTGATACAAATTTGGAAGAAAAAGAGTACTTTTTTTACAAAGTGGAAATTCTTGAAAAAGGTAAGAATTCTACTCTTTTATCTTGGAAGAAGTTTATATATATGTTGTAGTATATGGAAGTGAATGTAAAGTATGAGAATTTTGTGTTATGGGTATGTGGGTGTGTGGCCGAAAATGGGTAAATGGAGAGGAATGATCAAATTTTATTTATTATGTTAATTGTGTTGTAATGGCCTTTTTATGCAAATGGAAGAATTTTAGTTTAAGTTGACATGAAAATTATTGTTAAGTTGTTATAGGAAATTTTGTGATTTTATTGTAAATTTATGTAATTATGGAAATGGAATTGTTAAGGTGTAAATTGTGGTTAATGTGATGAAATGGGAAGATGAAAAAAATATGTTGTGAATGTTGTGTTAAAGGTTGGAGATTTCGGATGAATTCTAGTCGTGGTGGAATTTTGTATAATTTGTAGAATAGTATGAGATGCCTTGAAATGCTTTTGAATGATCTTGAATTGGTAATGGATGTGTAAGTGTCGATAATTCGCTTGAAAAATTCGTAGTTGAATTGAATGTCGATGAATTATGTTGAAAGGAAGGTTACTAATGTGGAATGCGTTTTAAATTGGTTTTTGATGTTATTGGTTTGGTTGCTGGTATTGTTGGTATGGTTGTTGATGAATTTGGCCGAGTTTAATTCTCGGGGATGTTGAATTTACAGGGGAGGTGCTGCCGAAATTTCGGTAGACAAATACTAATTAGAATTAAAATTCTAAGTACTAGTAGCTGATTTTTTTTGGAAATTAATAACATTATTGTAGATATTGGAGAGCCCGAGACCTGAGTCGGGATTGGTTGGCAAGCGATCGAGATTTGGTAGTGAGCGATCGAGGTATGTAAGGCTTAGCATTCTTCCTTTTTGGCATGACCCTTATGAAGTAAATGAATAATATATATATGTATGTTCCAAAGAAAATTTTACTCTTAGAGCCACTAGGATGGCCTATGTCTTTGATTTCCATGAACTAGTTCATATGACTTGTCACATACTTATGATGTTTGAAATATTAGTCGGTACGCTTCCGGATATGGTTTGGAAAATATTTGATATGGCCTAAGTTTGGATATGTATATTCTAGAGATGTGTATATGATTTTAAGGCTCCATTTGAAGTACTCTATAAGGTTGTTTGAAAGCTTCTTAAAAATAAATGATACTAAATTTTCAAGGAAATGACCTATGAAGTGATTCGAAAGTTTGGTAACTTAAAAGCTCGCAACTTTTGTATAATGATTCCGATGGACTCTATACTTACCTTGAGCCTTCTGCTATCAGTATATATATATTTATTTGTCGAGTCTTGGAATTTATTTACGTGTATGCATATGGTTCCCGCACTACTCCGCTCGTGCCTATTACTATGATATCGTTCGCCGGATCCCGGGCCGGTTTTGTGATCGTGCGCACTATGTAATATTCGGCAGTATGATGTGTTACGGTTCCCGAGACCTCGCCATAGGGCCGGGTACCGCTTATATACGGCGTTATGATGTGATATGGTATACGATGTGTTCGGATGATATGATATGTTCTGATGATATGATACGTTCGGTGATTGTAATGAAATTTGAAACTTTCTGGAGTATGATATGTTGTGGCGCCAGCGTCGGAGTGGCGACCACGTTCCTGAGCCTTATGCATGATTTTATTTGCATGATATATATATATATATATATATATATATATATATATATATATATATATATATATATATATATATATATATATATATGTTTTCTGCACCGATTTTGATATACCCATTCTGTAACCAAATTCTGTACTCCCCAACTCGGTTATGATTTGGATTTCTGTATTTCATGCTTTACATACTCAGTACATATTTCATACTGACCCCCTTTCTTCGGGGGCTGCGTTTCATGCCCGCAGGTACGGACGTTCATTTTGGTGATCCCCCAGTATAGGATACATACTCTGCCACTTGGATTACTCCTTTTGATTCGGAGCTCATACTTTTGGTACATATCTTCTGCTACACATATTATGTATATATATGACTATTTGGGTACGGCGGGGCCCTGTCCCGTCATATGTTTCTGTTATGTTTTGTAGAGGCCTGTAGTCATGTATGTGGGTCATGGGTCATGTTTGTTCGTTTGTGATTATGATTTCGTCTTAATGCGGCCCCGTTTACTATTATGGCCAAAACGGCCCATTTGTCTGTGTATGTGCGTATATCTGGCGATGTGTATTCCGCCAATATATTGGATTTGGATATGATGTTTCTGTACGGGCGACCGCTTAAGATGATATTTGTTTGCAGTATTTTCTTAAAATGACGTATGTTAAGTTCGAATGAATTTTGATATGTCAATATGATACGTAAGTTTATTTGGGTGTCCAAATAGGGCACCAGTCGCGGCCCACGGGGCTGGGTCGTGACAGAATCGGTATCAGAGCGGTGTGTCCTCGGAATGTCTACAGGCCGTGTCTAGTAGAGTCTTGTTTATCGATGTGTTGTGCACCACATCTATAAACAGGAGGCTATAGGACATTTAGGGCGTTACCTTTCTTTGAATCTTAGATCGTGCGATAGAGCTGTGCTATTAGGATGACTCTTTTCTGACCGGCTGTTATATTTTTTTTTTCCAGTGATGCCTCCAAAGAAGGCGACGGCTGCCCAGAAGGGCAAAGCAGTGGCAGGAGAGACCATCCAGGCACAGAGAGCTACTCGGACTCGTACTCAGACTACGTCTGATACTGCGTCGCAGTCAGCGGGCTCCGCTATGCCGTCATCATCAGAGGAGCCTGGAGCAACTCCACCATTAGCCCCAGTGACTCTAGCGCCCGAGCCTCCATCTCCTCAGCCAGGGGCGGAGGACAAGGCGATGAGAGAGGCCGTGCAATTATTGACGACACTAGTAGCAGGTCAGGCTCGCAGACGCGGGCTAGGAGGTGATGATATAGACAGACGTGACAGTCTGAGGGTTCAGGATTTCTTGACTTATGGTCCCCCAGAGTTTTACGGGTCAAATCCCGATGAGGACCCCCAGGATTTCATCCGACAGATGCAGCGCTCGTTGAGACTGGTCAGGGCTTCTGAGACCGAGTCTGTCGAGTTAGCTTCACACAGATTGCGGGATGTTGCGATCAATTGGAACGAGTCATGGGAGCTGTCCAGAGGTGAGGATGCTCCACCGGCCGTATGGGATGAGTTTGTAGCCGCCTTTCTCAGCCACGTTTTGCCCCCAGAGTTGCGGCGGGCGAGAGTTGATAGATTTCTGCAGCTGCGGCAGAGAGGAAGGAGTGTCCGAGAGTACAGCCTGGAGTTTGATTCTCTGGCTAGATATGCACCTGCCATAGTAGCTGAGATGCCTGATCGGATGCACCGGTATGTGATAGGATTGGATCGATATTTGATTGACAGCTCTATGGCGATGGTATCGCAGACTGGTATGGACATTGCCCGATTACAGGCTTATGCCCAGGGGATGGAGGACCGATCTAGAGAGGACCAGTCGAGCAGAGATCGTGATAGGAGACCGCCCAAGCGGGCTAGGTCAGTTGGGTATTCTGGAGAGTCTCGAGGCGAGCAGCCTCAGCAGTAGCGGTTGTTGACACCCAATTTTGTCCCTCTTTTATTTTTAGCTTACTCGGATTTCTAAATTTACTGACAAGCTAAATACTTTATTTTCACTATTATTTTTTTCTTTCTTATTTATTATTATTGCTACTGTTATTTTCAACATCGCGAGCATTACTTTATCGCAGATTTTAAATGTCCATCATCGTTTCATTTTTTGGGTTTGAAATTGTTAAATTAATTACAAGACAATACTTTACAAAATCTTTATTTTTTCTACATATTAATTATTAATTGTCTTTACATAGTATATGTTGCATTAAATTAGAAGCCCAAGAATAATTAAATAGAGGAGAAAGGATCAACAATTTTCACCTCATAAACAATTGCTCGGAAGTATATCAATATTGGACTCATTTTGAAGCTCGTATTTTAAAACGACGCGCTATAATTTTTATTTCGTCAAAATATTATTTTACAAGGGACAAATTCTTGATAATTCTATTTACCTTTTTCCCTATTCCATAAAAAATAAAATAAAAAATTTAAAAATCCTTCTCAAAGTTTCCATCTAATTTCTTTCTCCTAACTTTTCATCTTAATTTCTTCCTTCTTTTCTTTTTGGGGCTCGACATGTTTCCTCCTTTTTGACTTCATTTTCCCTAAATTGCTCATTCTTCCCCAATTCAAAGGAATCCTCTTTCTCTTTCTTTTCCCTCTTCTCTTCTTTTTCATCTTCTCCTTCTCTCCATCCCTCACAGCTGCACACCCCTTTCTCCCTTCACTCTCACGCTCCCTCCACCTTTCCTTGTCCTCTGCTCCTTCCACTCACCATCTGCTCCCAGACGATCCCTACCTCATTTCCTAAACCCGAATCTAAACCTTATAAAGAGGTTGGTCTTGAACGTTTTCAGGGGATTTTTTGGGGGGGACGACATTCAACATTTTTTTATCTTTAATCACTACTCTAAATCTGGAATTCGTTCGAACTCTGTTCTATTTCAATTCTTTGGCAGCCTCTTTAAACGTTCCTAATTATTTTTTTACATATTTCAATTGCTATACTTGGGAACACCCATTTTAAAATTAAGTCGTGTTGCTCTTTTGGCTCGTTACTTTAAGATCGAGCGTAGATTCGACGCCGACGACCCCATTCACTGCACCATAAAAAGGTAATTTTCCCTCTCATCTTAGTATTTTAGTTCTAGGTATTTTTAGTTTCGCGTAGATCGATTTAGCTTCAGTTCATTTTAAGTTAAAAATTTGTATTCCTGTTTATCATTTCATTCTGCTTGCTGTTTGCATTCGTGTATTAATCATAGTATTAACCTGGTTTGACTAGAGTATTATTTCCTTTTAAAGTTTCTCATATGTTTAAGATGTTAGGATATTTGTTTACTTTGAATGATATTTAATTTTTAGCAGGATCTTTTGGCTTATTTTTTTTTCTTTTGAGTTGGCTACTGAAGAGTATGCTAAGAGGATAAAAAAAAGAGTGTGTCTTTTTTTTAAGTCCATAAATTCAGAACATGTATCTATTTGGATCTCATTTGGCAGATAAGTTTAAAACTAAGAATGTAATCTGTTTTGTCATTTGTAACTGGAGTCCATGATTCCTCACTTACACAAAAAATACAATTTATAAAGTCTCCCTAACATTCTCCCAGTATTTCTAGCTATATAGCTTTACTTTGGGAATAGAAAAAATGAAATTAAAATAAAACCAACATTCTTTCTTGCCTACCTAATTCCAAATTTTGGGATTTTGTCTTTAAGTAATTGGATGATAGTGGCATGCAGAGATAAAAGCTGCAAATGCTAATGTTGATGATATGATGCTTTTGATTAGTTATATATATATATAATATATATATACTCTTTATTTCTTCCAACATGCTCACGTGATTTTTCCTTAGATTGTTTTGCTTTGGAAAAAGAGTAAAAAGTATGTTTTTTTTAGAGTAGACAACGCATGCACTTCATCTATGTTATTACATGTGTAAACATACAAAAACAATTCAAAGTTATATGCATTCATAATACAAAAAGTAATTACATTGTGGTTGTAACTTTTAGCCAATTTGTGCAACATCGGAAAAACGGATGCAAATGCTTTCCAATATTAACCTTCTATACATCCTTATGAATGCATATACATGGGATATATTTAAATATACACATTATATGTATAATCTACCAATTTGTTTTGAGTGTATATTTTACATGCTTAGTCTTATTTATTAATCATATACTAATCCTTTTCTTTTCATTTTTTATGCATGGCTATCGAACACGAGTTCCTCGGACTCGTCCTCCTCCGCATTCGGTGTTGGGCTAAAAGCCCAACAAAAATACTCCTCGAGTCAGCTCTATCCGCAGCCAAGAAACAAAAAAAATATTCTGGGCTGAGGCCCATAACAGAGGCAGCGAACAACATCAATCTTAAAATGGGCTGAGCCCATTTAAATCATTTTTTACGTCTTTATTTTATTTTCTTTGTGCATTTACTTTGTAATTACGTGACTAACACTTTTTCTTATTTTGTCTTTCCTTAGCTAGAATGAACCTTAGTAGCATTAAGGGGTTTAGTTTAGTAATGGGTAGTTAATTTCACAAATTACATTCACTTCTATTTAAAAAAAAAAACTATTTATAGTATCTATAACATTTATTTGAGTAATGGATTTTCAAAATAGCATGACTACATCATTTGGGTTAAAGGAATCATTTCTCATTATTACCATCCTAGGAATTTGAAAATATCACTAACACACAAAATATGAATCCAATTGTATTTTACAAGCATTTTTCAAGATTTACTTGATTATATATGTTTTTGGCCGAAATTGATTAAATAAAGAGTAATAAAAAAAATAGAAAGAAATTCATGGCCTTTTCATCATATTTAAGAATGTAAGTCTAGGTATTCTTATGCTTTCATATTCATATAACATCATTTTATCTAAAGATCACATTTGTCAAATCATTTTTTTAAAGGCTATTATTCATAGGCAAATTATCCTACTTTCTACAAATCTTATTTTTTCGAATAACATTATTATATTTCTCATTTAAGGCCTTAGCAATATTTTGAGTCTCAATTAACATTTAGAAGCTCTTTACGCAAATTATTATGTTTTCTATAAATATTATTTTAAACAACACTATTATACTTTCATTTAAAATTTTAACAACATTTATAAGTCATATTTCAAAATAGCATTAAAGTACTCTTTTATACAAATTATTATTTTCTACAAATTCTATTTTAATAGTATCCTTACATGTCCATCCATAACTTTAGTCATACTTACAAAGCTACTTTCTTTTTCCTATAATACTATATTTACACTTAGCCTAATTAATTATAAGTCCGGTCGGTTAATCATTATTAATGGGTCTTAAAGGATGCCTAATATCTTCCCTTTAGACTAATTGAACCCTTACCTAGAATCTTAAGTTTCGCAGACTTTAAACAGAGTTAACTTTAAACATAACTTTAATAAATTTTAGGTGTCCTAATTCACCGTAAATAATTAGGTGGCGACTCCTTAAAATAACTAAAAACAGGAATCACCAATATGTTGTACCTCTAATTTAACCCGGTTAAAATGGGGTATGACAGCTTGGCGACTCTGCTGGGGACTAAACCTAGGTTCTAACCATAACGGACTTAGATTTAATTGGGCTTTGTGTGCTAACTTAGTTACTTTATTTGCCTAAACTGTTTTACATGCTGTTAATTGTTTGTTTGATATAAACTGTTTGTTTTGATATAAACTGTTTATGTGTTACTGCTTTGATAAATTGTCATTCCGTTCATATTTCTTCCACTTCTGGAAACTCACACTATCACACGTACACGCGAGGAGTGTTTTGCGCACCCGCAAATTTCTTTCGTAGAATCCAAATTTTAGGAGAGTTGGCGTATGCGCGGGTTGCCCGAGTAACGGGGACCGCGTAGCCTTCTCACTCGAGTTGTCCGCTCGGGAACCTTGCTTCTAGTAAACCCACTCCTAGTCAACCTAGGATAGAGCTAAACCAACACCTTTTATTAAGAGCATACATTTCATATCCTAGGAGGTTTAATACCCTTGGTGTATTAAGCCCATTAGATGACTTTATCCAAACGTCCAAGCGGGTTCACGACCCCAAGTGACACCAATCATACTTTATATGCATGTTTGAAGGATAACTGTGCCTAAATATCGACTATTTGCTCTAATTAATTAAACTTTAGGAAGAAGGGAATGACTAACGTTTCTATGACAGGTATGCATTTGCATCGGAGTACAACAAATGACGAAGATCAAGGGCATCACAAATGGAGCTAGAAAGTTAGACATAGAAATTTTATTTACTTTATTTAGATTAGGAAACACTTTATGTCGTATTCATTTGACATGTAATAAATATTACATTATTTTGTACTTTATTTTTTGAGAAATATAATTTGTTTAATTAATCAAAAGCAACGGGATGACATATTATGGCACACTTTACCCTTCAAAAAATGTTAGGCCCACCTCTGGCACAAAGAGGTCACACGCATATTAGGACGCGTTATTTGTTTTGATATAATCGTTTATACTTGTTTGACAACTTGCTTGACTTTATTTGATGAATTATTTGCTACATGACTTACTTGACTTTACGTGATAATGACTTTACCTAAAGATGTTCACGAGACTAACATCATTTATACTTTATGTTTCTTTATCTTATTCCCAAAAGAGAGTTGATTCGTGTTGACACTCAATGGCCGACCATCCTTACATCACAAGGTCAAAGACGTCATCGTTACCTGAACGTAGTTGGGTTGTTCAAGGAAATGAAATTACCATGTCTGATCCGGCCGTATCTATTTCAACTGGTGTGGAAAACATCGTGATCTCTAGCGATCCGCCCGAGACTTCCGAACACGGAACCGCTAGTCAACGGGATGAACATATCGCCCGCCTGACTCAAGAAATTGAGAATGTACGTGGAGAACTAAATCGGGTTAGGGACTTGACCAATTTATCCATCACACTCCAAAATTCACCTCCTGAACCTAGAAATACTGCACCAGACCCACCTCGTTTCCCATCACTCGAATCCCCAGTTCCTGAGCATTTTTCTCCTCAAAACAATGCACCTACCAACAACAACTTACCTCCGATCACCCCCGCAAATCCACCAAATCCATCATCCGCCTATACTCCCCCACAAAGTCAACCACCCACTTACACTAGCTATACTCCTCCACAAAATCAACCACCCACCTACACCACCTACACTACTCCTAATCCACCACCCGTCAACCCACCAAATCAATCGCTAGTTCACACTCCCTATGTTCCTTTACCCACCAACACTAATCCGCTACACACAACCACTCCTCTAAACCCACCAAATCAACCACCTATAAACACCAATTATAACACACCACCTCTTGTCCAAAACACCCTCATCGTCCAAACTTATCCAACCCATCATATACACGGGGCACACTTTGTCACCCCAAATGCACAATGTGTTCCTCCGGTATATGCCACAGAAACACAAGCCTTTACCAACCCAGTAACGATCAGGCTCCAACCCGAGGTAGATCAATACGAAGAAATGGAAAAAGATGCAAAGGCAGGGGCAGATAACATATTGCTAAAAGAGATCCACAGTCTCAAAGAAGCAATGAGAAACCTTCAAGTTGCTAGAGGAACTAAGAGTGTAGAATATGAGGATCTCTGTGTTCAACCTGACGTCGATTTACCCGTAGGCTACAAACCGCCAAAATTTGATACGTTCAATGGAACAGGCGACCCTCATACACACTTAAGGGCTTATTGTGACAAACTGGTTGGAGTGGGCAGAGACCAGAACATAAGGATGAAGCTCTTCATAAGAAGCTTATCTGGCGAGGCACTTACTTGGTATACACAACAGGACGTCCGTAAATGGCGTGGTTGGAGTGACATGGCACAAGACTTTATGGACAGATTCAGTTTTAACACCGATATCACGCCGGATAGAGTCTACATGACTAAGTTGACCAAGAAAGTAGCTGAGACATTCCGCGAGTATGCGCTACGTTGGAGGTCAGAAGCGGCCAAGGTTCAACCTGTTGACACCCAATTTTGTCCCGCCTCTCTGCCAAAATACCTATTTTTAAGCTTCTAATATTTTTTGAAAAAATAATAAAAATATATATATTGTTTACTATAATTATTAGCCTCTTATCAATACCGCCATTGTATCATCCTATCAATTATTATTATTTACCGTATTTTATTATTATTATTATTATTCACAATTTTTTATCATTTCAGTATTTTTACCAGCTTACGCACACACATCGCATTTATCTTTGCATAATTAAATAATAGTATTTTTTCTTACCGGGGATTTTCGGAATATTATTGCACGGCTATTACAACGCCATTTTTTATCTGAGCATTAATGTCTGCATATTTCGTGTCGATCAATATTTTAACACAAGTTACTTAAATAGGTCTCTTATTCAAATTTAGAAGCCAAACTATTTCTTGCACTCGGTCCGTATTTTGACTTACCGATCCCCAAATCAAAGTCCGATTAACTCCTAATATTTTTTGGACCAGACCATATTTTTTATCTCAATTTTCAGACCAGTCCATGTTTTAATTCACTAGTCCATTTTTTAATACCCGGTCTAAAAATTGACCCGGTCCATAAATGAACCGGGTTTGACCCATTTCAGTGAAAATAAGGGGAACCCTTTTAGGGTTTCCCCTCATTTTCGTTCCCACCTCATCACCGCCGTTTCTCCCTTCCCCCATTTCCTCTCCTTCTCCGTCTTCTCCACCTCCTCCTTCCTCCACCGCCGCATCTCTTTCTCCCTTCCCCCCTTTTTCTCCACCTCCCCATCGCCGCCTCACCTGACGCCCCACGTTTCCTCTGCCAACTCCACCACATCCGGTTCCCCACGCTCACGTTACCCCCCCACTTCACTTCCTCACCTCCCCCCCACGTTCTCGCTGTTCCTCACTCCCACTGTCACTCCCACCATACCTTGTCTCCACCCACGCCCGCTGTCACCCCCACTCAACCTTGTCTCCCCGCTCCTCTAAATAAAAAATTAGTTCGCCCCATAAGGAGGGGCTGGACAAGCGAAACCCCCCAAGAATTGAAACTATAAAATCAAGAAAATTCCTTGAAGAGAGGAGGAGGGAAAATAAAAAGAAAGGTTTTTTTTAATCGGCGAAAACCCTCCCCTGAACCTGGAGGATTGTTTTGGATTCGTGAAATCCCCAAGAACAAGTTGTATTAATGGCAGAAATTCCCCCCATAGACAAGATTAGTTCTTGAGTATTATCGTTTTGATATCGAGCCAAAATCCACACTATTTTTGTTCTATTTTTTCCCTTGTCATCTGTTTGGATTCGAGGATATATAAATTCAGGATTCGCGGCATTTCGAAGTAGATTTGTGGTGTTCGAGTGGATATCGAAAACCCTCGCCTCACTTCGCTGCGTCCGAAGAAGGTAAACCTCCACTCTTTTAAGCATAACACTTTTAATTAGGTATCTATGTACGTAAGTCTGTATATGGGATGGTAGCTGTTAAATTAGTCTACAATTAGTCTTAACGCGTCTGTTTTAGGTTATTGTTTGTTGACGATTGTGTGGATTAACTGGTTTATTCGACATTAATGTTCGGTCCATATGAATGTGCCTGATTAGTTCATTGGCAAATATATAAAATTGGGATCTCTGGAAAATTGCTAAACGCTAACAGTGTCTGTTCAATCAAGACTAGTTTTGGTTATTCGACATCTGTTCAAAGTAGTTAGCTAATCTGTTGTTTTTTTCTTCATGAAATCAGTCAATTAATCGTTAGTGTGCTTGCGGATTTGTTTAGTTTGGGTGTCGTTCAATTATGTGTTTATAGATGTGGTTCAGATGTGTGCAGTTCGATCTTTGCTTAACTGTTGTCTTTATCGTACTACATGTGTAGTAAAAAATGATTATATGATCCATCATTCGTTAATCCACCAGTATGACTAGTCTGTCCATGATTCAAGCACTAGTTAGAAATTATTAGGCTTGTGGAACTAAAAAATGAAAGGAACTCTTTGTGTGATAGATAATATTCTATCTTGAAACTTCTTCATTTTCTGCTTGTCAATAATCTCCCTCCCCTGTGCTAGCAGTTCGAATAGGATACTCTTACTTTGTGTCAATGATTGGTTGCAGCTTAGTTGCTTCAAAACTGTAGCAAGTTAGGATTATTATTTGGCCAGAATATTTCTCATCTGAAATGTCCATCTTCTAATGGTTATATCCAAAAGTAGAGTCCCTTTTCTCTCTCAAATACAAGCTTATATGACTATGGAGTATCTCTCTTCCCTTCTTTGACAAGCTGGTTGATAAGTTCCTTTGCGTTTAGAATAGTGGTTTCTTCTAAGGACAGCGAATTAGGCAATCAGGTAAACCAAGAAAGTTGAGTTCTCTTCCAAAGTATGGTCTTAGTATTTGTAAAATACAACCAGTTGATTTTTTTTTGCCTTACTTAGATGAAATGCTGTCCCTGATAATATGGCAAAGTGGTTGTTCCTTTTCCTCCTTTTAAAGAAAATTTGTTTAACTTTCTCGAGGATTCACTTCTCCATTTTGATAGTTAGCATGCTTTTAAGGTTTTCCAGAGAATTATGGATCGACTAACTTCGGGAAAGTTGGTTTCTTCTTCATAATGTGATTTGGAGTGTGTTAGGCTTAAACTAGAATCTGTTCCTTTCCCTTAATTTGTATAAGAAAATTGTATGAATGTTATGGTGATTCTGTGACTATTCAATCCCCTATAAAGGTCTTTCCATGTCATTTGATTATCACATTTCGCCTGGCTTGTTAGATGAGTTTCACTTCTGTTTCTTTTGTTTGATACCACGATCATGGTATCTGTGTTCTCTGTTTTGAACTTCATACACGTTTAAGCATAATGAATATCATGGTGTCTGATTCTGGCTATGTCGAGTGCCGGCCGTTCGTATGTCATAAACGCGTGTTGGCTGAATTGCGTATATATGCTGAACATATACACAGTGTATGTATTTAACCTACTGGTCTGCTTTGAGTCTGCGTCTTATATGTTTTAGCCACATTTATCAATTAGATACTAATCCTTTTTGTTTATTTTGTTTGCATGACCATCACGTATGAGTTCGAGAGACTCATCTCCCGCATTCGGTGTTGGGCCAAGGCCCAACGAAATACGATTTCCCCCTCTGTCCAGCTCTGTCCGCAGCCAAAGAAACAAAAGTGGAATTCCGGGTCAAAGCCCAAATAGAATAGCAGCAGCAGTCTCGAATGGGCTGGCCCATTTAATATTGTTGGCCTCTTCTTTTTTTTATTTTATTTTTTTCTTGTGCATTTAACTTGTATCTATGCAACTAACCCTTTATCCTATTTTATTCTCTTAACTTAGATAGGCTTTAGTGTATTAACGGGCTCAGTTTAGTAAGGGGTAATTTAGTTTAAGAAAGACTAACAAAATCATTCCATTAGTTTATTTCCCTTCTTTTTCATATTAAATGTCTAATATTTTTCATTTTTTGGAATGATTAATTTGCAAAATAGTATGACTATATATTCTAAGTAAAAGGAAATCGTGTTATCATAAATGTTTCAAAATGCTACTAATACGCAAATATAAATTCAAGTATATTTTATAAACAATTCTTCAAATTTGGAATCAATCATGCATACTTTTAACTAGGCATAATTAATAAGAAAACTCACTTCCTTTTGAATCCTATTATAAGCTTAGATTTTTACATTGCCACATTCACGTTATATTTTCTACAAGTCTTATTTTAAATAGCATTCACTATATTTCCTATAAAATCTTAGCAACATTTGGAGCTCCATTTAAATAGCATCTAAAATCTTCATTATGCAAAATATCTTTTACAAGTTTTCTTTCTAAATAGCATCTTATTTAAAGCTTCAGCAATATTTATAAGTCTTCTTTAAATGTCATTTTTATTTTAATAATGCTTGTAAGTTTTATTTCATGCAAATTATCACATTTCCTATAAATCTTATTAAATACTATCTTTCATTTAAGGCTTCATCAATATTTTCAAGTCTCACCTATTAAACAACGCTATTATACTTTCGTCTAAAACCTTAACAACATTCATAAGTCCTATTTAAAAAAAATGGCATTTAAAGTCTCTTTTATACAAATTATTATATTTTCTGTAAATCTTATTTTTAACTAACATTTTTTTTAAAACTTTAACAATATCTTAAAAACATTTTCTAAGTTTTAAGCATTATATTTACTCTCCATTAATTAACCTAAGTTTGGTCGGATAACCGTAAGTTAACGGATTCTAAAGGATGCCTAACCCCTTCCCTTTAGGATAACATAGAGCCCTTACCTAGAATCACACTGGTTAAGCAGATTATTAATTGAGGTTTAGTTTTAACTTTCCCTTAGTTAACATCTAGGTGTCCTAATTCACCGTTAAATAATTAGGTGGCGACTCCTTAAAACAGAATAAACAGGAATCACCAATACGTCATACTCCTTAAATCGAACCCGGTTAAAATGGGGTGTGACAGCTTGGCGACTCCGCTGGGGAACTTTAGGCTTTTAACCATAACAACTTAGGTTATTAAATAATTTGTTGGATGCTTTGTTTGTTCTGCTTTATCTTGCCTATATTGTTGCTTTCTATGCTTTTAAGTTTTTTTTATTGGTCCATTCCTTATGTGCATTTTCTATGTAATATGTATATTACTGCTTTCCTTAAATTGGCATTCCGCTCATATTTCTTCCACTCCTGGAAAACTCACACATATTCACACACTTAAAACGGCTTCGCAGTTTGCGCCCGTGCACTACTAAATTTCCCTTTAGTTGGATTAGTCTTGTGGATTTAGTCGATCGGCGGTGCAGTCGACGGCCACGGACTTTCCACTCCCAAGTTGTCCGTTTGGGAGAGCCTTGTGTCATAGCAAAACCACTCTTAGTCTACCTAGGGTAGAGCGAAACCAAAACCTTGTAAGGACATGCATCATTTTAAACCTAGGAAGCTTAATACCCTTGGTGTATTAAGTTCATTAGTCAGCCTTACCAAATGTCCAAATGAGTCTATGACTCTAAGTGACACTACTCACTATCTATGTGCATTATTTGAAGGACAAATATGTGGAATATGTGGACCTAATACTCTATAGATAAATATTTCAAGGAAACTGACATTTTGTTGCAGGTTGCCGTGGAGCATTAATTAATGCCGGAGGTTGAAGACAACCAAAGGAAATTAGTGAAGTTGAAGTATTAGATATCTTAGGTTGATTTTGAGATGTATTATTGGCATGTAATAATTTTTATTCTTGCAAATTACTTTTAGGAGGAGTTGTGGATTGATACATAAAAGACATGTTTGTCCTTCAAATATTCGTTAGGCCTACCTCTGGCATAAAGAGGTCCCTTGCATTATAAAACGCGATGTATTATGTGCAATAATGTGTTTATATGCAATAATATTTCCTTACCGTATACTGACTCATTTTCTTTTTTTCTTTTTCTTGTTTCTTTTTAAAATTTATTTTCAAAATAAAAGGTTGACTTGTGCTAAAAGGGAACTGGCGGAGCATCCATATTTCACACGGTCTAAAGCCAAGAAATCAGATTCTGACTCATCACTAATCACCTGGTTAACTAAAAGGACTCGTTCTAAAATGGAGCAAAGTTTGATCAATGCAACCACTTCATCTGAGCCATCTCTTAGTTTACCAATCACGAGTGATCCCACATCCTCTAATGAACCAGAAACACATTTGGAGATAATTGCTCGTCTGGAGCGACGAGTTGCTGAATTAAGTCACATGGTACTTCACAACCGGTCATTTTCTCAAACACCACCACATATGACTCCATCTCAGGGGGTTCGTCAGACTTTGCCTATGCCACCTCCATTCCCAAATTTGGACGAATTTAACCAAGCAAATTATTTCACCACTTCTCAGCCAGTTCGTTCCGAACACCTCACTCAAAATGCTCCCTTTTTATTTACAACCACCTCTTCAAAAGCTCAATTCATACCGCCAGCACATGACACACATCAAGTTCCGCCGGTGTATACTTATACCACAGCTCCACCCATGACACAAGTCCAGGGACAATGTCGCACAGATGTTGATCATTATGTCGAAGTTGAAAATGAGGCACGGTCAATTAATGATGAAATGATAAATAGAAAGCTCAAAAGTTTGGAGGATGCCATGAGAAGTTTGCGTGGACTTGGTAGTAACCAAAGCGTGAGATATGAAGAATTATGTGCATTTCCTGAGGTAGAATTGCCGCCAGGTTACAAGATTCCAAAATTTGAGAAGTTTGATGGGTCGGGGAACCCTTTCTTCCATTTGAAGGTCTATTGTGAAAAGTTGATTGGTGTGGGGAAGAATGAAGGGATAAGAGTCAAACTATTCAATCAGAGTTTGAGTGGAAAAGCCTTGGAGTGGTATTCTAAGCAAAATACAACCAAATGGCGTACTTGGGATGATTTGGCAAATGCTTTTGTGGATCACTACAAGTTTCATGTTGAGATCGCTCCTGACAGAATCTCAATTACAAAGTTGAAGAAGAAGTTCACCGAATCATTTCGAGAATATGCTATACGGTGGAGGGAAGAAGCATCTAGAGTACACCCACCCATGGAGGAGACAGAAATGGTTACTTTCTTCATTCAAGCACTAGAACCGGAATACTATGAACGTTTGGTGACAATGAGTGGAAAAACTTTTGCAGAAGTGATCAAAGCTGGGGACATGATCGAAGATGGCATTAAGACAGGGAGAATAACGAGTCTTGCGGCTTTGCAGTCTACTAGTAGGGCTATACAAACAGGTACTCTCGGAAACGGAAAGAAAAAAGAAAAGGAAGCGGCCTCGGTAATGGCTTTGGGAAACACCTCGTACCGCCATCAACAACCACCACGATACCAGCCTAACGCTCCCCACTCACAGTATTTCCAATATTCTCCATATCCATACGACCAAACTTTGTCATCTTACCAACCTCAATCACCACAAATATCTTACCCCGTTTACAACACACAACCAGCATATCGAGCTCCACGACCACCAACATATCCAGCTCCACCATCACAACCTCATCATCCAAACAATACATCCGCACCTCGCCCAAATAAACCGTTTCGCAATTTCACACCATTGGGAGAACCACTGAGCGTTGTTTTCGAAAGACTGCAAGCTTCAGGCTTAGTATATCCTGTGGAAGGTAGAATTCCAGATCCATTACCCAGAAGCTTTGATCCCACTAAAACATGTGCATATCATTCGGGGGTAAAAGGCCATTCCACTGATCGTTGTTACGCATTGAAGCATAAGGTTGAGGATCTTATTGAAGCAAAACAGATCACGGTCAAACCACCAACACCAAATGTGGTTAACAATCCACTCCCGACCCATGATGGGGCCACGATAAATATGATTGGAATAGATGAAAATGTTGACGACCCAGCCGAATTTATAGTGCCTGTGGATCGTGTGGAGGATCATGATCTTGTAGCCGTTGCTTCTCCGGCTGTAGTGATAAGGGGTTGTGTGCCTGTCGAGATATTAGGAGCTTCATCAATACCTGTGGAAGTAGTTCGAGCACCAAATAAGTTGCCAGTGCTCGATACAAAAGCCGTACCATGGAATTATCAACAAACTGTGATGGAGTGTCGAGGAAAGGACACGATCACTGACAAGGTTAAGACGTCAGGAATGACAAGGTCCGGGAGGTGCTATTCTCCAGAAGAACTAGTTAGATTGGGACAACTTAAGGAAACCAACGTACCTCCCAAAAGGGTCGTGACTGAATTCGAAGCAGAAGAATTTCTGAGGAAAATTAAAGCTAGTGAGTACTCAGTTGTGGATCAGTTGAAAAAGACCAATGCTCAAATTCCTATTCTCTCTTTGCTTTTGAGTTCAGATATGCACAGAAATGCACTGTTGAGGATTTTGAATGAAGCATATGTTCCAAGCGAAACAACTAGTGAGGCGTTAGCTGGGAGGATTGAGCGCGTGCTTGACAGTCATCGAATCAGCTTCGATAATGAAGAATTGCCGCCGGAAGGATGCATGCATAACAAAGCACTCCATATAACTGTCAAGTGTCGTAACATGTTTGTGGCTAAGGTATTAGTTGATGGGGGTTCTGGACTCAACATCTGTCCATTAATAAGCCTGAAGAAGATCGGATATAATGTTAGCGAGCTCAAGACCAGTGATATGAATATTCGAGCATTTGATGGGGCTCCAAGGCGTCCTATTGGGGAAATAGAGTTGAAAGTGTTGATTGGCCCTGTTGAATTCATTATGGACTTTCAAGTACTTGATATTTCCACGTCATACAATATGCTGTTAGGTAGGCCGTGGATTCATCTGGCTGGGGCTGTACCATCTACTTTGCACCAAACTGTCAAATTCGAGTGGGATCAACAACAAATATGTATACATGGAGAAGGAGACACGTCTTTCTATATAGAGCAATCCACTCCATTCATCGAGGCAGAAGGAGGTTTCGACGGAGCAGCTTACCACGCTTGGGAGGTTGTGAATGTCACTAAGGAGAGTGAAGTATGTCAAACTCAAGAGTTCAAAAGATCATGCGCCGCAATTATGGTTGCAAAAGAAATGGTGAGAAATGGGTACCAACCTGGATTTGGGCTAGGGAAAACACTAAATGGGCGGGTTGAGCCAGTCGTTCTCCCTACGCAACAGTTTACATTCGGTTTGGGATATGAGCCAACTGAGGAAGAAGTGAAGAAAGCACGAAAGAATAAAAGGAAGGAGATTGCATTGCCAAAACCCATTCCTACCATTGATCAAACTTTCTTAAAACCTTCAGATCTTATTGTTGAAGTTGCCTATGATGATATCGTGGAGGGAGTCAAGAACCTGTTCGTGGAAGATGAAAATGATCATGCTGCGATAATCAAAGACTTTGCTGAAATATTGACTTTATAGGCTGCTGAGCCAGGACCTGAGTTGCAAAATTGAACTTCTATCTTAGCCCCGGTTCGTCGGGAGTTTCAGTATTTTCAGTTTAAATTTCCTTTTGTAGTAGGCCGGAGGTATCAACTAGAACATTTAGTTCCTTTTGTCATGTTGCCTCTATGTTTTGTTACGGCCTTTTTAAATTAAGATTCTGTCATTTTGGAACGAACTACGTTTGGCCTGACTTCCTGTTGGATACGTAGGCAGCCCATATCGGGTTCGGCCACTCTTTTCAAATTATTTCAACGTCTTTGTTTTGTGGTTGGAACTACGTGTGGCCTGATTTCCTTTTGGATACGTAGGCAACCCATATCGGGTTCGGCCCCCCCTTTATTAAAAAAAAAAAAAACAAAAATTCAAAAGTCTTTATTTTTATCACGAACTACGTCTGGCCTGATTCCTTTGGATACGTAGGCAACCCGAGGCGGGTTCGGCCCTTCTATCTTAAAATTTTTATCTTCAGTTTGTCCAAACATTTTGGTTCCTATAAAATACATAAGGATTTTTATACAAGACTTGGTCTTCCCACCGCTTAAATTCATGTGTCTTAGTATCTTGAAACTGGGACAAATTTTTTTGAAATCGGTCAAATCACTTTCAAAAAAATTTTCATTACAATTTTCTCATTTTTCGATCGTTTAGAACCAAGCGTTTCCAGGACTTGAAACTGGGACAAATTGCGAAGTCGGTCAAATCACTTTCGAAAACTTTCATTATAAGTTCTTATTTTTCAATTATCCAAAATCAAGCATCTCTAAGACTGAAACTGGGACAAATTTTTAGAAGTAGCATAAAAGTGGTCTTAAACAAAAGTCCATCCATATTTCTAAAATGTGAGTAAACTCAAAAATCGAGTCTTCTTAATCATGTTACATATTAGAGCCACTAAGTATTTCCTTTCAAAGTCATCCAAATCTCATTACTTTTATTTTCAAAATACATTTTTTTTTATATAACTGAAACTCCCCGGCAAAGCAAGATATGTGGTGAGACATCGAAGAACGTGGACGCGACCGAGACAAAAGTCAATTCAAGGGCCAAGTTCCCCGACATGCACAAGTCAACCAATTTTCTTTTAAACTCACAATTTTTCTTTGTTGAGACAGGTCCAATTAACATGAACACGGTGCATGTATTAAATTATGGGCGTGATCAAAAAGATTAACTTCCTTCAAAATGCAAATACTCTTCAGCGTGGATGCAAAGGTAGCTTATGCCGAACGGTGGACGTCGTTCCACTCATCACGAAATTTCAATTGCAACAGTGGACACAAATTCATCTTCTCAACCAAGGGCTGTAAGTATAATTCTTTTAGACCCAGCTATTGATTCTTATCACTAACAGTTGTTTTAGCTCGTAACATTCATCGATGGATCGAATACATATAATCATGGACACTGACCCTGATCACCTGTTATTGGTTAGAATTCCTCAATTTCGTCATCACTTCATACATGTTCAAATAATTATCAAATTCTTTTAGAATGAAGTATGTTAATAAGATAACAAGATCGAAATATTGCATCATATATCAAATTGTGGGGGTTAATTATATATTTAACTTCCGTCACAACGGGACAGGGATTAAGATGTGGATATCTTTTTACAATACTATTTCTAAAGTGGACGTGGATTTACATTTACATTGTGGATGCGAGCATGGAAGTGGAAATAGAATTATATTACAAAAAAAAAATATATACATATAATTGTAGAAAGTGGATACAGATTTATGTTTTTGAAAGTAAAAGTGAATTTATTTTTTGCGCCGTATAATGCAGACGTGAAAGTAGATGTAAATTTACTGTTGTACCGTATAATACGGACGTCAAAGTCGACGTGGATTTATATTTTGTACCGTGAAATGCGGACGTAGATTTATATTTTGAACTGTGAAAGTGAACTTGGATTTATTTTTCTGCACACTGAAAGTGGATGTGGATTTACATTTTTTGCACCATGGGAAGTGGACATGACATAGGCACCCACCTTAAAATGCGGGTATTTCAAAGTTCAAATTAGGCACCCACCTTAGAATGCGGGTATTTCAATGTTCAAATTAGGCACCCACCTTAGAATGCGGGTATGTCAATTTTCAATTTAGGCACCCACCTTAGAATGCGGGTATTTCAAAATTTAATTTGGGCACCCACCTTAGAATGCGGGTATGACAATTTTCAATTTTAGGCACCCACCTTAGAATGCGGGTATTTCAATGTTCAAATTAGGCGCCCACCTTAGAATGCGGGTATGTCAATTTCAATCCAGGCACCCACCTTAGAATGCGGGTATGTCAATTTCAATCCAGGCACCCACCTTAGAATGCGGGTATTTCAATGTTCAATTCAGGCACCCACCTTAGAATGCGGGTATTTCAATGTTCAAATTAGGCACCCACCTTAGAATGCGGGTATGTCAATTTCCAATTTAGGCACCCACCTTAGAATGCGGGTATTTCAATGTTCAGTTCAGACACCCACCTCCGAATGCGGGTATCTTATATTTCAAGTTCAGGCACCCACCTCCGAATGCGGGTATCTTATATTTCAGTTCAGGCGCCCACCTCCGAATGCGGGTATCTTATATTTCAAGTTCAGGCACCCACCTCCAAATGCGGGTATCTTATATTTCAAGTTCAGGCACCCACCTCCGAATGCGGGTATCTTATATTTCAAGTTCAGGCGCCCACCTCCGAATGCGGGTATCTTATATTTCAAGTTCAGGCACCCACCTCCGAATGCGAGTATCTTATATTTCAGTTCAGGCGCCCACCTCCGAATGCGGGTATCTTATATTTCAAGTTCAGGCACCCACCTCCGAATGCGGGTATCTTATATTTCAAGTTCAGGCACCCACCTCCGAATGCGGGTATCTTATATTTCAAGTTCAGGCACCCACCTCCGAATGCGGGTATCTTATATTTCAGTTCCGGCATCCACCTCCGAATGTGGATTCAACTTTCGAAACAGGGGCTGCAAGTGTAACTTCTCCAACCCTGTCTTATTTACATATATTTCTTTATTGCTAACAATTGTTTTTAGCTGGTGGCTTTTGACAACATCAAAGTTGGCATCACACATCAAATCGTGGAACTATTTCTTCGGCAGCGAACTGGGGCAATTTGTCGGGAAGGATAATCAGACTTCCCGACACGGGTCAAAGATCTACCTCGAACACTCGTCTCTAATTACAAGTATTCTCTTGCGTTCCAGCAATACAATTTTCAGAATTCTCAAGTTTCTATCACAATACCCAGTGTTATCATAATTCAGCACTGAGACAATATTTTGCAAGTTTCGCGCCAATTGGGGTTCAAGTGTCGTAGTTGTCCCAGAACTACACTCGACCTGATTCTCGTATAGCCCTAGATATGTAGGCAACTCAGAGACCGGAGTTCGGTCATGACCCTCTCAAATTTCCTTTAGCCGGGACAAAATAGGCTACCGAGTCAACGTCTTTGCCCGACAACTCTTTTCATCGTTACCGGGCAAAGAGGGACAAGTTGTTGACACCCAATTTTGTCCCGCCTCTCTGCCAAAATACCTATTTTTAAGCTTCTAATATTTTTTGAAAAAATAATAAAAATATATATATTGTTTACTATAATTATTAGCCTCTTATCAATACCGCCATTGTATCATCCTATCAATTATTATTATTTACCGTATTTTATTATTATTATTATTATTCACAATTTTTTATCATTTCAGTATTTTTACCAGCTTACGCACACACATCGCATTTATCTTTGCATAATTAAATAATAGTATTTTTTCTTACCGGGGATTTTCGGAATATTATTGCACGGCTATTACAACGCCATTTTTTATCTGAGCATTAATGTCTGCATATTTCGTGTCGATCAATATTTTAACACAAGTTACTTAAATAGGTCTCTTATTCAAATTTAGAAGCCAAACTATTTCTTGCACTCGGTCCGTATTTTGACTTACCGATCCCCAAATCAAAGTCCGATTAACTCCTAATATTTTTTGGACCAGACCATATTTTTTATCTCAATTTTCAGACCAGTCCATGTTTTAATTCACTAGTCCATTTTTTAATACCCGGTCTAAAAATTGACCCGGTCCATAAATGAACCGGGTTTGACCCATTTCAGTGAAAATAAGGGGAACCCTTTTAGGGTTTCCCCTCATTTTCGTTCCCACCTCATCACCGCCGCTTCTCCCTTCCCCCATTTCCTCTCCTTCTCCGTCTTCTCCACCTCCTCCTTCCTCCACCGCCGCATCTCTTTCTCCCTTCCCCCCTTTTTCTCCACCTCCCCATCGCCGCCTCACCTGACGCCCCACGTTTCCTCTGCCAACTCCACCACATCCGGTTCCCCACGCTCACGTTACCCCCCCACTTCACTTCCTCACCTCCCCCCCACGTTCTCGCTGTTCCTCACTCCCACTGTCACTCCCACCATACCTTGTCTCCACCCACGCCCGCTGTCACCCCCACTCAACCTTGTCTCCCCGCTCCTCTAAATAAAAAATTAGTTCGCCCCATAAGGAGGGGCTGGACAAGCGAAACCCCCCAAGAATTGAAACTATAAAATCAAGAAAATTCCTTGAAGAGAGGAGGAGGGAAAATAAAAAGAAAGGTTTTTTTTAATCGGCGAAAACCCTCCCCTGAACCTGGAGGATTGTTTTGGATTCGTGAAATCCCCAAGAACAAGTTGTATTAATGGCAGAAATTCCCCCCATAGACAAGATTAGTTCTTGAGTATTATCGTTTTGATATCGAGCCAAAATCCACACTATTTTTGTTCTATTTTTTCCCTTGTCATCTGTTTGGATTCGAGGATATATAAATTCAGGATTCGCGGCATTTCGAAGTAGATTTGTGGTGTTCGAGTGGATATCGAAAACCCTCGCCTCACTTCGCTGCGTCCGAAGAAGGTAAACCTCCACTCTTTTAAGCATAACACTTTTAATTCGGTATCTATGTACGTAAGTCTGTATATGGGATGGTAGCTGTTAAATTAGTCTACAATTAGTCTTAACGCGTCTGTTTTAGGTTATTGTTTGTTGACGATTGTGTGGATTAACTGGTTTATTCGACATTAATGTTCGGTCCATATGAATGTGCCTGATTAGTTCATTGGCAAATATATAAAATTGGGATCTCTGGAAAATTGCTAAACGCTAACAGTGTCTGTTCAATCAAGACTAGTTTTGGTTATTCGACATCTGTTCAAAGTAGTTAGCTAATCTGTTGTTTTTTTCTTCATGAAATCAGTCAATTAATCGTTAGTGTGCTTGCGGATTTGTTTAGTTTGGGTGTCGTTCAATTATGTGTTTATAGATGTGGTTCAGATGTGTGCAGTTCGATCTTTGCTTAACTGTTGTCTTTATCGTACTACATGTGTAGTAAAAAATGATTATATGATCCATCATTCGTTAATCCACCAGTATGACTAGTCTGTCCATGATTCAAGCACTAGTTAGAAATTATTAGGCTTGTGGAACTAAAAAATGAAAGGAACTCTTTGTGTGATAGATAATATTCTATCTTGAAACTTCTTCATTTTCTGCTTGTCAATAATCTCCCTCCCCTGTGCTAGCAGTTCGAATAGGATACTCTTACTTTGTGTCAATGATTGGTTGCAGCTTAGTTGCTTCAAAACTGTAGCAAGTTAGGATTATTATTTGGCCAGAATATTTCTCATCTGAAATGTCCATCTTCTAATGGTTATATCCAAAAGTAGAGTCCCTTTTCTCTCTCAAATACAAGCTTATATGACTATGGAGTATCTCTCTTCCCTTCTTTGACAAGCTGGTTGATAAGTTCCTTTGCGTTTAGAATAGTGGTTTCTTCTAAGGACAGCGAATTAGGCAATCAGGTAAACCAAGAAAGTTGAGTTCTCTTCCAAAGTATGGTCTTAGTATTTGTAAAATACAACCAGTTGATTTTTTTTTGCCTTACTTAGATGAAATGCTGTCCCTGATAATATGGCAAAGTGGTTGTTCCTTTTCCTCCTTTTAAAGAAAATTTGTTTAACTTTCTCGAGGATTCACTTCTCCATTTTGATAGTTAGCATGCTTTTAAGGTTTTCCAGAGAATTATGGATCGACTAACTTCGGGAAAGTTGGCTTCTTCTTCATAATGTGATTTGGAGTGTGTTAGGCTTAAACTAGAATCTGTTCCTTTCCCTTAATTTGTATAAGAAAATTGTATGAATGTTATGGTGATTCTGTGACTATTCAATCCCCTATAAAGGTCTTTCCATGTCATTTGATTATCACATTTCGCCTGGCTTGTTAGATGAGTTTCACTTCTGTTTCTTTTGTTTGATACCACGATCATGGTATCTGTGTTCTCTGTTTTGAACTTCATACACGTTTAAGCATAATGAATATCATGGTGTCTGATTCTGGCTATGTCGAGTGCCGGCCGTTCGTATGTCATAAACGCGTGTTGGCTGAATTGCGTATATATGCTGAACATATACACAGTGTATGTATTTAACCTACTGGTCTGCTTTGAGTCTGCGTCTTATATGTTTTAGCCACATTTATCAATTAGATACTAATCCTTTTTGTTTATTTTGTTTGCATGACCATCACGTATGAGTTCGAGAGACTCATCTCCCGCATTCGGTGTTGGGCCAAGGCCCAACGAAATACGATTTCCCCCTCTGTCCAGCTCTGTCCGCAGCCAAAGAAACAAAAGTGGAATTCCGGGTCAAAGCCCAAATAGAATAGCAGCAGCAGTCTCGAATGGGCTGGCCCATTTAATATTGTTGGCCTCTTCTTTTTTTTATTTTATTTTTTTCTTGTGCATTTAACTTGTATCTATGCAACTAACCCTTTATCCTATTTTATTCTCTTAACTTAGATAGGCTTTAGTGTATTAACGGGCTCAGTTTAGTAAGGGGTAATTTAGTTTAAGAAAGACTAACAAAATCATTCCATTAGTTTATTTCCCTTCTTTTTCATATTAAATGTCTAATATTTTTCATTTTTTGGAATGATTAATTTGCAAAATAGTATGACTATATATTCTAAGTAAAAGGAAATCGTGTTATCATAAATGTTTCAAAATGCTACTAATACGCAAATATAAATTCAAGTATATTTTATAAACAATTCTTCAAATTTGGAATCAATCATGCATACTTTTAACTAGGCATAATTAATAAGAAAACTCACTTCCTTTTGAATCCTATTATAAGCTTAGATTTTTACATTGCCACATTCACGTTATATTTTCTACAAGTCTTATTTTAAATAGCATTCACTATATTTCCTATAAAATCTTAGCAACATTTGGAGCTCCATTTAAATAGCATCTAAAATCTTCATTATGCAAAATATCTTTTACAAGTTTTCTTTCTAAATAGCATCTTATTTAAAGCTTCAGCAATATTTATAAGTCTTCTTTAAATGTCATTTTTATTTTAATAATGCTTGTAAGTTTTATTTCATGCAAATTATCACATTTCCTATAAATCTTATTAAATACTATCTTTCATTTAAGGCTTCATCAATATTTTCAAGTCTCACCTATTAAACAACGCTATTATACTTTCGTCTAAAACCTTAACAACATTCATAAGTCCTATTTAAAAAAAATGGCATTTAAAGTCTCTTTTATACAAATTATTATATTTTCTGTAAATCTTATTTTTAACTAACATTTTTTTTAAAACTTTAACAATATCTTAAAAACATTTTCTAAGTTTTAAGCATTATATTTACTCTCCATTAATTAACCTAAGTTTGGTCGGATAACCGTAAGTTAACGGATTCTAAAGGATGCCTAACCCCTTCCCTTTAGGATAACATAGAGCCCTTACCTAGAATCACACTGGTTAAGCAGATTATTAATTGAGGTTTAGTTTTAACTTTCCCTTAGTTAACATCTAGGTGTCCTAATTCACCGTTAAATAATTAGGTGGCGACTCCTTAAAACAGAATAAACAGGAATCACCAATACGTCATACTCCTTAAATCGAACCCGGTTAAAATGGGGTGTGACACAACCTCCGATGAATGATAGAGAAATGACTGCTACCTTCATTGAATGCCAGGCTGGCATATTTTACGAGAAAATGATAGGTATGATGGGACAAAAATTCATAGAAGTTGTCCGAATGGGAGAAGCCTTAGAAGAAGGAATCAAATCGGGGAAAATTCAGGATCTTATTGCTTTACAAGCAATAAACAAAGATATTCAATCTGGTTCTATCAACGGGGTTAAAAAGAAGAAGGAGGATGTCGCTGCAGTCATGAACGTCCGAGGGCAGGAGCCGAGCCAAGCCATTCCATATTTTAACCACCCACAACAACCTTTCTACCCTTACCACTACCCCGAACCCTACCAAGCTCCACTGTCTCCTTACCCTGTCTACAACACCCAAGCTAACTACTACCAACCCCGAGCACCTCCACATCAAAACCCACGTCCGTATCAACCCATCCAAACTCCAACTTACCAAAATCGACCACCTGCTGCACCTAGAGCTCGTCTAAACCTTGACACCAGAAACACCCGTAACTACACTTGGATCGCTGAACCCTTGGCTCAATTGTTTGAAAGAATGAAAGAAGCAGGCGTAATACAACCAATTGAGGGGAAAATTCCCGATCCTATCCCAAAATGGTTTGATGGTTCCAAGCGCTGTGCCTACCATTCTGGAGTGGCTGGGCACGCCATTGAAGATTGCTATGGGCTTAAAAACAAAATCGAAGCCCTGATTAAAGAAGGAGTGATCCAGCTCGCTGAAGCTAAGCCCAATGTGGTCAACAATCCTTTGCCTGCTCACGGAGATGCCAAGATTTGAAGGAGTCCAGTGCGGAAAGGGACCTGTCATCAACTTTTGTCGTTCCCGTGAACAATCCAAAGACAAACACACATGAAGATTACTGCTACAACTACTCACAACATCGAGACACCTATCACACGAAGTGCCGAACCAGGGGAGACTCTGAAGAATTGGACTTGTACTCCATCCCCGATCCGTCGGGAGCCTTGGTAGCATGAACATGTAGTGAACTTGTTTTCTTTTATTTGATGCTTGAACTGTACCCAAAATTTTGTTTGTTTTGTTTCACCTTGTGGAAGCTTGAATTGCAAAAGCTATGAATGCATTTCTGATTTTCCTTAATCATCTATTTTCTACTTTATTTATCAAAACTGTCAACTCTACGTTTGTGACATGAAATGTACGAATAAGACAACATACATCCCAAGAGAATAACAGAGAAACTAGAGGACAAGACAAGATTCCACTCAAAAGAATTGAAATAGCCGATAGGTGATAACATAAGCCTGAAAGCTAGCAATCCAAGAAGAGATCAAAGGACGACATTAGGTAAGACAACCTAGTTCGCAAACCGTTCCTTTAACACCAATACGAACTACGCTGACCTGATTCCCGTGGCGGGATACGTAGGCAGCCCACATAGGGTTCGGTTGCATTTAGAACAAAAAAATCAAAAGATTTTGCATGCCTACGAACTACGCTGACCTGATTCCCGTGGCGGGATACGTAGGCAGCCCACATAGGGTTCGATTGCATTTAGAACAAAAAAATCAAAAGATTTTGCATGCCTACGAACTACGCTTGACCTGATTCCTTGGTGGATACGTAGGCAGCCCACATAGGGACTCAGTCATACTAGGTTAGAATTTTTTCCCATTTGCATATACGAACTACGCTGACCTGATTCCCATGGGGGAATACGTAGGCAGCCCACATAGGGTTCGGTTGCATTACAACAAAGAATCCAAAAATCCTTATACAAGGAAAACTACATATGGCCTGATTCCCTCGGAGATATTCGTAGACTATTAATATATGGCTTAGTCATGTTTAGTTAGAAATCCAACAAACCTTTATCATTTTTACATAACAGAACTACGCTGACCTGATTCCCTTGGTGGGATACGTAGGCAACCTATATAAGGTTCGGTCACACCACAACATAAGTTTAGCACACCCTTCTGAACCAAAACTAGGGCATATTTTGAAAAGAAATAGACAAAAGAACGGGGACATTGACAAGATTAAGGCTACCAGACAAGAAGTATTATAGACCGATTACTTTGGAAGTGTCACAATCTGAAGTTGGCAGAAATATCTTATAACTTACACACATATATTTATACATATATCTTTCATTACATACATATATATCTTTCCTTAGATATATGTATATATATATATATATATTTCATAACTTACATACATATAGTCACATCTCCTTATACATATACCTACATACCTACCTTTCAAATCAAATATTTTCTTGCAATTGTTTCACTACTGTTCACCTACTGAGGCTTGAACGGAGATCACAAGATCCAAACAAACAAGACGAATGGAGCGCCAACAACATCAAGCTTCGAGTCAACACGAATCAACTTCCCCCTCCCAAACTAAGAATTTTTCTTTGAGTGCAGGAACTTAAAATCGCGTGATCAACAGTCAAGTCTATCAATCAGGGCCATTGTGGCCTCGCCTCAAAAACCATACGGCTTTACTTCCAACCTTATCTTTTAATTTATTTTTTATCAAAATAATTTTATAACTTTATACACCTGTTTTTGTAGGTTGACGAGATTGAAGGCGAATTAAATTAGGATTACGTGTCCTAAATTTGGCCTGTCACGATACCATCAACATCATGAGCCAGACGGCTATTCCACCACTTTACTCCATACTTTATCAATTATTTTATCATATACTTTACCAGCTTTAACCATTTTACTCTGAACTTTGCAGGAATCATTGTTAAGTTTCCAAAGACAGCTGGAGGCATCTCCGATGACAGCTTGGCGACTCTGCAAAGACAGCTGGAGGCATCAATATCATACACCGAGGATAACTATACACTTTAGGCTCGTCCGCCTTTAATAGGACACTTTAGGATTGTCCGCCTTTAATAGGACACTTTAGGCTTGTCCGCCTTTAATAGGACATTTTAGGCTCGTCCGCCTTTAATTGGATATCATTTCTTTAAAACGCCTCACACGGCATATACATCATGTCCTCGAAAACAACCGGAGACATTCTTGGGTTCGTCCACCCTAAAATAGGACATTTTAGGCTCGTCCGCCTTTAATGGGATATCATTTCTTTAAATGCCTCACACGGCATATGCATCATGTCCTCGAAAACAACCGGAGACATACTTTGGTTCGTCCGCCCTAAAATAGGATACCTGGGTTCGTCCACCCTAAAATAGGACATATCGGGTTCTTCCACCCTAAAATAGGATACTTGGGTTCGCCCACCCTAAAATAGGACATATCGGGTTCTTCCACCCTAAAATAGGATATGTGGGTTCGTCCACCCTAAAATAGGATACTTGGGTCCGTCCACCCTAAAATAGGACATATTGGGTCATTCTACCCTAAAATAAGAATTCACATATTTATCTTGAATTTTACAGGATTGGCGTCGAGTCTCCGAAGACAACCGGGGGCATCATTCGACTATACAGTCTCATATGCATAAGCCAGACGGCTACACTATGACACTACTCTCTACCTTATCATTCACTTTACCGATGCTAACGATTTTACATTGAACCTTACATAAATTATCATTAAGCCTCCGAAGACAACCGGAGACATATCATCGAGTCCCCGAAGACAACCGGAGACATCGCATGGCTACACGGCCTCACCTGCATAAGCCAAACGGCTATACACTTATTTTTACTCCTTACTTCATTCCTTTATTTTATCATCTACCTCATCACTTAATGAATTTACCTTAAAATTCGCAGATATCATTTATCATCGAGTCCCGGAAGACAGCCGGAGAACTTATCTGTCACGACCCAACCCCGTGGGCCGCGACCAGTGCCCGAGCTGGGCACCTATACGTACCCGATACCCCAAATTAACATATTAACAAATTAATAATATAATAATAATATTAGTGGTCGCTACAGAACTTAGCAGAAAAGCAGACTTGGCACACATAGGCCGATAAGGCCATCACAGAATAGAATATCCCAAACATATGTACAGAACCCACACAGATGTATCCACAGACCTCTACAGAACATATCATAATCATAAGACGGGACAGGGCCCCGTCATACCCTGAACAAAGTACATATCCAGATAGCAGTGACAGACTGTACCAAAAGATGGGCTCTGTAGAAGAGAGCGCCCCAAATAGCAGAAATAGGATCCTAAACGTGTGGATCAGCGAACCTGTCGTCAGTACCTGCGCGGCATGAAAACGCAACCCCCGAAGAAAGGGGGTCAGTACGAAATATGTACTGAATATGTAAAGCGGAATCACAGAAGTCAAATCATAATGGTTACAGAAAATGAGTACAGAATCCAGAGTGTCAAATGCATATTTCCAAAACAGACAGAATGCGTACAGAAACATATGTCATATCATATCATATCCGGTCCCTGACACGGGACTCGGCAGACAGAATGTGGCCACCCTCCCGACGCTGGTGCCACTATACAGAGGAATCAGAAAAAGGGGCGTGGCCCCGTATCATATAATGTCATATCAAAATGGCCATACAGATCAGATCAGAATAGGCGGACATGGCACATCATACTCCACAGACCCATGTACGCGTATACCTGCCCCCTCACATCGGGACGCGGCGAACAATGCAGAGAATTACGCTTGACAACATATCCTGGCCCGGGCTCAGTGTGGGAAACATTGGGACATCCACGAATGGAGTAGTGAGAGACTAATGCAATTTAAAAATATAATAAATGTTTTCAAAGACTCGATGAAGCGTATCAAAGACAAACAAATCCAATGGGGTCGGACGGAATCATAATAAATGTATTTCGGATATCATAATAAATTACAGAAGTATAACTTTCCCGAAGTCATTCCGAGTGTCAAAATAATTTATAGTATTTAACAGAATATTTAAAATAATATTCGTTAAGCGATTAGTAGGGTAATTAAAACATTTCTTTCAAAAATCGCTTAAAAAGGAAGCTTTAACACATTAGGGGCAAAAACGTAAATAGTGGGCCCGCCTCAGAACAAATAAGGCGGCGGGCTCAAAGTGTGCCCTCTAAACATATAATATCATCTACGAAGGTTATACAAACATCCTATGACTTTCTGAGTAATTTAGAGCACAATTGCATAATTTCAGAAAAAGCGTATCAAAATGGTTCAATTCTACTGAAGGAAAAACTGAAATTTTGTCTTGCGGATTCCGAGGGCCAAGAGGTCCTTCGAGGCCCGGATCCGACCCTAATACACTAAGGGCATGCCAAGGGAAGAATTGGGTTTACTTTACATACCTTTCACGCTCCTTAAGCCTTTCCAATCTCACTTCCCGTTTCGTCGAAAAACTGCAATTGGTCAAGTTTACCAATTGTGAATTATTAATGCCATTATTTCAACTTTAAGCATATTTGGCTACCGAAATTTCGGCAGCACTTCCCCTATACATATGACACCCCGAGAATTCAACTCGGCTATAAATCATCAACAACAACCCAAACGACAACAACAATATCAACAATGAACATTAAAAACACAAATATCCTTCAACTAGTCATTTTTCTCACAAGTTGACATAATCTTCAATTCAACCCAACTTTCAACTAAGATCAATAATTTCATATTCAACAACCATCATGATCATCACCATATAAATCTAAAGACATCTCATACCATTTCCCTTAGGATATACACTTGATATACATGATATACACTTGATATACATGATATACACTTTTCCGCCAAAAGCATAACTTATGCAAAACATCAAATCTTTGGCATATAATTTCATAACAAGTTTCCAACTTCCAAATTCATCAACCATAATCATAATTCACATCTTAACAACTTCATTTCCATAATATCACAAAATTATTCTAAAGTGACATAATCATCTACATTCCAACTTCAACCAAAATTCATTCAACTTTCATTCCCAATATAATTTCCATCATAACCACAACTAGAATGCAACATAAAATTCAACTCATATATGTATACAACATATATACACCCATGGCTACATATATATATACATACCCACTTTGCAAACTTCCTTATTTCCATAATTTCTACTCATTTCCACATACCACAACATAAACAAACCTTCATAACATAAGAAAAAGGAATTGATTCTTACCTTTTTCTACAAACTTCTTCACTTGAACAAGTTGTCAACTTGAAGAAATAAGTGCTCCTTCTTCCAAAACAATTACACCAAGTTGTAGAGGACACTTAATTTAGTAGGAATTCAACAAGAAAATAATTTTAGAGGCAAGATTTTGAGGGGTGATTTTTCTATGGCCAAACCCGAAATGCCCTCTTTTTGTTCTTGTTTTTCTCTTGTTTTTCCTCCTATTCTTTCTCTTGAAAGTTCTATGGAATTTGGATGATTAAGTGGTCTTTTATTCATTGACCACATGACTTAATTCCATGGGCTTGGATCCTTTTTATGGACCATGGCCGAATGGCTCCTCACTTGGGCCTGAATTTTTGTTTTCATTTTTTTTTGGGCCAACTCGGTTGGTCCCGAGTTGGGCCTAGCCCACTGACCTTTCGACCTTAAAACGTTCATATCTCCTTGTACCGACGTCACCTGGGAACCCACGACCTATGGATGGAAAGCTAATTCAATTATCTACAACTTCTATTTCAAGGTATTTTCGAAATTCCAAACTTACAATACAGTTTTTGCCGCCCAAAGTCAGGTCACCCGAAAACGTTTTCTTAAAAATATTCGTTTGGAGGGTTTCCACTTTGATTTGGTCCAAAGGTACTTCATGAGTTGTGTTTAACTTTACATATGTGATTCATATGACTTTTCAGATGTTCCAAAAAAAATCTCGGTATGTGGGCCCCACCCCAGCAGATGCTCCGAGGTTCAAAAATACGGGATATAACATTATCACTATCATCTTTAAATGCAACTAGAGATATTATCACATCTTCAGCATACGCATCACACATTCACTCAAGTCCCTGAAGATGACGAGAGACAACATTGGCCACACGGCTTCATCTTCGTTCCCACACTCATATTTACTGTCATTTTACACTCTTTATAATTTTACACTTTCCACATTATTACTAATTTTGACATGAATTTCAGTTTTGGCAGAATATACAACCTGCAGAGACGCAACACAACGTGGAACTTTATCTTACGCAGTGAACTGGGGCAAATTTGCTGAAGAGGAATACCGAACTCACAAGCAAAGGTCACGGATCTACTCTCGAACTCAATTCCGCCTATGTCCACCAACATGTGATACATAGGTTAAATTATCTTTTCACATCCTCCGCTAAAACTCTACTGAATCTACTCTTTTCACAATCTCGTATTCCTTTCTACACCCCCAGTGTCTCCATAACTCAACACTGGGGCATCTTTGAAGAATTTACGTCGTGCCTAGTAGAGTCCTACTCAAGGGTGTGTTGCCCGCCACATTTATAACTAGGAAGCTATAAGCATATGTTCTATCTTCGTCGCCTGTCTACAATCCTTGCAAAGTTATAAAATTCATAAATAACATTCTCCCAACAGGGTTCGGCCATAATTCTTTCCATACCATAATATTGTCCACCAATTCTCTTAAACCACATTCTTCTCGAGTTTGTATTTGTCGGTCAGAACAAAATTGGCTACTACGTCAACTTCTTCGCCCGAAGGTTCTTACATCATCTCCAGTCGAAGAAGGGCATCTGTTGACACCCAATTTTGTCCCTCTTTTATTTTTAGCTTACTCGGATTTCTAAATTTACTGACAAGCTAAATACTTTATTTTCACTATTTTTTTTCTTTCCTATTTATTATTATTGCTACTGTTATTTTCAACATCGCGAGCATTACTTTATCACAGATTTTAAATGTCCATCATCGTTTCATTTTTTGGGTTTGGAATTGTTAAATTAATTACATGACAATACTTTACAAAATCTTTATTTTTTCTACATATTAATTATTAATTGTCTTTACATAGTATATGTTGCATTAAATTAGAAGCCCAAGAATAATTAAATAGAGGAGAAAGGATCAGCAATTTTCACCTCATAAACAATTGCTCGGAAGTATATCAATATTGGACTCATTTTGAAGCTCGTATTTTAAAACGACGCGCTATAATTTTTATTTCGTCAAAATATTATTTTACAAGGGACAAATTCTTGATAATTCTATTTACCTTTTTTCCCTATTCCATAAAAAATAAAATAAAAAATTTAAAAATCCTTCTCAAAGTTTTCATCTGATTTCTTTCTCCTTTTCCCTTTTTTTGGGGTTCCACACGTAACTTTTCATCTTAATTTCTTCCTTCTTTTCTTTTTGGGGCTCGACATGTTTCCTCCTTTTTGACTTCATTTTCCCTAAATTGCTCATTCTTCCCCAATTCAAAGGAATCCTCTTTCTCTTTCTTTTCCCTCTTCTCTTCTTTGTCATCTTCTCCTTCTCTCCATCCCTCACAGTTGCACACCCCTTTCTCCCTTCACTCTCACGCTCCCTCCACCTTTCCTTGTCCTCTGCTCCTTCCACTCACCATCTGCTCCCAGACGCTCCCTACCTCATTTCCTAAACCCGAATCTAAACCTTATAAAGAGGTTGGTCTTGAACGTTTTCAGGGGATTTTTTGGGGGGGACGACATTCAACATTTTTTTTATCTTTAATCACTACTCTAAATCTGGAATTCGTTCGAACTCTGTTCTATTTCAATTCTTTGGCAGCCACTTTAAACGTTCCTAATTATTTTTTTACATATTTCAATTGCTATACTTGGGAACACCCATTTGAAAATTAAGTCGTGTTGCTCTTTCGGCTCGTTACTTTAAGATCGAGCATAGATTCGACGCCGACGACCCCATTCACTGCACCATAAAAAGGTAATTTTCCCTCTCATCTTAGTATTTTAGTTCTAGGTATTTTTAGTTTCGCGTAGATCGATTTAGCTTCAGTTCATTTTAAGTTAAAAATTTGTATTCCTGTTTATCATTTCATTCTGCTTGCTGTTTGAATTCGTGTATTAATCATAGTATTAACCTGGTTTGACTAGAGTATTATTTCCTTTTAAAGTTTCTCATATGTTTAAGATGTTAGGATATTTGTTTACTTTGAATGCTATTTAATTTTTAGCAGGATCTTTTGGCTTATTTTTTTCCTTTTGAGTTGGCTACTGAAGAGTATGCTAAGAGGATAAAAAAAAGAGTGTGTCTTTTTTTTAAGTCCATAAATTCAGAACATGTATCTATTTGGATCTCATTTGGCAGATAAGTTTAAAACTAAGAATGTAATCTGTTTTGTCATTTGTAACTGGAGTCCATGATTCCTCACTTACACAAAAAATACAATTTATAAAGTCTCCCTAACATTCTCCCAGTATTTCTAGCTATATAGCTTTACTTTGGGAATAGAAAAAATGAAATTAAAATAAAACCAACATTCTTTCTTGCCTACCTAATTCCAAATTTTGGGATTTTGTCTTTAAGTAATTGGATGATAGTGGCATGCAGAGATAAAAGCTGCAAATGCTAATGTTGATGATATGATGCTTTTGATTAGTTATATATATATATAATATATATATACTCTTTATTTCTTCCAACATGCTCACGTGATTTTTCCTTAGATTGTTTTGCTTTGGAAAAAGAGTAAAAAGTATGTTTTTTTTAGAGTAGACAACGCATGCACTTCATCTATGTTATTACATGTGTAAACATACAAAAACAATTCAAAGTTATATGCATTCATAATACAAAAAGTAATTACATTGTGGTTGTAACTTTTAGCCAATTTGTGCAACATCGGAAAAACGGATGCAAATGCTTTCCAATATTAACCTTCTATACATCCTTATGAATGCATATACATGGGATATATTTAAATATACACATTATATGTATAATCTACCAATTTGTTTTGAGTGTATATTTTACATGCTTAGTCTTATTTATTAATCATATACTAATCCTTTTCTTTTCATTTTTTATGCATGGCTATCGAACACGAGTTCCTCGGACTCGTCCTCCTCCGCATTCGGTGTTGGGCTAAAAGCCCAACAAAAATACTCCTCGAGTCAGCTCTATCCGCAGCCAAGAAACAAAAAAAATATTCTGGGCTGAGGCCCATAACAGAGGCAGCGAACAACATCAATCTTAAAATGGGCTGAGCCCATTTAAATCATTTTTTACGTCTTTATTTTATTTTCTTTGTGCATTTACTTTGTAATTACGTGACTAACACTTTTTCTTATTTTGTCTTTCCTTAGCTAGAATGAACCTTAGTAGCATTAAGGGGTTTATTTTAGTAATGGGTAGTTAATTTCACAAATTACATTCACTTCTATTTAAAAAAAAAAAAACTATTTATAGTATCTATAACATTTATTTGAGTAATGGATTTTCAAAATAGCATGACTACATCATTTGGGTTAAAGGAATCATTTCTCATTATTACCATCCTAGGAATTTGAAAATATCACTAACACACAAAATATGAATCCAATTGTATTTTACAAGCATTTTTCAAGATTTACTTGATTATATATGTTTTTGGCCGAAATTGATTAAATAAAGAGTAATAAAAAAAATAGAAAGAAATTCATGGCCTTTTCATCATATTTAAGAATGTAAGTCTAGGTATTCTTATGCTTTCATATTCATATAACATCATTTTATCTAAAGATCACATTTGTCAAATCATTTTTTTAAAGGCTATTATTCATAGGCAAATTATCCTACTTTCTACAAATCTTATTTTTTCGAATAACATTATTATATTTCTCATTTAAGGCCTTAGCAATATTTTGAGTCTCAATTAACATTTAGAAGCTCTTTACGCAAATTATTATGTTTTCTATAAATATTATTTTAAACAACACTATTATACTTTCATTTAAAATTTTAACAACATTTATAAGTCATATTTCAAAATAGCATTAAAGTACTCTTTTATACAAATTATTATTTTCTACAAATTCTATTTTAATAGTATCCTTACATGTCCATCCATAACTTTAGTCATACTTACAAAGCTACTTTCTTTTTCCTATAATACTATATTTACACTTAGCCTAATTAATTATAAGTCCGGTCGGTTAACCATTATTAATGGGTCTTAAAGGATGCCTAATATCTTCCCTTTAGACTAATTGAACCCTTACCTAGAATCTTAAGTTTCGCAGACCTTAAACAGAGTTAACTTTAAACATAACTTTAATAAATTTTAGGTGTCCTAATTCATCGTAAATAATTAGGTGGCGACTCCTTAAAATAACTAAAAACAGGAATCACCAATATGTTGTACCTCTAATTTAACCCGGTTAAAATGGGGTATGACAGCGGTCTAGTAGATATCCTCCTCCGTCAGGCCGGAGTACACAGTCTACAGGTAGACGATTGGGCAGTGTAGGGTATTCTGGAGCGGGCCAGAGTTCCAGAGCCTCAGGTTCTCAGATGAGCAGAGGTCCCAGTCAGAGTAGACCACCCCTACCCCGGTGTTTTTATTGTGGGAGGTTGCACCCAGGAGAGTGTTACAGGGCCACAGGTGCCTGTTTTTCTTGCGGCCGCCAGGGCCATATTATGAGAGACTGTCCGTTGGCGGGTGGTTCTGGTGGTGCAGCTCAGCCGTCGAGATCAGCTGCTGGTTCGTCTTCTACTCCTTCAGCTATGCGCCCTGCGAGGCGGGGTATTCCAGCACCGGCGGGCCGCGGTAGAGGACGTGGCGGAGTTTCTGATTCTAGCGGTCCTTCGAACCGCATCTATGCATTGGCTAGTCGACAGGATCAGGAGGCGTCGCCAAATGTTGTCACAGGTACATTATTGGTTTTCTCTCGAGCTGTATATGCATTGATTGATCCAGGGTCTACTTTATCATATATTTCTCCCCTAGTCGCTAACAAAATTGGGATAACGCCTGAACCTGTAGAACCGTTCGAGGTAGCTACGCCGGTTGGGGATTCTATTATAGCGAGGCAAGTATATAAAGATTGTTCTGTAATTAAATGTGGCCGTTGCACTAAAGCTGATTTGGTTGAATTAGATATGATGGAATTTGATGTTATTATGGGTATGGACTGGTTAGCCTCCTGTTATGCTAATGTTGATTGCCATAATAAGGTAGTTCGCTTCCAGTTTCCAAGGGAACCGGTTATAGAATGGGCAGGAAATACAGCATCGCCGAGTGGTAAGTTTATTTCATACCTCAAGGCTAAGAAGATGATCCAGAAAGGGTATATCTATCATTTGGTTCGAGTGCACGATACTAAAGCAGAAACACCTACTCTCTAGTCAGTTCTGGTTGTTAATGAATTTCCAGATGTGTTTCCGGACGAGCTTCCAGGTCTTCCCTCTGAACGGGAGATAGATTTCACGATAGATGTGCTGCCAGACACTCAGCCTATATCTATTCCTCCTTACCGAATGGCACCTGCAGAATTGAAAGAGTTGAAAGAGGAGCTAAAAGATCTATTAGAAAAAGGCTTCATCAGACCTAGTACGTCGCCCTGGGGAGCGCCAGTATTGTTCGTAAGAAAGAAAGACGGGTCGCTACGGATGTGTATTGATTACAGACAGCTGAATAAGGTGACTATCAAGAATAAATATCCCCTTCCCCGGATTGATGATTTATTTGATCAGTTGTAGGGTGCTAAATATTTTTCGAAGATAGATTTGCGTTCGGGCTATCATCAGGTACGGGTACGAGAGACAGACATTCCAAAGACTGCTTTCAGGACCCGGTACGGGCATTATGATTTCAGAGTGATGTCTTTCGGGCTAACTAATGCTCCAGCAGTATTTATGGATTTGATGAATCGGGTATTCAGGCCGTTTTTGGATATGTTCGTGATTTTGTTTATCGATGATATTCTGGTTTATTCGCGATCAGCAGAGGAACATTCAGGTCATCTGAGAACCGTACTTGGCACACTGCGGCAACAGAAATTATATGCTAAATTCTCCAAATGTGAATTCTGGTTAACTTCAGTGGCATTCTTGGGGCATATCGTTGGAGCAGATGGTATTCGGGTCGACACACAGAAGATCGAGGCTGTACAGAATTGGCCTAGGCCCACGACACCGACTGAGGTACGCAGCTTTCTGGGATTGGTCGGATATTATAGGAGGTTTGTGGAGAACTCTGCTTCTATTGCGGCACCATTAACAAAGTTAACTCAGAAGGCAGTCAAATTTCAGTGGACCGAGTCTTGTGAGCGCAGCTTCCAGTTGCTGAAGGAAAAATTAATTATAGCCCCAGTTCTAGCCCTTCCAGAGGGACTAGATGGGTATGTTATTTATTGTGATGCTTCTGGTATTGGGATAGGTTGTGTACTAATACAGCACGGTTGAGTTATAGCCTATGCTTCCCGGCAGCTCAGACCGCACGAGAGGAATTATCCCACCCATGATCTGGAATTAGCCGCGGTGATTCATGCTTTGAAGATATGGCGGCATTATTTATATGGGGTCCATGTTGATATCTATATGGACCACAAAAGCCTTCAGTATATTTTTAAGCAAAAGGAGCTAAATTTGCGGCAAAGAAGATGGCTAGAATTATTGAAAGATTATGATGTCGATATTTTGTATCATCCGAGAAAGACTAATGTTGTAGCAGATGCACTTAGCCGCAAATCTATGGGCAGTGTGACCGACGTGCAGCCAGAGAAGAAGGAATTAGTTCGTGAAATTCATCAGTTAGCCAGCCTTGGAGTCCGTTTGGCCGATTCTGGAGATATTGGGGTTTCTGTCCGAGAAGTTGCTGAATCATCAATTATGGAAGAGGTAAAACAGCGTCAGTTCGAGGATCCTATTCTGGTACATTACAGAGATACAACCATTGATAAGGAAAATACCCAATTCGAGATGTCACCTGATGGGGGTATTGCTATATAGTGGCAGGTTATGTGTGCCTGACGTTGCATGAATGCGGCGACAGATTATGGGAGAGGCACATTATGCTCGGTATTCTGTTCATCCTGGATCCACAAAAATGTAGCCCGATCTCAGATGCTTATATTGGTGGGATGGTATGAAAAGAGATATTGCAGAGTTCGTTGCTCAGTGCCCAAATTGCCAGCAAGTTAAGATCGAGCATCAAAAGCCCGACGGGTTACTACAGGAAATGGAAATCCCAGCGTGGAAGTGGGAAATAATCAATATGGATTTCATTACAGGTTTACCGCGTACTCCACGCAGGTATGATTCTATATGGGTTATTGTTGATAGATTGACAAAATCAGCCCATTTGCTTCCGGTCAGGACTACTTATTCGACTAAGGATTATGCCAGATTGTATATTAAAGAGATAGTAAGGCTTCACGGAGTTCCTATATCTATTATCACCGACAGAGGTGCTCAGTTTACAGCAAATTTCTGGAGGTCATTTCAGGAGGGATTAGGGACTCAGGTGAGTCTTAGTACAACATTCCATCCTCAGTCCGACGGACAGGCCGAGCGTACTATTCAGACGCCGGGAGATATGCTACGGGCCTGTGTTATTGATTTCAGAGGTAGTTGGGAGGATCATTTGCCGCTTATTGAATTTGCTTATAATAACAGTTATCACTTCAGCATCCAGATGGCACCGTATGAGGCCTTATATGGTAGAAAGTGCAGATCTCCAATTGGTTGGTTCGATGTGGGTGAAACAAAGTTGATTGGTCCTGATATGATTCAGCAAGCAGTCGATAAGGTAAAACTCATTCGGGAACAGTTATCAGCAGCTCAGAGTCGACAGAAATCATATGCAGATAAACGACGTCGACCGTTAGAGTTCCAGGTTAGAGACTGGGTATTCCTGAAAGTGTCGCCTATGAAAGGTGTGATGAGATTCGGTAGAAAAGGAAAGCTCAGTCCGCGATATATCGGGCCTTATCAGATTATTCGGAAGATAGGCGAGGTCGCCTATGAGCTAGACTTACCATTCGAAATGGAGGCAGTACATCCGGTATTTCATGTGTCAATGCTCCGTAAATGTATCAGTGATCCTTCCAGAGTGTTCCCCATAGAAGATATTCGGGTAACGGAGGAATTGTCTTATGAAGAACAACCTGTAGCTATTCTGGATCGTCAGGTGAGGAGACTACGCACCAAAGATGTACCCTCTGTTAAGGTCTTGTGGCGAAACAATAATAGAGAAGAAATGACCTGGGAAGCAGAGGACGAGATGAATAAGAAGTACCCTCACTTGTTTCCTATGTCTTCAGGTAAATCTAAATTTCCGAAATTGATTATGTTGACTAATGAATGATTTGTATGTGCCTCCGCAGTTACTACCGTATCGCCAGGAGTTGACTAGACTCACTAGTTTCGTGCCTCAGCAGAGGGATATATGTGGACAGAGTCGGTTGTTGCGGCCCTCCCTCCACGCTCACTTGCGCCTCGTAGATCTGTAGGATCCAATTGACGAGGCGACGCCTCAGGATGATGTTGACCGACGTTGTTATATCCCGCATTTTTGCATGTTCGAGAAATTCGAAATAATTTTGACTTGTAAGAAATAAGGCCATAAATTGATCTTTATTTAATAAATGTGTGTTGTCCATGAAATGTTGATGTGGAAACATGGAGGAAGGTCAAGGGCATACTGGGAAATTTTAGAAATTTGTTTCGGGAATTTCAAAATAAGACCCGCAACGATTTGGGCTTAATGAAAAAAAAAAAAACAAAAAGGCCCAAGATTAAAGGGGGTGGCCGGCCATGGGAAATGGCCCAAGGCCCATTTGGAATTAAAACCCAAGAAATAAAAAGAGGTAATCACCATATTATTCATTACTTGTAGAACATTCAAGAAAAATAAACATTGAGAGCAAGAAAGAGAGAGGGTTCGGCTAGAACAAAAAAAAAAAAAAAATCTTGAAGCCAAATCTTTGATGTAAAAATCTATTTCTTCTTGAATTCCTATTAAGTTGGAAACCCTCTTCAATGTGATACAAATTTGGAAGCAAAAGAGTACTTTTTTTACAAAGTGGAAATTCTTGAAAAAGGTAAGAATTCTACTCTTTTATCTTGGAAGAAGTTTATATATATGTTGTAGTATATGGAAGTGAATGTAAAGTATGAGAATTTTGTGTTATGGGTATGTGGGTGTGTGGCCGAAAATGGGTAAATGGAGAGGAATGATCAAATTTTATTTATTATGTTAATTGTGTTGTAATGGCCTTTTTATGCAAATGGAAGAATTTTAGTTTAAGTTGACATGAAAATTATTGTTAAGTTGTTATAGGAAATTTTGTGATTTTATTGTAAATTTATGTAATTATGGAAATGGAATTGTTAAGGTGTAAATTGTGGTTGATGTGATGAAATGGGAAGATGAAAAAAATATGTTGTGAATGTTGTGTTAAAGGTTGGAGATTTCGGATGAATTCTAGTCTTGGTGGAATTTTGTATAATTTGTAGAATGGTATGAGATGCCTTGAAATGCTTTTGAATGATCTTGAATTGGTAATGGATGAGTAAGTGTCGATAATTGGCTTGAAAAATTCGTAGTTGAATTGAATATCGATGAATTATGTTGAAAGGAAGGTTACTAATGTGGAATGCGTTTTAAATTGGTGTTTGATGTTATTGGTTTGGTTGTTGGTATTGTTGGTATGGTTGTTGATGAATTTGGCCGAGTTTAATTCTCGGGGATGTTGAATTTGCAGGGGAGGTGCTGCCGAAATTTCGGTAGACAAATACTAATTAGAATTAAAATTCTACGTACTAGTAGCTGATTTTTTTTGGAAATTAATAACATTATTGTAGATATTGGAGAGACCGAGACCTGAGTCGGGATTGGTTGGCAAGCGATCGAGATTTGGTAGTGAGCGATCAAGGTATGTAAGGCTTAGCGTTCTTCCTTTTTGGCATGACCCTTATGAAGTAAATGAATAATATATATATGTATGTTCCAAAGAAAATTTTACTCTTAGAGCCACTAGGATGGCCTATGTCTTTGATTTCCATGAACTAGTTCATATGACTTGTCACATACTTATGATGTTTGAAATATTAGTCGGTACGCTTCCGGATATGGTTTGGAAAATATTTGATATGGCCTAAGTTTGGATATGTATATTCTAGAGATGTGCATATGATTTTAAGGCTCCATTTGAAGTACTCTATAAGGTTGTTTGAAAGCTTCTTAAAAATAAATGATACTAAATTTTCAAGGAAATGACCTATGAAGTGATTCGAAAGTTTGGTAACTTAAAAGCTCGCAACTTTTGTATAATGATTCCGATGGACTCTATACTTACCTTGAGCCTTCTGCTATCAGTATATATATATATATATATATATATATATATATATATATATATATATATATATATATATATATATATATATATATTTATTTGTCGAGTCTTGGAATTTATTTACGTGTATGCATATGGTTCCCGCACTACTCCGCTCGTGCCTATTACTATGATATCGTTCGCCGGATCCCGGGCCGGTTTTGTGATCGTGCGCACTATGTAATATTCGGCAGTATGATGTGTTACGGTTCCCGAGACCTCGCCATAGGGCCGGGTACCGCTTATATACGGCGTTATGATGTGATATGGTATACGATGTGTTCGAATGATATGATATGTTCTGATGATATGATACGTTCGGTGATTGTACAGAAATTTGAAACTTTCTGGAGTATGATGTGTTGTGGCGCCAGCGTCGGAGTGGCGACCATGTTCCTAAGCCTTATGCATGATTTTATTTGCATGATATATATATAGAAAACATATATATATATATATATATATATATATATATATGTTTTCTGCACCGATTTTGATATACCCATTCTGTAACCAAATTCTGTACTCCCCAACTCGGTTATGATTTGGATTTCTGCATTTCATGCTTTACATACTCAGTACATATTTCGTACTGACCCCCTTTCTTCGGGGGCTGCGTTTCATGCCCGCAGGTATGGACGTTCATTTTGGTGATCCCCCAGTATAGGATACATACTCTGCCACTTGGATTACTCCTTTTGATTCGGAGCTCATACTTTTGGTACATATCTTCTGCTACACATATTCTGTATATATATGACTATTTGGGTACGGCGGGGCCCTGTCCCGTCATATGTTTCTGTTATGTTTTGTAGAGGCCTGTAGTCATGTATGTGGGTCATGGGTCATGTTTGTTCGTTTGTGATTATGATTTCGTCTTAATGCGGCCCCGTTTACTATTATGGCCAAAACGGCCCATTTGTCTGTGTATGTGCGTATATCTGGCGATGTGTATTCCGCCAATATATTGGATTTGGATATGATGTTTCTGTACGGGCGACCGTTTAAGATGATATTTGTTTGCAGTATTTGCTTAAAATGACGTATGTTAAGTTCGAATGAATTTTGATATGTCAATCTGATACGTAAGTTTATTTGGGTGTCCAAATAGGGCACCAGTCGCGGCCCACGGGGCTGGGTCGTGACAGACGTGCTCGCTTATATCTTCTCATCATATTCGGGGGCATCATGTTCCCGAACACGTCGGGTGCAGATATGAGCATGAGGTATCTGCTCTATATTGAGGATCTAGACCAGCTGGGATGTTACAGTTGGGGCACCGCTGCATTTATCCCTCTTCTTCAGGTAATATATTTAAGTGTGTGTAATAAAACACTAAATATATTTTTTTGAAACGACTACTGATGAATAATTTTTTTGATGATTACGATAGATATGGGTGTGGACTAGGTTGAGACCTTTTCGGCCCATAGCTGCTCACCCTCCCGATGACTATGTTGATGAGGATATGCCATACGCGTGGAGATGGTCGCGAGGCTTATTCCGAGGTATGGAGACGCATCATGTCATTCTCCCGTTTAGGGATCAGTTAGACTGCATGACTGCACCCGAGGTAAGTTTTTTTTTTTTTATTTAACATTAGTTTGTTATTTTTGTTAGTCTTTTATTGTTAACTAGTTGAATTCTTTTTATAGGCTTTCATATAGACGTCGTATGATAAGATTTTGGGTCAGTTGCCGACGTTTTGTAGGGCTGGTGAGCACATGTGGATGGCACGGTGTCCATTGATCTATATGGATATCGTTGAGCATTACGCGCCCGACTGCGTGTTACGACAGTTTGGGCATGTACAGAACATACCCGCGACTAGAGGGTGTTCCAGATGGTGTTCCAGAGGGTGGTCGGGCTGATAGAGGTGGTCGAGTTGGCAGAGGTGGTCGGGCTGGCAGAGGTCTAGTAGATGAGCCTAACGATATAGCTCGTCAGACTCCGTCGGCTACAGATATCCCGTCGACTTCTTCTTCCAGGCCGTCGACTTCACAAAGACCTGGATATACGCCAGAGACGTTCGCACATTATGATCCTTGGTCATCATTTCCACAGGTGCCATTTAGTGATCTACATGTGGGAGACGAACATGAGGACTTAGACTTGGGAATTATTTTCGATGAGTACTTTCTTCGTCCTACAGCCAGGCCTACGACACCATTTGCATCTCTGGCTCCGCGGGCCGCTCAGGAGCCCTTTCACATGCCATCTCAGGAGCCCGTTGACACACAGGTTTGTTTTTTTACAATAAAATAATGTATTAATTAATTATTTTATTAATCTAAATTAAATTATTTACATGTATTATAGGTTTATTCTTCGGCGCCTGTGGACCCGTCTCCTCTTGTTCAGATTGACCCGTCTCCACCTCCAGCTACAGCTCCGGGTAGCGCTCAGGAGACCGTTGAGGAGCCAGCTAAGGAGCCCTCTGACCAGCCATCTTAGGAGGCCGTCGACATATAGGTTTGTTTTTTTACAATGAAATAATTTATTAAATAATTGTTTATATGTTATTTCATGTTTAGTTTATGATAAATCTAAATTATTTTGTTTATATGTTATTTCAGGTTCATTCTTCTGCTCCTGTGGTCCAGTCTCCTTCGATTGAGTCATCTTCTGAGGCATCTAATGAGGCTATTATGATTTCGACTGCAGGAAGCATGTTTTTACCCAGGGCCTAAAGAAGGGAAGAAAGGATGATCACGACATAAATCATCCTGTCATTAAGAGGAGGAGAGAGGATCCTGATAATAGTGAGAGTGGTGGGGTTGGCCTTAGGCCTTAGGAGATTGTATATTTGTAAATAAAATGTACATTTTATGTTAATATTATATATATTTTTGGGTATTATTTTTGTAATGATAATTAGTTATTTTAGTATTTATTGTCGATTAATAATAACTCGTGGGACGTCCTATATTAATTAGAACCCTATAAAATATGATAGTTAAACTTAAAGATAACAAGTTTCCAAACCTACTTTGGAGCACTTTATAACCCCTAAAACGACCATCCAAACATATATGTATACATGATGTAATGAGCCGACATTATTGTACGCTAAAAAAGATATTAAGTTCTATATAAAATATTTATATTCTGAAGTTTAGAAACGTGATAAATCTTCGGTCAAAGTATGGAAAAAAACTGAATTTTGAGTGATTTTCAAAGAACAAAGCTGGAAGAAGCAAAGGGACGTGTTATTTCAGTACTTTTACGCACAGAATCTGTGCGTAAAAGAACTTAAGTGTAAATGTACACTTTGGTCTTTTTACGCACAGATTCTGTACATGAAGCCTATCTTGATTCTTTTTTTAATGGGTTATTTTGATTCTAAAATTTTATTTTTGGATTACAAAAGTTCCGGACCCCTCTCTGGAAGCAAAAGTTACACTATATACAGTAATACTGATCTGATGGATATACATTCTTTGGTAGCAAAGATTGGATCCAAGAATTGAGGGACCACGTAACGTACTAATGGTGTATAAGGTTTGGGATTTTTTTTGTCTTTTTTTTTTTTTTTGTGTGTATTGGGCGTGTTGGGGGGGGGGGGGTTTGAATTTTTTCCATTCATTAATTATAGCTATGCATGGGGGAAGGAGCTTTGGTTACTCGAATTATACGGTGGCTCCACCTCTGCCTCGTAGCATATTACCAGGTTAATTAAATTGCTCTTAATGACAGAAAAAATAAACCCAAGTTTTGGTGATAGAAGTTTTTTTAATACAATCATGCAAGAGTCCTGGCGTAATATGTTTCCCATTCTTTTTTACTCGTCTATTTTAGTACATCAAGAGATAATTAATTATATTTCTTAATTTTATTCTTGTCATTAAGTAATCATTTTCAACTAATAATAGTTTCAAATTTCCTTTATCTATTTTTGATGTACTCGTTTTTTAGTGTGATAATTGAGAACATACCTTATCAAAAAAAAAAAAGAGTACTCCCTCCATCCCAAAAATATTGTCTTAGTTTGACTTGACACGGAGTTTAAGAAATATAGAAAGACTTTTGAAATGCGCGGTACAAAACAAGTCTTAGATATTTGTGTAGTTTTAAATCATCTTATAAAGTTAAATTATTTCTAAATATAGAAATGTGTCAATCTTTTTAGAACAAACTAATAGAGAAAGTAAGATAATCTTTTTGAAACGGAGGGAGTAATCATTTTCTGATCTTAGTTCAACGGATACTTAAGATTTTTCCCTAAAATAAATACTTAAGTAATATTTTTAAGGGGAGTACAAAATATAATCTCCACAAATGGAACAGAGGGAGTATTAAAAGCTATTGTTGTGTGATCGAGATTACAGGTCCAAACTGTAAAGTTTAGTATAATATTGATCCAATGTGATTCAGTTCTTGAATCCGGATCCACGCCTATGTTGCAAAAGCTTAGAGGTCACTGGATTTGATGTATTAGGTGAAACAATTGTGGTTTGGTATTCGGGATAAGCTGGGATATTCCGCGATAAAATTTATACCTTATTTGATTGAAGGTATAAAATACGTTTTAACCAAACAAAATATAAACTTATCCCAAACTTAGTCTAGGATAACCCATCTTATCCCATCTAGCTTGATATTATTTTATCCCATCTCTCAAGTGGGATAATTAGTCCGGGATTTTATAATTCCGGAAGTATAATACCGAAATAACTTAGTCCGTGTACCAAACGACCCAATATACAAAAAAAAAAAAAAAATAGTATTGCATTATATAATGTTTGGTTTGTATTTAAATCTTGTTTAACTAATCATTGTTCTATAATTTAGTACATCAAAAGATAAAATTACTCTTTATCTTTTCCTCAAGACTATCAATTATACCCTTTCAACTTTATTAAGTTTAAAAAAAAATGAACTCATATTTAAATTTTGCCCCATATATCCCATTTTTAGTATATATAAAGAACCAAATATCCGATAAAGAAAATATTTGCGTTACAATCTTTCCCTAACTTGTTTCCAAACCAAACAACCCCTTAATTAATGCAATGATTTAGTGAATACAATCTCGTGGAAGTACAAGTACAAGGTAAATTAATGTGGTCCATAGCCAACGCTTAGTGCATTCACTGCTCTTTATAGAGACTGGGAGTATTTGGTTTCAATATTTGATTTCTGAAACCAACTCCATGAAAAAGATTTCAATGGAGGATGCCCAAATATCAAACACATTTTTTCCGATCCGTTGACGTCAAGGAAATTAAGCTGACCATGCCATACTGGTGAATTGCATTGTATACAGATTAATTAATTGCTTCTTCTGTCCCAATTTATGTGCTACCATTTCCCTACACATGAAGTTTAAGAAAGAAAGTAACACAAAAGAAAGGAACACTTTTGAACTTTGTGATCTAAAACAAGTCTTGAATATTTATACGGTTATAAATCATCTCATAAAGTTATATAGAAATATATTACTCCCTCTGTCCCAAAAAGATTGTCTTAGTTTAACTTGACACAAAGTTTAAGAACAAAGAAAGACTTTTGAAATGTGGTCCAAAACAAGTCGTAGATATTTGTGTGGCTGTAAATTATCTCACAAAGTTAAATTGTTTCTAAATATAGAAATGTGTCAATCTTTTTTGGACAGACTAAAAAGAAAGAAAGATAATATTTTTGGGACGGAGGGAGTTATATTTTTTGGAATAAACTAAACAAGAAAGGGTACCACATAAATTGAGAGAAATGAAAGATTACTATATCACTTATTGAAATTTATGAGGGGGCAGAGGGAACCAGTTCATCTGATGACAATATTTCTTCGTCTGAGAGAGCAAAGAAATAAAAATGATGTTGTTGGCAGCTTTGCTTTCTTTACCTTCAAACCTAACAGTAAATGCTCATGTCAGTAAGTTGCTAGCTGTTGTTAAATTTTGCATTCACTTCTTTCTCCTGTGCACATAAATTCTATGCTGATTATAACTCTTCATATGCATCTTGGGCCAACTACATACACCTAACGTATCCGATCCTTTTTATTAGATCTCTTTTTATTTTCTCAGGTACACACCTAAAATGGGAGTCCTCTTAAGGTTAAAGTCTCTTCATAAATCTAACAACTAACATATCCTCGGTCATAAATTGGGGCGACAGAATTAATTAGTTATTTATAGTAATATTTGTGGCAGAGTGGGGATTTGTTAAAGAGATTTATAAAATAAAGAAGTAAATATAAGACAAAAATTCTTTTAACCTATTTATATAATATAATTTTTCAGCAATAGAATATCAATTGACTCCGCTTAAATAAAAATAACCCCGTGTTAAGTAACACACAATATGATTTTCTCGTGAAATTGCCTAGGCATAACAAGTTGAAAAATATTGAAATAATATTATTGTTGCCAGTGTTATTATTCCACTACTGCTAGTTATAGTTTTGGTCAAATATATATATGGGGTCGCCTATGTGGCTGATTGAAACGTGAACTATTATGTCTTTCAGTTAATGTTTCAATTTTTGGGCATAGAACACCTACAACCCTATTAAATATTATATTGCGGTATAATATCTTTGTAGGATTTTATATTATTTGGTAGCATATTTGTAGGGAGATAATTACCATATATTAGTTAGTTTCCTTGTTTCACTAGGATCTCAGTTTTCTTGTTTCACTAGGGTTCAAGATTGTATCCTATATATATTCTTTCTTGGTGAATGAATGAGACAAGTCAAGATTGTATAGTTTCTACATGGTATCAGGCCACACGTTTTTTTTCTTCTCTTCATCGTAAATTTCCATGGCCGGTGACGACGTCCCTCCTCCACCACCACCCAAAATTGAGTCTAATTCTCCCTATTTTCTCGGTCCTCAAGACCGACCCGGGGACTATATCACGCCTACTCGTTTCAAGGGCGACAATTTTGATGAATGGGCAGCCGACATACAAACGGCGTTGGAGGCACGACGTAAATTTGAGTTCTTGGACGACACTATCACTAAACCGCAGCCTCCTTGTACAAAGTCCGATTGGACTGCAATTAACGCAATGTTAATCTCTTGGATCACAAATACCATTGATGCTGATGTCAAATCTTCCTTGTCAAAATTTAGGGAGGTCAAACCCTTTTGGGATCACCTTAAAAGGAGGTTCGCGCAGACTAATGGACCACGAGTTCAACAGCTTCGGTCTTCCCTGGCTAAATGTGAGCAGACCAAAACCATGTCAGTGTCCGTATATTACGGAAAATTACATGCTCTATGGCAAGAATTGGATCATCATGAGCCCCTGATTTCTTGTACTTGTTGCTCTAGTTGTACGGCAGGTCGTTTATATAAGGTTCGTCGTGAGCAATCTAAACTTCATGATTTTCTGATGGGTTTGTATTCCGAGTATTACTCTTCATTGCGGACTAATATATTGTCTCAAGATCCGTTACCAAGTCTTGATAGGGCTTATCAGCTTGTGATTCAAGAGGAGCGTGTTCGTACGGCCAAACAAGAATCTGAGACACAGCCGACCGAGGCTCTTGGATTTGCGGTTCGTGCTACTGCAGGACAGGGTCTTGGTTCTGCAGATCGTCCTGTGTGCTCACTTTGCAAGAAGGTAGGACATGTGACTGAAAAGTGTTAGTCGCTTTTGGTGTGCTCTCATTGCAAGAAGCGTGGTCATGATGTTAGTAAGTGTTATGACATCGTGGGTTATCCCGAAGGTTGGACTGAAAAGAATGGAAGGCTGTCTTCCAAGGTCGTGGCTTACTGCGTGCAACTGCCACGCCTTCACCCGTGGCAAATTGCGTAACAACCACATCAAATAACGCTGCCGTCGGTCAGCACTTTACTTCCGATCAATGAAAGGCTATTACGGAATTTTTTGGTAATGCTACAATTCCCGAAAATCGCTTGAATGGTAAGTTTGATGTTTTTTCTTGGATTATTGACACGGGTGCTACTCATCATGTTACCGGTGAGAAATCTTGGTTGTTTGATGTCCATACTGTTGATTGTCCTGTTGGTTTGCCTAATAGTGAAAAGGTGCTTGCTTCTTTGGAGGGTTCTGTTCGACTATCAGATAAAATCACCTTACATCATGTCCTTTATGTGCCTTATTTACGTTGCAACTTACTCTCTGTCCCCCAACTTACTGATAATTTACATACTATTGTCTCTTTTAATTCTTATATGTGTGCTACTCAGGACCCACTGAAGGAGCTGATTGGAACGGGAGTTAGGAGGGACGGACTATAATATTTTAGCAAACCAGACGGACTATACTATTTTAGCAAACCGGATGTGGTGCAATATGTGTCTACTGTCGAATTAATAGTGCTCATTCTAATTAATAGAGTGGATTTGGACGTTATCAAAAATGGCGCCATTGCCGGGGATTGAGCACGGTCGTATGCAAATATATTTTACCCAACTATGAGTCGGGGTCGAATCCCACAGAGAACAATATGTAGGCGATTAGGAAAAGTAGGAATTTTTACCAACTACGCTAAAGCCAAACGATGGATAATATTTTGGTTTTGTTTGAGAGAAAATTATAACTAATGCAAAAATGTAAACTAACCTAGAAAGCAAGTAAAATGATCAATGGCTACAAGCATGGATACAAGGGAGACTACGCTCAAGTAACGATCCAATGTATTTCATGATTTACAAATAATGGTGAATTTATATTACTTAGCCTCGGATAATGACTCTAAATTAGCTTCTTCCGAAGACTAGCTAGACTACCTAATTGAATATCCCTAAAGCAATTAGGAGCATTAAGAACACCCGAATATGGCTACAAGTGGTGTCGCCTATTCCTAGGTCGATTTCCATTAGATGAGGGTTAACGCCCCAAATTCTTGTTAATTAATCTTTCTCAATCCCGAGTTTGCCTCTTCCAAGTTTAAACCGAAATAAATGGGCAAGTCTTAGGGTTAGCTACTCCATTAAGAATCATTCAAAATGAGATTAATTAAAGAAACAATAACTCACTTCATTAGGAATAAAATCATTCAACACATAAGCAAAACAAGAGATTCAATCCAAACTTAAACAATATATACTTCCATAAACAAGGTTCAAGTATTGAAATGAAATACTACACACATAAATATTCAATACCAAACAAGAAATTGAAGAAAGGATTAAGAATATCTCATTAAAGTGCTTCCAATCTTCTCCTCCAATGTGTTGGTGTGAAACCCTAGCCTCCAAGGACTTGTGTTGAGCCAAAGATGATCATGTTTTGTTGCCCTAAGCCTCTCTTTATGCCCAGATTTTTCCAAGTCAAAACAATGACAAAATATGCCCCAACTTTCAGTTTTTGCAGTTCTGCCCGTTTTTTGCAGTTCTGTCCCGTTTTTGCAAAACTGTCCCATTTGGCCTCTTTTTGACTAAATTTTCACTTGGTTTCTTCTGATCACTTCTAAATCACATAAGACCTGTAAAATAGATGTAAATGATATTAAATACACTATTTTCTCAAGCAAATATAGCAAAAATATAAGATTAAAGAAGAGATAAATTGGTAAAATACCAACTTATCAAACCCCCAAACTTAAACCATTGCTTGTCCTCAAGCAATTCAAAACATAAAATCTCTTTCTAAGGAATTGACTCAATAGTGCACCAACATCATACCAAATTAAAAAGTCTACTTTAAGCACAAAAACATGACTTTGATTGGTACCAACAATTAATTCAAAACATATGAATCACCAACTTCTTCTTAAAAACTTCATTTTCTTTTCAAGTGCTCAAACACCAAGTTGATCAAAGTAGCAATCAAGTCATGACACTAAAGCTTCAAAATTTGACTCCTTATCACAAAACAACTTTCTTTTGTTCATTCCTCTCAATTGGAAAATGGAACAATTTCACAACTTAAATTCTCATGTGCCCTCACACTCAAGAGAGAATCCCACATTTAGAAAATGTAAGTCAAAACACAATGGGATATTAAATAGAAAGAATTAACTCTCTTCTCTCACAAAGATGTTCAATTGCACAAGTAGTACCATAAGCTTGCCCTTCATGTATTTCTCCACTAATATAGACACACTTGGTTCAAAATCAATTAGGACTTAAAGGGTTGTAATGTAGGCTTTTGGTTAAGGTAGGAACATAATTTGGAAATAGTGACTCAAAAACCTCCCTAAGCACTACAATTTTCAACAATCAAAGCACACTTCCTTTGAAATTTTTCCACCCTTTTCTTCATTTTCCATTTCACCAACTAGTCTTCCCTTTATTCACAACTCTTCATTATTCCTTCCTTTTTTTTTCTTTTTCAAAATAACAAGGAAGTTTCCATTTTTTTTTACTACTTCATTTTTTTTTCTTTCACCTTAAAGTAACTCCCACATCACAACTTTTTCCAACTATCACCCCCAAACTTAGGCTTTTAGCCTACGTTTGCACTTTCAATGCACTTAAGGAGGTAGGGTACCAAAAGATGGATCAATGAAGAACAGAATGTTAAAGCTTGTAATATGGTTGCCAAAGAAAAGGTTAAAGGCTCAAAAGGGGTTGACTAGGGAAAATATGCAAGGGTAGGAAATTTAAGGCAACAAAAGCGGTTCAAGGAAGGCCTAACATCATTTTTCAAATCAAGTGTAGTCTAGGATTTCGCCTTGAAACTCATTCCGGGCAAGTTCTAGACCACAAATAACGCAAAAGAACTCACAAATAAACCTCATCACACATGGCACATGAAAACTCAAGTAGAATACGTATCCAAGAACCAATTGAAACAAATGAACTCAAAAAGTCACTCATAGCCTAAAGAGACTAATTAGTGAAAGTAAGAGAAAAAAAATTAAATCTAAAAGTCACAACAAGAAACCTTACTTCAATCATTTTTCTTTTTCAAAAATCAAGAGTTCATATGTTAAGGTTTAAATAAGTTGGTACCAAGCAAGCCAAAAATTAGCCAAGGGGTAAAAAATCACATCCCAACACCATTTTTACTCCTAAACTACCTAACTAAGAACGGAAATAAAATAACAAAAGTGACTAATCCACAACATGCAAAAAGAACGAAATTTTCAAGAATTTGAGCAAGTTCCATTTGTAACGTTTATCCACAGCCACACCAACAGTCACAAAATAAACCCGACAAGGGCACACAATCAAGCATAACCAAAATATAGCGTGCTACCACATGCCACCCCCAACTAAAAACATTGCAGTGTCCTCACTGCACAAGCAAAAACTGGACAGTTTTGCAGAAACTGGACAGTTTTTTTCAGAACTGGACAGTTTTGCAAAAAACTGGACAGTTTCTGCAATTTTCAGCAGCTACTGGTTTGGGGCTGTCCGAAAATTCGACCTGCTCAAAACAACTCCAAAAATTCTGAAACTTTGCAGATTAGTCAAAAACCATAAACAAAACTATTCTAAAAAATCAAATTTCAAAAATAATTTAAAATTTTTAAAATGATGGGTTGCCTCCCACCAAGCGCTTAAGTTAACGTCGCGGCACGACGGTTACCTTTTACCACTTTTCCCTCCATTTGGAAGATATGAATTTGCGCCCCAATTTTGAATCAAGATTCCGGTGATGCTCATGAGGCGGTGGTAGGAAAGCAAAGAGGCCAACTCTCGGATGTCGCATTTTGCACTTTTTGGCCTTTGAGTAAGGAATGCCCTTTTGTCTTCTTGGCATAGCAAACTTCAAAATAAAAACGCTTTCTTCTTCATATCCAAAATTCTCCATTGGCTTGTTTGGTTCAACTTCCATATCATCAACCAAGCACAATGTTGAAAAATGTTTCGAATGTGGTCCAACGCGCTCAAATTTCAAATTTGCATGAATTTTGACATCCTTACCCATAAATGAACTAGAGTCTTCAAAAACGATTTCATGAACTTTTTTATGCAACTTTAATATCATTTCTTCAATCTCGGCATCATTCACTATTTTTGGATTTGTTGGTTGGTAATTTATCATTAGCTCTTGAAAATCAATAGTGACCACTTCTTCATTGGAAATCAACTTAAAACTACTATCCATGGCCTTTTGATGTTGAGCGTCACATGCCTCAATCTTTGCATTCAATTCGGCCTCCAATTTTTTTATAGCAATTTCAAGTAACTCCACTTCTTGACTTTGCTCCACATGCATTTTTAGCAATTCTTCTATCATCCGTGAAAAGCCATCACGGTGATCCCCATAGAGTTCAAGTTGTTGAGCTTGATTCATTAGCCAATCTTGGCTCATAATATCCACTTTGTCAAGTTTGTCTTCATGGTGAGAATCGTCCAAAGCTTGTCAAAATCCTAACGTGGTGAAATCCATGTTTTGGATAGTTTCATCATCTCCATATTGAACTACTTCTCACCATTTGGCCACAATTTTCCCATATTTTTCATTTCTCCCCATAATGCCACTCAACATTTCCTCAATTTCCTCTTTTCGAGTATTGAAGATTTCTTCTTTATGACTTGGCTCATTTTCTTCAAGTTGAACCACTTCTTCAATTTCACAACTCTTGTTGGGGTCACAAGAATTTTCGGGCTCATCTTGTAAATTTGAAATCTCTTCTTCAACTACTTCATTTTGAGGAATAGGCACATCCATGGAAATTGAAAAATTTTCATCCTCAAGTGATTTGTTCATTTCCAAAATGGATTGCCCGACGAGTTCTCGCTCCTCCTCCCTTTCCTGGTCAAAGTATGCTTGGAGCAATTCCATGATACCTTCATATCCGGTACTTTGCCCTTTGTTTGCCATATCATTGTTCCTATCAAACTCAAAAGCACAACTAGTATTTTCATTAGAACAACTTGGGGGAGGGGAAGGAAAATAATTAGGACAATCACTCCAATGTCCATTTTGACCACCACATATATTACAAATATTCCCATCATAGGATTGAGACGGTGCACACATCTCTCTCCCGGGAGCATTTTCACAATCTTGCCAAAAGTGAGGTCCTCCACAATATGGACATGGGTCATCAAAGTATGAACAACTATCATCCAACCAATTTTCATTATATGATGCCATTTTGTTTTTACCAAAAGCAAAAACTGGACAGTTTTGCAGAAGCAAAATCTGGACAATTTTTCAGAAACTGGACAGTTTTGCAGAAGCAAAATCTGGACAGTTTTTTTTTTTCAATCCAAACTTTAATCAAGTAGGTCGCTGGGAACCCAGCGCTCGCTGGAAACGAAGCTGAGCGGCTGCCAACAGCCACTGCACAGTCCGCTGGGAACCCAGCACCCACTGGCAGCGAGGGGGGGCAGCAACACCATACCCCAGTCACGAATGTGGAAGGTGGCTTGGGGCGTGGTTTTCGGGAGAAATTTCCCTCTGTTGTGCTTCGTGATTATGTGACACACTCAGTTTTTGCTAATAGTCCGTCTCCTACAACTCCTGTTAACAATCAATCCTCAGGTACTCCCTATCCTTTGGCAAACTATATTAATGGTGACAATTTTTCTGTAAATTATCGTAAGTTTCTTGCAGCTATTATTTCGGGTAAGGATCCTGAGACCTTCAAAGAAGCCATGAAACACGAAGGTTGGAGACATTCAATGAAAGAAGAGATACGTGCATTGGAAGACAATGGTACATGGACTTTGGAACATCTTCCTCCGGGTAAGAAAGCACTTGGTAATCAATGGGTGTACAAGACCAAGTTTTTGTCAAATGGAGATGTGGAACCGCTCAAATCGCGCTTGGTTGTGTTGGGAAATCATCAACAAGCGGGGATTGACTACAATGAAACTTTTTCTCCGGTCGCCAAGATGACTACTGTTCGAGCCTTCCTAGCCATTGCAGCATCCAAAAATTGGGAACTTCGCCAAATGGATGTTCATAATGCCTTCTTACATGGTGACCTTGATGAGGAGGTGTATATGAAGCTCCCTCCCGGGTTTGAAAGTCCAGATCCTACGTTGGTGTGTCATTTGCACAAATCACTGTATGGGTTGAAACAGGCCCCTAGATGTTGGTTTGCAAAATTAGTGACTGCTTTGAAAGGGTACGATTTCCTTCAATCTTATTCTGATTATTCTCTTTTTACATTTACTAGAGGGAATATTCAGATTAATATCTTGGTTTATGTTGATGATCTTATTATTTCTGGGAATGATTCCGCTGCACTTACAACTTTCAAAGCCTATTTGAGTGATTGTTTCAAAATGAAAGACCTTGGGTCTCTCAAATATTTTTTGGGTATTGAAGTAGCTCGTAGTTCATCAGGGTTGTTTTTGTGTCAACGCAAGTATACTCTTGATATTATCTCTGAAGCAGGATTGTTAGGTGCAAAGCCAAGTGGGTTCCCTATTGAGCAAAATCATAAACTTGGCCTTGCAAATGGAGATTTGTTATCGGATCCGGAGGTCTACCGTAGATTAGTCGGCCGTTTGATTTATTTGGGGGTCACTCGACCGGACTTGGCATATTCTGTTCATATTTTGTCTCAATTCATGCAAGAACCCCGGATTGAACATTGGGAAAGCGGCCTTACGAGTGGTCCGTTATTTGAAAGGCACACCAGGACAGGGTATTTTGTTACGTGCCGACAGTGAGTTGACTTTGCAGGGATGGTGTGATTCTAATTGGGCGGCTTGTCCGCTTACTCGTCGTTCGTTGATAGGTTGGCTAGTATTTCTAGGTCAATCTCCCATCTCTTGGAAGACAAAGAAGCAGCACACAGTTTCTAGATCTTCTGCAGAGGCTGAATATAGGTCCATGGCTGCGGTCACTTGTGAGTTGAAGTGGCTGAGAGGTCTGTTGTTGAGTTTAGGTATACAACATCCCAAGGCGATCAAATTGTTTTGTGATAGTCAGTCCGCTTTGCACATTGCAAAAAATCTGGTTTTCCATGAACGAACAAAGCACATTGAGGTAGATTGTCACTTTGTTCGTGATGCAATTAATGAAGGTTTGATTTCTCCGTCACACGTTTCGACATCTTCACAATTGGCAGACATTTTTACCAAAGCTCTCGGCAAAATTCAGTTTGACTTCTTGCTTTCCAAGTTGGGCATTTTTGATTCCCATGCTCCAACTTGAGGGGGGGTATTGCGGTATAATATCTTTGTAGGATTTTATATTATTTGGTAGCATATTTGTAGGGAGATAATTACCATATATTAGTTAGTTTCCTTGTTTCACTAGGATCTCAGTTTCCTTGTTTCACTAGGGTTCAAGATTGTATCCTATATATATTCTCTCTTGGTGAGTGAATGAGACAAGTCAAGATTGTATAGTTTCTACATATTACTAGTCTCAAGCGTACGTGTGTTGCATGTGTATATTGCGTGAGTCAATAAGCGTATCAGCGTTGCACATGTATATTGCGTGAGTCCATAAAGAATTTATATAAAAAATGTGCATTTTCTTTTAAAATAAATGCAACTATTTAGATGATGAAAATGAATATTATTACGTGGCAATAGTAGTTGAATTCGGTATTTTACTCGACATGCCAGCAATGTAAATTTAATTAAATTAATTATATAGTTTTTTTTTTAAAAAAATTAAATTTAGTTGATTTAGAATGCTTGAACATATCGGAATTATTAAAAGACTATTCCTAATTGTAAGGAAATTAATCCTAATAGGGATTCTCACTACTAAAAAAACAGTGAAATTCGATCAAAATTTTCGACCACACGAGGTCGAAAAAGGCCAATTTTCGATCAAAATTTCGACTACAAGGCATGGTCGCTAACAACTAGGGTGAAATTTTTTTCGACCTCACGTGGTCGAAAATTTTTGACCTCACGCAGTCGAAATAAGTTTTCTACCTAAATTACGAAAATAAAATTTTCGACCACCTGAGGTCGAAAAAATTATTTTTTATTTAAATATTAATAAAAAATTTCGACCGCGTGCGGTCGAAATATGATAGAAGATAAAAATAATAAAAAAATATTTTCAAAATTTTGACTGCATGAGATCGAAATTTAGCAATATTGTTGCCAGATTTCGACCTCATGAGGTCGAAATTCAAAATGTTGCCCAGATTTTCGACCTCGTGCGGTCGAAATTCTAATTTTTGAGTACAATTTCGACCTTATGTGGTCGAAAATTATCAATAGCTGAATGAATTTTTGACCTCATGAGGTCGAAAATCTGGAAAAAAGATTTCAACATTCAGCTGCTTTTACAGCAGCCCACCTACCAATCATACTCATCAACCAAATCAACAATGCAACTCATCAACACGTCCAATTCATCAAAGTACTTCTACAATCATAAACTTCACATTCTAAAATCAAATTCAACCTTAAGTTTCAATTTAAAGTACTTCTAAATATCCTTAAAACTACATTTAAACACTTGAACATCGTAAAGTTAAACAACCATAAACTACTTTCTATATTCAAACACTTAAACATCGTAAAGTTAAAACATCCATAAACTACTTCCTACAATTAAATTCACCTTCAAAAGTACATCTAATTCGAATTAAAACTATCATAAAAAAAATATACATATCCAAGAAAACATAGCAATATTACAATCCAAAAGTATACGAATCAAAAAAGTCAACGTTGGATGTTAGAGACATGATCCGATTCCTCTCCACTATCCTCATTAACAAGAGCATGAACTACGTTGTCTTGTGACCTACGTCGTCTATTGGGCTGTGACCTACGAGCATCCCCGGGACACGGGGGAATATGAGAGGGCCCCGAGTTGAGTAAGCTGTCAATTTGGGCCTGCATATGCAACATCCTTGCCTCTCGGCTGGCTGATTGGCACAATATTCCAACCTGTGTTATTGAAACTCGGTCTGAAATTGAAGGATGCAATGTTAGTAAACTACTTGAAACTGCAAGACATTAGTGGAGGGATAATTATATTGCAGAAACACACTAAAAACAATGCCAAAGCAAGACTCAACTCTAAACTCAACGCTTGAAGCATTATCCTTAAAAACACCACCAACAGCCATATGAAAGTACACCACATACTGCTTTGCAGAACACTGATAAAGACCATAAATAACAGAAAAATATGTCCATGACTAGTTTGAAGAAGGCAAATCAAAACAACACTAGCACCAAGTTGTCCAAAGCTAAACAAATTAATCCTCATGGTTATTTTGCCCGTAGCTGTCCAATTAAACAACATAATCAGTGTTAACTTACTACTTATTTCTTTCATACTAGTGATGATATTTAAGATGAGATCTGTAAATTCAAAATTGAACATGATTAGTGAAGATTAATATCGACCCCAACTTGTTTGGTATCGAACGTTGTTCTTATAGGGACAAACCACTTGCATACACTTGCAATTCCTCCTCTTCCAATTTATTCACCTTGCTGAAGTTGTTAGTGGCTTCAACACATTTTAATTTTAATTTTCAAGAAATAAATAAAGTGAGTCCAATTTCAAGGCTTCACTAAAAAGTTAAAGACAGAGCTTTATCAAGAAGTGTTAGGTTATCAAACCAATTAGTCTTTTTTTATCCTTGGCACAACCACTTGACACAGAAAAAGATCCAGAATCACCTTGTCTTATCAATTAATAATGCCTTTCAGCTAATAGGAATGTCCTCATGCTGAGAAATGTTAGTACATATGATATACGTTCATTTATGTTTATACCTGGTTTATGTGTTTGCATTGTAGTTAAAAGTATTGCTAGAGCACAAAGGTCAAAAACAAGCCAGTCCTTCAGTAGTAGCAGAGATAAGTAACATTTGAGATACTTAACTCCCTTTGATTTTCATGAATAATGCAACACAGTAGTCTTCCACTGACTCTAGATCAAGAACCCAAATAACACCTCTGACTCTAGCTCAAGAACAAGAACCAAAAAAAAAAGAAGGAAAGCTCAATAAAGTCAAGGAAAACCATAATTCAAAGTATCATCATCCAAAAGGATCCAAGATCAGTCACCTTAACATATGACATCAATTGCTATAGAAAACACAAGCGATTTCATCAAATCCATTACTAAAACGAGAACGATTCAACAAAACATGGGCTACTTGTTAGAGAAAGAAGGAAAATGAAAATATATCAGGAAAACAAAAATATATCAAGACAGAAAAGGCTTGTGGATAGCAGACAACAATCTATTTCTAGAGTTAAATAAAAGTAACTGATGTAGTTTTGATGAACTGTAAGCAGTAAATAATCTAACCTCTGCTGCTACTTTTTTGTATCTAGCAAATCTTCCTTAACTCCGGCAATTGACAACCTATTCCAAAAATAAGGAAAAAAATAAAAAATCTTAATATCGAATTTTAAGCTTTGCAACTTACAAGTGAACGAGTTTCACAAAATCCCTTGACTACTTTGTCAAACAGTTAATCAATAAGAAAATGATGTTACATAAGTCAGAGTAGCACAAACATGTCAAATACGAGTTTGATTGAAAGAGAAGCTGGAAGCATATCACAAGTATAAAGGATAAGTCTCCCTAGCTCTAACAATTCTCAAATATTGGTAAAAACAACAACAAATAGCTACAAATGCAACACCAACAACATTCAATTTCAATTTCAATTTCAATTTACACTTAGTAAAATTTTAACAAAATAGCTACAAATGCAATCTTTAAACCAAATTAATTGAAATTTCAGTTTGAATACTACAACAACAACATTCAATTTCATTTCGAAACCCTAAAATAAAGTTAACATTCTAATACCTAAAACAAACATTGAACAATCAATAAAGTTAACAAATCTTCTAATTAAACTACAACTATACAAAGTAATGCAACTAATAATGATAAAATGAGATTGAAAAACAAAAACAAAAAAAAAAAGGACTAACCCAGCTCACTGTTCAGTCGGCGGCGGCTGGTGGCTACTCCGGTGGTTTAACTGGACGGCGTCGCCTACTTGGAGAACGCCGGTGCTAACAAGGACTGCTTAACAAGCTAATCAACAAACCCACCTTCAACAAGCCACTAGCAAGCTAATCAACAAACCCACCTTCAAATAAAAAAAAAAGTAAGTGCCAAGTTCAACATACCAAATTTCTAAGCGAATTCATTTAATTATATAATACTAATTTAGCTAACCTAAAACATACTCAGAAATAGGCGCACATAGTTTCATTTTAGGAACATCAAACAGTTTTGGGGGGAGATGTTGGTGGGGTGGTGGGAATTTTGGGGAAGATGAGTTTAGAGAGGGTAGATTTTTTTTAAAGAGAAGATAAAGTTTTGGGGGGAGATGAAATATTTTCATCGGGCCTGTTTGGGTGTATTATTTATTGAACTTTTTCGACTGCATGTGGTCAAAAAATTAAGCCAGATTTGACTAAATTTGAATTAATTTTTTCGACCTCATGCGGTTGAAATTTGATTTTTTTTAATTTTTTAATTAATTATTTTATATTTATATAATTTACTTTTGTGTAAAATTATTTTTTTCATTTATTATTTGTACAAAAAAAAAAAATTCGACCTCATGAGGTCGAAATCATATTTTCCCTTAAAAAAACGACCCCATGTGGTCAAAATCCTAAAGAAAAATAAAAATAAAAATGGAAATTTCGACCACATGAGGTCGATTTTTTTTTGACCAAAAGTGAGGTCGAAATTTCCAGGTCGAAAATACCTGTTTTTTTAGTAGTGCTCTGTACACATAATTTAGTTGATTTCGGAATCCTAAAATATTAAAAAAATAATTAAATGGGACTATTTTTAATAGTAAGAAATAATTAAATGACTATTGCCTAATGTGAATTCTATCTTTAAAGGGTAAAAAGGGCGAAAAACGTTTCGCTAAAGCTCTTCTAACTTCTATTTTGCGCACTCGCACATGAACCCTAGTGACTTATTATAAAAGGGCATACCTCTTTTGACAACGAATACCACCGAAAAATAATTGGACTTTATTTTAATTCAAAGATAACACGAAAGGTATTATAATTTCAAGGAATGTTTTGTAAATATGTTTTTGCTAAATTTGCAATTGGCCGGTCTCATCATCCACTAGAAAGAGGAGTTCTTCTATTGTAATTAATAAAATTTTGGAGAAAAGCTGACAATTTGAACCATATTTGTGCTTCCGATTATTTTTTATTATTTTTAGCTATTCTAAATTTAAAATATTTTCTTATAGTTAAATTCAAATCTTTACAAAATATTTGTTAACATATTTAAATCTTTCTCTTTATTAGTCCTTCAATTCTAGAACTTTTACATTTATTTCTAGGTTTTCCATATCTTTTTAAAATTAAATTTAGTTGATTTAGAATGCTTAAACTAATAAGAAAATAATTAAATGACTATTCCTAACTATAAGGAAATTAATACTAATAGGGATTTTGTACACATAATTTAGTTGACTTTGTAGTTCTGAATATTGGAAAAATAATTAAATTAAATTATTTTTAATTAGTAGAGAAATAATTAAATGATTATATTTTCTAATGTGAATTCCATGTTAAAAAAAAAAAAGACGAAGAAGATTTTGCTAAAGCTCTTCTAATTTTTATTTTAGGCACTCGCACGTGAACCCCCGTGACTTATTATAAAATTTATATCTTAAACTTTTAACATGGTACATGATTTGAAAATAATTATTTAACTTATAAGTAAAAGTCAAATGCATATTCGTACTTCACGTAGACATCACAATAAATAAAATTTGTAAAACTTTTTAACAGGTCGTCTTCATCGAGCTTCTGCATCTCACAAGTCACAGACCACCCCCACTCTTTTTTTTCCCAATTCCATCATCAGCTTTTCACATAATTGGACCCCAAATATATAGGAGAAACTTGTTGCTCTTTTCATCTCTATAATTAATTTTAAAGAGTATAAAGGTTGATCTAATGTAACACTTATAACATAATATCAGGGAAATATAATATATATTTTAAAAAGGGACAGATAAATAAAATGTTAATGCATCTAGAAGAAAATAAAGTAAAACAAGCAGATCGAAAGCTTAGCTTCTCAATAATCAAATTCACTCTTTCTGCTTGGAAGTTCAATTAATTCTGCAAAACAGCGTATCTGTTAGAAAGACTTCTAAAATTGACATATCTAGCTCGTAAGATTCAATCACTTTAATGATTATTGTTATGTTGACTTTATATAGCCACATGTGATGGAACCAAAATTGCCCCAAGAACTATGGTGTTGTTTTTGGTGCTATACCCATCGGTGCCTCAGGCAAAACGTAAACCCATATAACTGAGTATTTACACCAAATCAATTCAACTTACCATAATTAAGATTATATTAGGTAACCCTGGTTAAGTGATGGAACTTAGAAGTTGCATGTGCAACAGTACAAACACACATATATATTATGTATTTATTGGTTTGGTGTAAACACTTCATTGGGATAAGTTTTTACCGAAAACAGCTTCCCTCTAATCTATATAAGCGCCACAACCACCCCCTGTACTGTTGACGCTTCTATAACAAAAAATAAAAATAAAAAAAAATTAGTGGCAGCATTCTTAGTCGTCAAAATAGTACTAACAACCTAGCTATGGATGATAGCACAGGAATAGTTAGAATGCAACACATGCAGTTCATTGGCAACAAACTCAAACATGAAGTTATTCAATGGATCCACTATCTGCAAGGCAAACTTATCTATCTATATATATAAAGCAGGACTTAGCCCTGCTTAGGTGGCATACCTCACAAAGCAGGATTCTTATTTATCTTTTATCTCCAATTTTTAGACTTTTTCCTAATTAAAACCAATTTCCGCTTAGTTAAAGAAAGAAAGAAAAAAAAAAGGAACAGTCACGTCGTTAAACCTACGAATGAAGATGCACGGTTTTACGTTTTACCGTTTGGTAATTAATGCTAATTACTCTCCATCTATTCTTCTTCTTTTTTCCAGCCTTAACTTTTGCTCTTCCTATCTCCGCTATCCATGACCGTAGTTACCATGGCCAAAGTGAAGAGGAAAAAAACATGATGTTATAGAATTTCTGTAAAATCCAGGTAATACTCCGCTCCTAAAGGAGTGTAGCGAAGTATCCGGTTCTTAAATATCTTTTCATTCTCTGAATCTATTGAAATTGAATCTCCATCTTTATTCTCTGAATCTATTGAAGTTTAATCTCTATCTTCATGACATGACAGATGCTCACTTGATGTGCACCAACGGCCGGATACAGCCGCCATCTCTTCTTCCGATCGCGTCAAAACGCTCTCAGTCTGAATACGGTATCTAAGCTACTCCCATGCTCTTTTTGAAGTGGTTTATTTTGGTTTATTCATACTACATTGTTGTTCTCTTCGGGGTTTGTTCTTTTACCCCGTACAAAACTTATTTTACGCTTTGCGATATTTGGCTAGCAATTGAAGAAAATAATGATCTTTTTTAGAGCATGTTTGGAAAGTAAGACGAACAAGTAAAAATACCGCTCTTTCTCATTACATGGCTACATGTGCACTATGGTTAATAATAGCAATAGTTGATTAAACTTCGGAACATTGTTTTCAAAAAGATTAGTAGACAAAAAAATCTCCAAGTACCTGAATTGATTTTTATTCTGTTCTCCTATAATGTAATGCTGACAAACTTTGAACATCAAGGAACGGCCAAAGAAAGCCCTCCTCCCAATCATCCATGCCATTTGCTCCCTCTTCCCTTTGCAACTAGCTATATACTTACATTAGAGTGTCCAACCATTTCGAAAATAAATAACTATAAAGAAAATGAATGAAAAAACAGAAATAACAATGTTCCTTATAGCGGTGAAACTTAATTGATTGAAGGTAGGCTAGCCAAATCAACTGTTGGAATACTAGAGAACTATAATAGAGAATTTTCACATGACGATTATGGTAACACTTTGGCTCATCTTCTTCTTCTTTCTTTTCATTTGGCTTTCAAATTGTTTGCTTGAGGATGAGATTTATGTTAAGCCAAAATACAGTTAATAAAGGAAAAGGTGAGAATAGTACTTGCAATTGGTATTGCAGCATTTTACATGTTCTATAATTATATTAAAGTGTAATTAGTAATGTTAAATATAGCATAATTTTGACAGTTTTCATAGTGTTTATACCTGCCAGTAACATTGATGTATCCTAATCATGGGAATAAAGCTTCTGGCATTATTTTTTAGAGTCTGCACATTTAAGGTTAAACTCATCTCAACTTATTTTATTGAAAGGGTTTTTGATCAGTGCACTACCAAGATCAACTACTTTGAACAGTGGAAATTTTCTGATCTTATCTTATTTTATCGAAACTCGACAGGTTTATCTCGCGTCTTTCTCTTAAATTGTGCTCACTATGTGCTTGTGTGTGAAGCTACTTCTTCGTAAATTTGCGGAACTTTTAGTACAAGATAACCGATACATATGCATATGTGAAAACCCCACTCCTAACCAATTCTACACCTGTTTATTTATATTTTCTACTCAAGTCTGTCGCTTTTTCCTCTTAAAACACAGAGGTAAGGATCAAAAGAACTATTTTTTTTGTTTTGAAATAAATGTCTGATTTCAAAGGTTTCAACATCAGTCGTCAAAGAGCAACTATAATTCTTGGTCTTGACAATATGAGAGACAATGGAAAACACCTCAGAATTAATCACCAGATGCTTAGCTTCTCTTTTAAATTTTGAGATCTTATGCATTATAATTAAATTGATTTGAGAGGCAAGAAAAGAAAACTAACTCGTGACATGTATTGAAAGCGATGGGGAACAAGGGACGTTTTTGATGTCCTGATCACTTAATCTCTTACTCTTTTGTATAGTTTAATTCACCCTTCTTTTTCTGGTTTGGTTTGTCGTACAGGAATTTGTCAAATGATTGGTCTTTTATAGTCACTTCGACTCTTTGAAATTTCTAACTTGGTTTGTTCCATTTGTGGGTTTTGTGTTGATCTCTTTACGATTTTCCTATTTCCTCACTTTCTACTCACCGTGCGAACAAGGAAGAAATTAAAAGAGACATGGTAAAACCATGTGCCCGAGCCCTTTGACAGTGAGAAGTTGTCATTGGACTTAGGTTGCAAATATTCAAAGACTTAAGAGAAAGTATACAAAATTCTGAACTACGTACATTATTTTTTATAATAGGTGACTGGAAAAAGGTGAAGCTTGATGAGATTATTAACTATGTGTAATTCCTCCAAAGTCGAGTTGAGGTAATTTACTTGGGTGGCTTCGTTTTATAATTTGCAAAAACTAACTTTGCAAAATTACTGATAGAGTTTTCAGAGAATATTTGTTTGATCTGTTTTTGCCAAAGAATATGTTTTAAATATTTTCAACCTCTGTTAAACATTAGCAAGATAACTTAATTTTTTTTATGTATTCTTTAATACAAATCCTCTCAGTGATGTTAGCTAATCTCAATCTAAGAGCTTCAACATGGAACGTCTTCTCTTCGAGGATGCAAGTCAGTCAAACATATGCTATGTTAATGATGAGTTTTTGTGTTTTTGTGTTTTTTTTTGTATATAATTGTTCATGAATTTTTGCAAGTCAGATGATTCAATCCATTGAATTGTTGCATCATACCAACAGAAATAGCTGCAGAGTGTGAATTTTTAGAGTTATGAAATTGGTTTAGAGGAAAATTTAGTTCCGCTAGATTCGTTGAGAATAACAAAAGTCGGGTTGTAGTAAAGAAATCTTAGTCCATACATTATTCCTATATCTACTTGAGACAGCCGCTTAGTATCGCCATAATCTTATATAAGCTTTCTTTGACTTTCCTTTTCGATTGTAATGTACACATTTTTTTCTTCTTTATAATTCACTCTGTTTGATATGATTTTATTTCATCCAGGTCTATTTTTTACATTTTGGTGATTATCACCCTTTTAAATTGATATCTTTGTCACTGCTTGTGCATTCTTTATTGGTAATTGGGACTATCAGCAAAACATGTTTAATTGTTGTGACTTGACTCGTGTTTAAATTCCAAGGAAATTTAAGCAAAAAAGGTTTTATTATCTAATGAAATGAATATATCATAATATACATGGCACTAAGAGATTCATGTGCTACGCTTATACACTCACACATTCCTTTTACTTACCTTTTTTTTTTTTTTTTTTTTAAATCAAAGTATGCTAATTGAAAAATGTAGTTCATCTCACTTCTACTTCTAATAAAAACATTTATATCGTCCTCGACTTATAGAGTTATTTTGCATGCGTATTTGTTATTTAATCCGTCTATTTGACTTTGAACTAACTTTATTAAAGTATTACTTAATTCATAAATACACTAATTTTTTTAAAAGTACCGCGCAAAGCGCGAACAATTTTACTAGTTATTACATGAGGCAAGAGACATGGGCGAGAACTAATAAATCATTAATTGAATCACGACTTTAAAAAATCAATTAAGCACTTTACAAAATTGAAAAGCACTACAAAGAGGGAAAAGAAACAATAATCAAAATCCTTAAAAGTTAGAAAGTGCATGTTATATGCGGTTGAGCAGATTGTACCTCATGTTCTTGAAGCCGTCAAATCGATTTGCATATTCTACGAACCAGCCAGCAATCCTGGAAAAAAAAAAAAAATATATACGAAACTTATAGAAAAGATTAATTAACATGTTCAGACATCAGTGGTAAGAATGCGATGTATGCTAATGAAATTCTTATATGTAGAGCGGAAATAGGCCATCAAATGTACTTTTTTCCATATGAAATTTATATATATATAGCTTTACAACTTCAAGAATATGAATATTCCGAATTACTGTAATAGCTAAAACTAAAAAAGTTGAACTTGGCTCTATTTCAATAAGGTAAGGATTCTATTTCAATAAGTTAAAGGATTCACGTTCCATTGCAACATATGGAGTATATAACTTTAAAGAAAGGACTCGGCAGTTTTTAAAGGACTCGGCTATTTTATTTTGTTAAAAGTAAAGGCAGTTCTTTATTTTCACCAAAAAGATATATTATTAGTGTTAGAACAAAGTTTGGACTCCTATGGCAGTTTTTATTCTGCCAAAAATAATCTTACTTGGACTAAAACACATTACAATTAATATTATAAAAATAATACAATAATAATTTGACAAAAATAGTAAATGACAATTTGTCTATTATAGAGTCTTTTAATGAAGGGCAAAAGGTTCAATCAACATTTCTAAGGTCCTTCGCTCTTTTAATATAATATAGATTAAATATTATTTGGGCTAGTTTGGTTGTCGCACCAAATTATGCAGATTATAATGTACATAGTATAAAAATTATTAATCACAGGTATTATATTTTTGGCAGATTTTTAATTTTTTATTCATTGTGTTTAAAAATGAAATATCCAAAGAATAACATCAAAGTTCCCATTTTTATACTTGTTTTTAAAGTAATACAAAATAAAATGCGTACGAAATTAAGGTTATTTTTATCTTTTAGGTGTTCTATTCGAATATAGCTAGTACGGGGTAACTTTTATAAGCTATTCCACATTGCATCGGTAAAAAATAATACTGGAATGACATTATAAATTTATACCGGTATTGACCATATATTAGAAACAAAATATCGACTAAATATTATATAAAATAATTTATACTAACATAATTTTTATAATTCGTAGCTAAATAGCTCGTAGCTAACAAGATATTTTTTTAAACGAAGTTAATGAAGTTTTTGCATGGATTGCCCTTCAAACGCAACGGTCTTTAATTTTTGCCCTTCATATCCGTGGTCATTAATTTTTCCCCTACTACTCATTTAATGAAAATATCCAAACTTGCTCCGTTCGGCATAAGTTCTATAACAATTTTATCTTTAGAAACTAAACTTTTGTCTCGCTCGACACAATTTCTGTAGGAATTAAGTTATGCGGCATAAGTTGTGTAGTATTTTTAAGATTATGTTGAGTGTTAGGAAGTTTTGCCGTGTCCAGCCTAACTTGTGGGATGTTATGAACATATGCCGAAGCTAAATGTAAACTTTGTCAAGTGAAATATAAACTTATGCCTTTTTTCAAATTATGTTGAGTATTGAAAGTTTTACCATTTTTGACACAATTTGTGGGATGTTATAATATATATGCCGAAGTAATATGTAAATTTTGCCAAGTGAAATCTAATTTATGCAAGGAAAAATTAAAGACCGCAAAATTAAGGGACAAAAATAAAAAACCTCCGAAATAGGGTATTTTTGCGAATGAACCGAAGTTAATCGGGGAGACTTTCAAGAAAGTTGATAGTTTGGAGAATTTGAACAAAATGTTATAGCTAGTTTCTTTGTTTTTAATTAAGAAAAAATCGGTGCAAACCCTTTCCAATCTCTAACATAAAAAACATACGTAAAACTTTTTGGCATTCGCACTATAAAAGAAAAAGATAATTTGCGAAGGTTGAAAGTTATAATTCGCGTGGGTTTTAGCCTCCGCTAATTACTTAAGGAGGCTAAAATCCCCGCGAATTGCAACTTTCAACCTCCACAACTTACCCATTTATTTTTGATAGACTATGAAATAGTCAACGTAAAAATTGGCATAATCTTTTCATAATTAGCAAATTAGGCGTGATCTCTTCCATATGTATAGCTAATTAGGTCCTATAATTTAGCCTAGTATTATGCTGACAGTTACATACCTACTTTGTATATATTGACTATCATACATCAATACAGATTACGGATTGATTTCCTACATGGTATCAAGCTAGGTTTCCTTCCTCACCTCCTAAACCTAGCCGTCGTCTTCTTCCTAAACCTAGCTGTCGTCTTCTTCCTCCCTCACCTCTCTTCAATGGCTGACAAAAATTTCCATTCTGCTTTGACTGTCACGAATGTGAAATCATTAATACCAATCACCCTTGACATGGAAACCGACCATTATCACGAATGGGTGACACTCTTCAAGGTTCTAGCCCGCGTCTACTCCGTACTTGGGCACATTATACCACCAACTGACACCACCGAACTCACCGCGTACAACGCAGCGAAGACGGCTGATCTTCCGCTCTGGAAACGGCTTGATGCGGTGGTTCTCCAATGGATATACGCCACCGTATCCCATGATATTCTTACCTCTGTTCTCGTGGTGAATGATGTTGCGGAGAAGGCTTAGAACCGAGTTGCTCAGATTTTCCAGGATAACAAGAACTCAAGGGCAGCGTACCTTGAAACAGAATTCACCACCACAAAAATGGCTGACTTCGGATCAGTTATGGCTTATTATAATAAGCTGAAGTCCCTCGCCGATCAGCTTGCCAACGTGGGGTCGCCGGTGTCCGACCAACGTATGGTTTTGCGCCTCCTTGCGGGCTTGCTGGAGACATATGCACACTTTTTCACAACTATCCAGCAGAAGGACGTGCTGCCCTCTTTCTTTGAAGTGTGCCCCAGACTCAAGCTCAAAGACGCCGCTGCCAAGGAACGAGCCCGCGATTCTGGTCCCGCGGCCCTCATTGTTGATAATGATGCTCCCTCACCGCCACCGCCACCGCCACCTGGAGGTAACAATAATTCAAACAACCGTAATTATCACAATCGTGATAATAATCGTGGCAGGAATTACAACAAGAACAAGGGAAAGGGAAATAACAACACCAACAACCACGGGAAATCTGGCCGCGGCGGCGGCGGACAGACCAGCCACCACCAGTCGCCGACGGCCCAGCCACCACCAGGGGGCTACTACTGGCCTGCCTGGCCACCACAGCAATGGGCATTGCCCCCCTGTCCATATCCAACAAGGCCATGGCAGCAGCATCCCTCGACGCCAAGGCCCAATGGCATTCTTGGTGCAGGTCCACGCCCATCTCAGCAGGCCTATTCCATGCATGGTCCATCCTATTCTGGGTATACTCCAACAGACGTAGAGGCCTCCATGCACACTTTGTCCATGCATCAACTGGATGATAATTGGTACATGGACACCGGAGCGACTTCCCACATGACTGCCAACACAGATACTCTCACGTCTTATTTTAATTTGAGCAAAAATTCTGGAATTGTTATTGGTAATGGTAGCACTATTCCATTTCGCAGGAGCTTTAGCGCAACGTGGAACTATTTCTTCGGCAGCGAACTGGGGCAATTTGTTGGGAAGAATAATCAGACTTCCCGACAAGGGTCAAGGATCTACCTCGAACACTCATCTCCAACCCCAAATATTCCGCCGGCATTCCAGCACGTTCAATTTTCAGAATTCTCTAGTTTCATCATAATACCCAGTGTCACCATAATTCGACACTGGGACAATATTTTGCAAAGATTCGCGCCAATTGGAATTCGTTATTCATAGGTGTCGTAGTTTATCCCAGAACTACACCCGGCCTGATTCTCGTGCAACCCGAGATATGTAGGCAACTCGGAGACCGGAGTTCGGCTGTAATCCTCTCAATTTTTTTTTACCCTTAGTCCTCCAAAATATCTATTAGCCGGGAAAAAATAGGCTACTGAGTCAACATCTTTGCCCGAAAATTCTTTCATCATTACCGGTCAAAGAGGGACAAGTTGTTGACACCCAATTTTGTCCCGCCTTTCCTCCAAAATATATATTTACGCTTCTAGTATTTTTGGGAAACTTTAAAAAATAATTATTTATACTTTACTACAATTATTAGCTTTTATTAATACCGGCGTTTCTTTATCCTATTGTAGTCACTGCTGTTATTATTCTTTATTTTACTATCGTTACTACTACTACTACTACTAGTATTATTATTATTATTATTATTATTATTATTATTATTATTATTATTATTATTGTTATTATTATTATTATTATCGTTATTATTATCGTTATTATTTTATTATCATTATTACCAGTATTATTATAATTTGCATTGTAACCATTTCAACATTTTTACCACCTTATGCACACGCATCACGTTTATTTTCGCGCAATTAAATAATTACGTTTATTCACTGATTGAACTTTTAAAATATTATCACCGGGCTATTACGATGTCGTATAATTTTCTTTTATCTGAGCACTAATAATTAAGTATTTTTATATTAAGTAATATTTTAGCACACGTTACTATATCATTAATTGAAGGTCTTTTATTCAAATTTATAAAGCCCCATATTTTAAATCCATCAGCCAAATTTTGGGCTCATCCGTTCCAATTAATCCACAAACCTTCTTGGACCAGTCCATTAATGACCAGCCCATATTTTGTATCAGCAACCTGGTTGGCCCATGTTTTTAATTCACCCCAGCCCACATTTTAAATCGACCCAGTCCATTAAATCGATTAACCCCGACCAGCCCAATTTCTTTTCAACAAAATAACCGCTAAGGTTCTTTCGTTTCATCCGCCGCACCCCCTCCGCTCTTCTCTCTCCTCACCCCCTCTCTCTTCGTTGATACAAACGGAAAATCGCAGGGTCTTGCATGGACATTTCGGGGAAAGGGAGTTAATGAATCGTCCTTTCCCTGTCAGATAACAACTTAGGGTAAGTCGTCGTCTTCCTCTTTCGTCTGTTTTAATCTGAACGGTTTTAATGGGTTTTGGCCCTTTGCGAGTTCAAATTCGTCCCCTTTATCAGTCCCTTTTCGTTTTTTGAGTACAAATTTTTATGGTTTTTTGTCTAGTTCCTTTTTTCCGATCTTGAGTAGGTCAAAATACCTACAAACCCAACGTTTGATTTGAAAAAGGTCAACTCAAATCCCGCCCAATTTTTCGTTTTAGACCCCCAGAAAAACCCTAGCTGCTTCTTATTAATGGTGGCTTATGAACTGGTTTGGGGAAAAAGTTTTCCAGCCGCCATAAAATCCCCTAAAAAATACAAGTTTTGAAACCCCGAAAATCTCTAAAAAAATATTAAGTTCTTCAGCCGCCCAAAAATTTCCCTACAAAATATTAGTTCTTTTTTTTTTAACAGTCACAATATTGCTTAATATCGATTCAAACAAAAACACTAAAATTATTCTCTGTTCTTTTGGTCCCTGGATCGCTTCGAATCCGAGAGTGTGAAAACACGGAGATTGTAGCGTTTCGAGGTATATCAGAGGCTCAAACCCCATTTCGCTGCACCCGAAGAAGGTAAATTCCCTTTCTTTAAGTTATTTTTTTTAGTAATTAGTTGAGTGCTTTAAACTGCTTATGCGAATTTGTTGCTTAGTTGTGTTTTAGTTTTTTTTTTTTTTCTGTTTGCAGTTATTTTTGTCGTATTAAGCATGTTTATCCCTGTTTAGTTCAGTTCTGTGATTGTGTTAGCTTTATATGCAAGTTTAGATTCACCTGGTGTTTTAAGTTTACATTTGTTGGCTGGTATGTCATTGGATTAATCATGTGTTGGTTTAGATTAGGTGACCTGTTAATCGTGTTTGTGTGCATTAGCCTTTTCTATGATTAGTTAGTCTCTATCTCATTTGGTTAGGATCTAATAAGGACCATTATCATGCCTATTCTGTTTGCTTCCATGTACTGTTTAGAAGAGTGACGTTAATCCTTGCTTGTCCTCTAAAATCTAGGTTTGTTGGTTCACTGCTATGACATCTAATGAGTTTTATGTTCAGTTATGATCCAGAAGTCTATCAGTCATGTTAATATGGTTAAAAATTTGTTATGATTGGTCAACCTATTAATTGTTTATGTCAAATCTGGATTAATGGGTGTTGGATTTGATCAGTATGGTTAAATATACATTAGATAATGCATAAACTTTCCTGTTTGACACCATGATTAGTGTACTCAGCTCTTTGTCTTTTTTTTTTAACTAGTGTGTAAATTGATTTTGGAATGTCTGAGACATGTCCGTATTTGCTCAAGTTAAGTTTAAAGTCATTTTGACCTATGTGTTTGATATACTAGAATAGTTTTCTCTGTGGTGTGTGGCTTGGGTCGAGTATTATTCTCGAATTATATTACTGGTGGTAAAACGGAACCCTTATGTCTACTGGACTTGAAATTATATCCATTAAAGCTAGAAATGACATTCACTTGATTTAATAAAGGAATCAGACCATTCACGTGCTCCCCTAAGGAAATCTATTTCAAATATGAGGTCTATGCCAATTAGTTTGTTGTAGGTAGTATCACAAATCTCAGAATGAGTTCTAAGGGGATTAAAAGGATTTTGAATTTAACTTCAGTATCTGCAAACCTGTACCAATGCTCTATTTGAGTTCTGTAATGCTATTCGAAATCCCTTGTTGACAAAGTGTGCTATGTGATCATTTCTGTTTAAATTTGAACCTGATTAGGCTCACTTAAGAGGATTGTAGAATTAGAAGGGTATACGTCCTTGTATGATGTTTGTTTGGACTTGTAAGAATGTTGAAGATTGCTATGTCCAGTTAACATGTTAAAAGGAAAATGCCAAAGGGCCTGTTTACATAATCAATTCTATGCCTGCTGTCTGTCTGGTTTACATTTACGCTCCAAATGCTCATGTTGGTTTATCTTCTCATATTCCCTATCTGATTTTTTATTTGTGGTATGATATACCCCGAAGTATACATAATATATGAACCTTAGTATACACCAAGTGCATACAAGGGTTGCATATCAGTGCATACCTTTCAGGTATACCATGTATACCCTGAATATCATGTGTATACCATCCATTGCATATGTCTGAATTCTACACACGTCTAAATACAATAAATGTTATACTATTTGATTCTGCCCATGTTTGAGTGTTGCCCTGTTTTTACGTAATAAGTGTGTGGTGGCTGTATTGTGTATATATATGCGTATATTATTGGTATACCTTCATGAAAATACATTAATAGGGAGGTTAGATTGATCATTATGGATCAAGCTTGAACCCTCCTCGGTGTTAGCCATGCCTGAGATTCATGAAATCCCTTGGAACTTGTGCAACATCGGGAAGACGGGGGAAAAAGCTTTCTGATATTAACCTTCTATACATCCTTATGAGTGTGTATACATGAGGTATACTTAAAATATACACAGCATATATACAACCTACTGATCTGTTTTTTTTAGTTTACATTTTATATGTTTAACCTTATCCATTGATTAGATACTAATCCTTTTCCTTCATTTTATGCATGACCATCGCATACCAGTCCGAGGGACTCGTTCTTCTTCCGCATTTGGTGTTGGGCCAAAGCCCAACATGACCTCTTCACATGTCCAGCCCCCTGTCCGCAGCAAAAATAGAAAGACATAAAACTTTTCTGGGCCAAAGCCCAATAGCAGCAATGATCGCAACAACTTTAAAAATGGGCTGAGCCCATTTAAATTATATCTACTCCTCTATTTTATTTTTTGTGCATTTAATTTGTATTGTATGACTAACATTTTGTTTTGTTAATTTAGATGAACCTTAGTGAAATTAAGAGGTTTAGTTTTAGTAGTGGGTAGTTAATTTAAGGAAAACCAACAATTAATTCCATAAGTTTCATTTTCTTCTTTTTATATTAAAGTTAGTTATAGTATCTATAATATTTACTTTTAGAATAATTGATTTTCAATAGCGTAAATTCATATTTTTGAGTTAAAGGAATCATATTTTATTCTTATTATCTTAGAAATTTTAAACCGTCACTAACACGCAAATATGAACTAAAGAATATTTTGTAAACAATTTTTCAAGATTTATCCAAATCGTATATATTTTTAGCTAAGCGTAATTAATAAGAAATAATAAAAGGATAAGAAAAACTCTCATTAGCTATTTTTTGTATTTTGTTTATACTCCTAAAATGTAAAAATCAATTAATATCTCGCCATTTGAGTTACTTCAAGGATTTATAAATAAAACGCTGCACCAACCTGCATTTTCTTTACTTATATGCAAATTAGTATATAGTTTCTGCAAGTCTTATTTTAAATAGCATTTTTATTTAAAGCCTTAGCAATATTTATAAGTCTATTTTTAAATAACATTATTATATTTTCATTTTAAGCCTTAGCAATATTTATAAGTCTCATTTTAAATAGCATTATTATATTTTCCTTTAAACGTTAGCAACATTTACAAGTTATTTTCTTAAAATTTAAATGCTACATTTGCATCTTTAACCTTAATTAATTAACCTAAGTTTGACCGGAAAACCGTAGTTAACGGATTCTAAAGGATGTCTAACCCCTTCCCTTTAGGATAATCTAGAACCCTTACCTAGAATCACGCTAATTAAGCAGACCATTAACGGAGGTTTAGTTAGGCTTTACCTTAGTTAATAAATTAGGTGTCCTAATTCACCGTTAAACTAATTAGGTGGCGACTCCTTATAATAAACAAATAGGAATCTCCAATATGTTGTACTCTACTTTGACCCGTTTAAATGGGGTATAACAATACAAATTCAATTCGAAAGAGACATAAAAAACATTCAATGTGATAATGGGCGGGAGTTCGATAATGGGCCTTTTCAATCTTTTTGCACCTCTAATGGGTTGAATTTTAGATTTTCTTGCCCCCATACCTCTCCTCAAAACGGTAAGGCGGAAACAAAAATAAAATCCATTAACAACATAGTGCGCACTCTTCTTGCCCACACCTCCATGCCCCCCTCTTTTGGGCATCATGCTCTCCAAATGGCCACATATCTCCTTAATGTACTTCCCACCAAGGTCCTTGGGTATAAATCACCAACGCAAATTCTCTATCAACGAACCCCCTCCTATTCTCATCTCCGGGTTTTTGGGTGTCTATGCTATCCTCTTTTCCCATCTACAACTATTAATAATTTGCAAGCAAGGTCCACCACGTGTGTATTTTTGGGATATCCGTTGAACCATAGGGGATATAAATGTTATGATTTATCAAGCAACAAAATCATAATATCAAGGCATGTCAACTTTCAGGAAAATCAATTTCCCTTCTCAAAATTACACAAACCAACCCCAACTTCTTATGATTTTTTGGACCATGGGATTTCTCCATACACTTTGCACTTTCTGTCACAACCCAATCCACTAGTTGAGCCCACGACCCACCTGGCACAATCCCCAAACCACCCGTCCAGTAGCACGCCAGCTACGGACCCGTCACCCCTGGCCCATTCCCCTGCGGTCCAGCCCGACCCTTGTCTATACCAAGTCCAGCGTCCCTTCCCCCCAATACTGGCCCAATGCCATCAGGCCCAATCCCTGCACCTGTTACCACTGCACAACAGCCCACCCGCATGGTTACTAGAAACCAACATGGGATTTATAAGCCCAAACGACCGTTTAATTTAAACACTTCCACCACTACTTCCATTTCGCCCATCTCGCGAAATCCGGTGAGTGCTTTAAATGACCCCAATTGGAAAGCTGCCATGGTTGATGAATATGATGCTCTAATTAAATATAAGACGTGGGAGTTGGTACCCCGTCCCATTGATGTGAATCTTATTCGTTCTATATGGATTTTTCGTCATAAAAAGAAACCTGATGGTTCTTTTGAGAGGCACAAAGCCCGTCTTGTAGGTGATGGCAGGTCTCAATAGGTTGGAGTTGACTGCGACAAGACTTTCAGTCCGATTGTCAAACTGGCAACTATTCGTGTTGTATTGAGCATTGTACTTGCACACTCTTGGCCCATTCATCAGTTGGATGTCAAGAATGCTTTTCTACACGGTAATCTTAATGAGACTGTTTATATGCATCAGCCTGTTGGATTTAAGGATCCAAAACATCCTCATCATGTCTGTCTCTTGAAGAAATCGTTATATGGGCTTAAGCAAGCTCCCCGTGCATGGTACCAACATTTTGCAGACTATGTCTCCACTATTGGATTTTCACATAGCCGATCTGATCACTCTCTCTTTATTTATTGTCAAGGTTCTGCATGGCTTACATTTTGCTATATGTTGATGATATTATTCTCACAGCTTCTTTAGATGCTCTCAGAAAATCCATCATGTCTCTGCTTAGTGCCGAATTTGCTATGAAGGATTTAGGCCCTTTAAGCTATTTTCTGGGTATTGCTGTTACCCGTACTTTACATGGCATGTTTCTCTCTCAGAAATATTATGCAGCAGATATTATAGAGCGTGTAGGCATGACTGCCTGTAAGCCAAGTTAGACACCGGTCGTCACCAAAGCCAAACCTGGCTCCACAGCCGGGCCTTCTTGTGATGATCCAACTCAATATCGTAAGTTGGCCGGCGCATTGCAGTACCTTACGTTCACAAGAACATACATCTCCTATGCAGTTCAATAAGTATGCCTTCACATGCACGATCCAAAAGTTGAACATATGAATTCTCTTAAACGCATAGTCGAAACATTCAGGGTACTATTGAGTTTTGTCTCCATCTGTATAAATCCTCCATTGCCTCTCTTGTTTCTTATATAGATGCAGATTGGGGTGGGTGTCCAGACACTCGCCGATCCACATCCGGTTACTGTGTTTTCCTTGGCGATAATCTACTCTCATGGTCATCCAAATGGCAACCTACTATGTCTAAGTCTAGCGCCGAGGCCGAATACCATGGTGTGGCTAATGTCGTTTCTGAGTCTTGTTGGCTTCGAAACCTTCTTGTGGAGCTCCGTTGTCCTATCCGGACAGCTAGATTGGTTTATTGTGATAATGTTAGTGCCATATACCTATCAGGTAGCCCAGTCCAGCACCAACGCACTAAACATATTGAGATGGACATACATTTCGTACGTGAAAAAGTTGCCCGTGGAGAGGTTCGTGTTCTTCACGTCCCGTCCTGTTACCAGATTGCAGATATTTTCACTAAAGGTCTTCCGCGCGTAATTTTTGATGATTTTAGGGACAGTCTAAGCGTACGACAACCTCCCGCTTTGACTGTGGGGGTGTGACAGACTATGAAATAGTCAACGTAAATATTGGCATAATCTTTTCATAATTAGCAAATGTATATTAGGCGTGATCTCTTCCTTATGTATAGATAATTAGGTCCTATAATTTATCCTAGTATTATGCTGACAGTTGCATACCTACTTTGTATATATTGACTATTATACATCAATACAGATTACGGATTGATTTTCTACAATTTTGTAGTGTCCTATTGTGGTGTTTCAAGTTTGATTGACTTAGCCTCAATTTCTCGTGTGGTCAATTTGTTTTCTGATTTATTGCTAAATGTACCACAAGAATATTATTTTTTACTTTGTGGCTATACATTTATTGATGTTTTTTAAAGAGAATTTTGTGCGGATAAACAGTTTCTAAATTCTAATGTTGAAGAAGTCCCACATCGATGTCTTTATATGGCTTGTGCAATCCTCACCTATTGAGTTAGGCCAAAATTTATTTCTTTACATGGTACCAGAGCAGACCCCTCAATTCTCGTTCACGATGTTGGTCCCCCGTATAAAAATTGTTGACGCAACATATGTCCAGCTTGGGGTGTGAGGAGGTGTTGAAGAAGTTCCACATCGGCCAATTAAGGATGGGTGGTCTCTTTAAATGGCTCGGGCAATCCTCACCTTTTGAGCTAGCTACCTCTTGGGGTTGAGTTAGGCCAAAGATTCATTTCCTTACACCTAATTATAACTATGTAGTGTATTTACACTTAATTACAAATATAACAATACTTTATCAATTATTATAAATTAATAACAATACTTTATCAATTATAATAAAATAATAGGAAAAATAAGGGACGGAGCTCCAACCTTTCCGATTTTAGGCTCTAATCTTGCTCTTTTCTCTCCCTCTCACCTCTTACTCACCAAATACACTCAAAGCTGGAAACTTCACGAAAAGCTTCATTGACAAGCATTAAAAAGTTTCAAAGCTTTGAATTCAAAAATCGAGTTTTATAAAATTGTTATTTGTTTGAATTGAGTGTTATTGCATATGATTGAGAATATATTTTGAGTTTGTATGTCAATTTTGAGATGGTTTACTGAAGAATAGAGTTGGTTTTGGTTGGAATTTCAGATTGAAACTCGAAAAGGAAGAAGACAATAAGTTGTATGTATTTTTTATGTCAGATGTGATGAGTTATAGCATTTCATAGTTTTGATGGTTGACAAATGATCCAAGGACCCAGTCCTCCATTAGGATCCATGAGAGTCTTGCAGGGTACTTAATAGCTTTAAAACTGCTGCACTGTTCAGACAGAACTGCAGTAGCATAGCTGTATGCATGATAGAAACTAAAAGCCCTTGAAAAGTCACTATCCATGATCACATGTTTCTCACATGCACTCTATTTGGTCTCATATTTATACAACATGTTCGGCATCATTTGACCTAACACTTGCAAATCTAAAAAGCTATATTTCTCTCAAGTGTGGCGGCTACCTCTCTCAAGGTGTCCACAAGAACAAGATCTCAACAATTAGAGGGGCCAGTTTCTGCCACTAAAGACATCTGAAGTGCTAGGGTAGTTGAGTCTTGTTTCATGCACTTAATTTGTATTCCTACACTGCTTGTCAAGAAGCATCATAGTAGGATAGATTTCAATCTTTGTAACTTTGTTATCTTAGCTAAAGTTAGCTAAGTATCAGTTGAGTCGGTGGCTAGAGGTAGTCAAGACTTGGAGCTTTGCAATAGAGTTATTGTGAAGGTGCTTACAATGGGTGCATTGTAAGGGTTAAGGATTAAGAGTTTAATTCCTAAGTTTCAATAGGTTGTAATCTGAAGTTGCTCAGTTTAGTGAAGTTGGAAATCCTACTGAGATAGGTCGTGGTTTTTAATCCCTTGGGCAAGGAGTTTTCCACGAAAATATCTTGCCTTATTTACTTTTCATTATTATCTGTGAAAACAGTTCAGGGACCAGGTCCTCTAGACTGTTTTGGCAAACTGTTAGGTTGTGAACTAGCTAACGGTGAACCCACAAGTTTTATCAATTAGTATCAGAGCCGGCTTTTTCTAAAAGGTTAACACCTAAAAAGGATATTTCTTATGGATGGTTCACCAAACCTAGAGAAAGGATATTATATCACAAGACCACCATGATTAAATAGAAAGCACTATGGATGGTAGAAGTCAACGATGCATGATTTTATAGAGATGGAGGATGGTGAGTCCATTCAAGATCTGGAAAGAAGGAAGACAAAGAAAGAGGAGAACCTGGTTTTCAAAGCTGCTGAAAGTAACTCAAGCAGTGACGACTACGATATGGCGTATCTCACTCGAAGATTTCGAAAGATGGTTTGAAGAAATTGTGAGGTCCCAAAGAAAGGAAGTCCTAGTAGGAGCTTAAAAGGAAATTATTGTTGTTACAAGTGTGAGAAGCATGGACACTTCATTAAAGAGTGTCCTCTTCCTAATCTTGACTATTACAAAAACAATACTGAAAAGGCGGCTAAGAGGAACCATGTCCCTAATAACAAATTCATTAGAAGTAATGACGTTGACAACTTGGCTAAGCAAGCTGTGGCTGGTTGGGGAGACTTCTCCAGTAAATCTCAAGATGTAGATGACCAAGGAGACACATCTATGATTGTTGTTGTTAATGAACCTTCAGAATATGAGTCAACCTTTACACTCATAGCCAGATCTGTAGCTGACAATGATAATGAGGATCTTTGTTGAGGTAAATTTTCTCGAAGTTCAGAAAAACTCAAAAAATTGCTCTTAGAAAAATTGATGTCGTTGGCAAATGTGTTAATTGATGCCTTTCGCATCCTTAGGAAAGAGAAGAATGCTTTAAATGATGAAATTTGTGGTTTAGAACATGAAAAGGATGACTTGGTAGTCTCCATTGTAGATTTGAAGGAACAAGTTGTTGAAGTAACAAGAGAGACATCTCTGTTAAAGATTCAAATGAAAAAGTGGGTGAATACTCCGAAGAAAGAAAAGGAGATTTGTGAAAATCAACTTGAGCATGAAAATGAGCCTAACAAAATCAAAATGAGTCTCACCTCTGAGCTACATGAGAGTAAAGAACTACAACAGGATATATTGAAGGTTAAAGCCGATCCTGACAAGTCACTTTGTTGTACCTGGTCCACTTATGAAATTGCTTCTATGTACAAGAGTGATGGTGGCACACAGGTGATTAGCTTTCATAAGGAAAAAAACCCCTACAACTCACATAGCAAGCATGTTACCACCTCTGAAAATTGGCAATGCACTTACTGCAGTCAAACATGTCTTTTTAAAGATGGATGCAAAGCTTAAACAGGAATTTAGAACAGAGGGGTCTGTTCCTCAAAAGAGAAAAATTGTTCTACTTGCACGGACTAAAAAAAGCTTAATTCACTTATTCTATCATTTTAAGGGACCCAAACTAGTTTGGTTCCTAAATCTAATGAATGACTTAGATTGCAGCCTGGAGTGAGAGGAGGCAGCCAAAAATGGTATACAAAGAGTGGTTGTTCGAAGCATATGACTGGAATAATGGATGATTTCCTCTCACTCAAAGCCTTCTAAGTAGGAGTGTGTCTTCTGAAAATGACAAGAAAGGATATATTCTTGGTATTGGCAAAATTGGACATAATTTATTGAGTCTGTCCCAAATCTGTGATAGAGGAAATGAAGTAAAGTTCTTGTCCTGTTCTTACATTGTCACCAATCACAAAAACTGTGAGCAAAAAGGTGACTAGGACATGCAAACTTCTCTTTGTTGAACAAGCTTGTTATGAAGGACCTGGTTCGTGGGCTGCCAACTATAAAATTCAAAAATTACAAGCCATGTGATGCTTGCATAAGAGGGGAGCAGGTGCATGATCAGGTACTTGCTTGAGAAGATCCCTTATGAATTGTTAGATAGAAAGAAACCCAAACTAACTTACCTAAATGCATTCAGATGCAAATGTTTTATTCTCAACAATGGTGAGGAGGTGTTGAGAAAGTTTGATGCCAAAAGTAATGAAGCTGAAGATCAGGACCTCTCAATTCTTGATGAGGTCTTAGAAATCACAAATTGAAAAGCTGAAATGATGAATCAAGTTGAGCCAAGCAATGAAGAAGGTGCAACAGAATATCTAGATAATGCTGAGGAACCTGGTCCCTCCATTACTCCACTTGAAGCTGAAGATAGAGTAGCTGACGATATGTCAAGTACTCGTGGGGCTAAGCAAAGAAGTGGAGATCATGGGTCTGTAAATGCAAATGATGGATCAAATGTAGAGGCACCTGGTATCTCAAACACTGAAGTTCAAGTATCAAACTGGAAGCACAAACGATCTCATCCTCTTGAGAATGTAATCTCTCCTATAGTCTCTAGCATACAAACCAGGTCTAAGAAGAGCTTCATTAATTTAAGAGGAACAAGGTGTGGCACCTGGTCCCTAGGCCTTAGGCCTTCAGACAGAACAGGGATTGGGACTAGGTGGGTGTCTCGCAACAAGCTTGATGAGTTTGGAAACACCACAAGAAACAAGGTGTTGGGTTGCGTGATAGGTTCCAATCAAGTCATAAAGAGTCGCATCTGAAAGCTGCTGAAAGGATATTGAGGTATCTTAAGGTGTTGCAGGACCTAGTTCTCTTCTATCCTTCTGGGGATAATTTTGACTTGGTTGGATATACTGAAGTTGATTATGCTAGATACTTGGTAGATAGGAAGAGCACATCTAGAATGACATACCTTCTAGGATCATGTTTTTTTTTTTGGGTACAAAGAAACAAATTCAGTGGCTCTTTCTACTGCTGAAACTGAGTATGTGGTTGCTACCTCTCACGGTTCTCAATTGCTATGGATCAAAGAATATCTTGAGGTTTTTGGTATGCTTACTGGCTGTGTGCCCTTGTTGTGTGTCAATACAATTGCACTTAACATGGCAAAAAAATCAGTGCAACACAAAAAGATCAAGCACATTGATGTAAGACACCATTTCCTGAGGGATAATGTTGAAAATGGGTTGATCTGTATGAAGTTCTGCAAGACAGAGGACCAAGTAGCAGATATCTTCACCAAAGCACTGAACAGAGAGCATTTTGAAAGAAATCGTTGGAGTCGGGCATGATTAAGCTCAACTAGTTGCTCTTCCTTAAAATTCCCTCAATGATTGGCTATGTTAAGAGGAGAGGTACAATGCTAAAAGTGTTTTTGGTGGCATCTAACTCACTTCTATACTGTTATAGGTATACACACATGTCATCTTCAGGACAACATAAGCATTGGAGACATTGCACTTCTCAGAGTTTTTGCCCACATTTTTAAAGGATATCAAGGAACCTGGTTCCTGTGACTCAGGTTAGTAGTCTCTTCAGTACTTATATGATTTTTAAAAATGTCAAAAGGTACAATGTCATTAAAATTCCTCCCTTGTGAAATTCAAAACTGGAGCCTAAAACTATACATATTCCTTCAGTAAAACCAGTGTGCAGGAAAAGCCTTTTGAGTTACCTATCCGAACTGTTTGTCTTCAATCTCGTTTGAGGCAAAGTGTTATTTCTCTCTCCTCGTTAATCTTGTTTTTACTCTCTCTCTCTCTCTCTCTCTCTCTCTCTCTCTCTCTCTCTCTCTCTGAACTACCTTGAATATTGTTTTTCCAATGTCCGTTTGCTTTCCTAACCATGTCTCAAGACGATTCTACCTCTCATACAGCACCTGAAATGAACCTCACCCCCTCACCGTCTAAATTTCAATTTCCTTCGAACTCAAGTTTTCTTGAATCATCGTCAGTAGTACCAATTTCCACCGATTAAAACTCATCCATTTCACCGTCAAAGTCTATGGTGTATGGTCCCTCAAGGACTCACAACTGTCAAACCCCAAGGAAATTTGTCCTTTCTTCTACAACCTGCCCTGAAAATGAAATGACTAACTCAGAAGAAAGTGATCATACTTTATTTGTCCCAAAGTTCCTTCAATTTCCTGAGGAATTCAAAGAGAAAGACGAGGAAGTTGAAGTTTCAAGTCAAACTGAGGTCACCAAGGATATGGGTATTGAGATCAAAGCAAGAATGCTAATAAATCCAGTCCACTGGTCATTCATGAGTTTGACAATGTTGATGGTGATAAGGAACAGGAAAACACTGTTGAAAAAGGATATTCTGAGGAAAATCTCCAAAAATCAAGTAATCTCATCTCTCTTGCTGACTCTGCAATAAGTCTTGATGGGAATTTGTCTGAAAAAGGATTGAGTACATCTGAAAATTTAGAGAATGAGGAGAAAATCATTTCTGATAATGATGACAGAGTACATGCTTCAGAGATTACTATAGGAAGTCAGGGGGAAAAAAGTCTGGGTCTAAAAACAGGGGATACCAATAAGGGACCTGGCCCAGAGACAGAAAATCTGAACAGTGTAGACACTAAAAATGTTTTGTCAACTATCGTTGTACCCTTAGGCGACCCTTCAGCTGAAAACGAATCTGGTAACCCAAACCCTTCTCAATAAGCCAATTCTGATGATAACTTGATAACTATCTTTAAAAGGTCTTCGAGTCGTGCTAAACATCATGGTGAAAGTGCAAGAAAGCACATCTCTGATAAGCCACCCAACACAAGAGAAATAAGTAGGGCTCAACGTGAGGTTGCTTTAAAAGATGCAAAAGAAAAGAATAAACGAAAGAAAAGGAAGAAGTTAGTAAAACATGGCTTAAGAGATGAGGAAATCGTGGTCGTAGTCTTTGAGAATAAAAATGAATAAGAATCTCCTCAATTAGCAAAGAAAAATTCCAAGAAACTCTCAATAAACAAAGGAAAGAAACCTAGGGAATATGAGATTGAAGAAGACATTCATGAGGATGGAAATCTGCAGAAAAATACATCGGTCTCTGCTAAGAAAAGGAAAAGTGTTTCAAGAGAAAAACCCGGTCTTACCCAAAAAGGACAAAGGGTTAAAGAGTTGAACATTCAAAGGCAAGAAAACTTGAAGAAGCGAGAAGTGATGGAAATGATTGACTTTCAAAAGTGGGAGCATTTGTTTGCTTTTCCTACTTCAGGTGTGTTCGAGGATGAAGTAAGAGAGTTGTGTTCGAGGATGAAGTAAGATAGTTATATGCCTCATTGGTGTATACTGATGATTATACGTTGGTTGTGACTGTGAATGAAGTCGATTTTGAAGTAGATAAAGCCAAGTTGGGAGAGATCCTTGATGTCCCAACTGATGGGTTGAAATCAGTGGAAGGGGAGGCTTCTCAAACCTTCAAGCAGTTGATTGTCAAAAAAGGGGTGTTTGTGACTGGAAAGAGGTTGTTTAAGAAATAGGTGAAACATGAGTATCAGCTTTTGTTTGAGATTGTCAATAAATCATTACTTCCTAGGGCAGAACGACGATGCATGGCCTCTGTCGCGGACCTAGTCCTTCTGGAAGCTTTAGCAAGTTTTTAAGACATTAGTCTACCTGCTAAAATGATTGAACATATGGTAAAAGTGGTAAACGTTAAAGATGGCAAGCATGGGCTTCTATATGGCGGAGAATGAGGAACTAAGAATCAAGCTAGATGAGCTCCGTGACCAGTTGATCTAAGATCAGAGAGTAGCAATCAGGGCTTTTTCTCGCTAAACCTCTTCGTTTCCTTCAATCCAGTCCTCATTTTCAAGTCCTATTTACCACGTTTTTATTTATGACATTGGCTCTTTTGTTGTTTTAAATACCATAACTTGTGCTCTATTGACTGCTAATTAGTTGGTTTTTGGACAATGCTTACTCTGTTTATGCTATTTTGTTCCTGTTTGTCCTACTGATGTATTGCCTGCGTGGCCATGGTTTGTTGTCACCGAACTTCTTTAAGCCTGTACTATTCTGTCTCTTTTCGATGATGGCAAAAGGGGGAAGAGTGTGTGATGTTTATGCGTGCGTATATATATGTTGGTTAGCAAGTAAATCCATCTTGCTGATTATGCATGTTGATATGGGATCACGATCTCAGGGGGAAGTCCTAAATGATGAATGTTACTTAGCCAATTTTTTTTATGGATAGAAGTAAAAATGAAAATTGACAAAGAGGTTGGTTTTTCCAAATTCCGTCGAAAGATTCAATAATGCTAAAGGGACTTGCTATCAGTTGTTAGTTTCACATGAACAAACCATCCTACCTGAGCTTGCTTTGAAGAAGAAACCTGATTCTCAGGGGGAATGTCTTGTACAAGTTTGTCATCATAAAAAAGGAGGAAATTGATGAGCTATAGCATTTCATAGTTTTAATGATTGACAAACGATCCAAGGACCAGGTCCTTCATCAGGTCCCATAAGAGTATTGCACGGTACTTAACAGCTGTAAAGCTGCTGCACTGTTCAGGCAGAACTGCAGCAGCACAGCTGTATGTATGATAGAAACTAAAAGCCCTTGAAAAGTCACTATCCATGGTCACATGTTTCTCACATGCTCTCTATTTGGTATCATATTTATATAACATGTTGGGCATCATTTGACCTAACACTTGCAAATCTAAAAAGCTATATTTCTCTCAAGTGTGGCGGCTATCTTTCTCAAGGTGTCCACAAGAACAAGATCTCAACAATCAGAGGGACCAGTTCCTGTCACTGAAGACATCTGAAGTCCTAGGGTAGTTGAGTCTTGTTTCATGCTCTTAATTTGTATTCCTACACTTCTTGTTAAGAAGCATCATATAGGACAGATTTCAATCTTTGTAACTTTGTTTTCTTAGCTAGAGTTAGCTAAGTATCAGTTAAGTCGGTGGCTAGAGGTAGTCAAGACTTTGAGCTTTGCAATAGAGTTATTGTGAAGGTGCTTACAATGGGTGCATTGTAAGGGTTAGGGATTAAAAGTTTAATTCCTAGGTTGCAATAGGTTGTAATATGAAGTTGCTCAGTTTAGTGAAGTTGAAAATCCTACTGGGGTAGGTCGTGGTTTTTAATCCCTTGAGTAAGGAGTTTTTCACGTAAATATCTTGCCTTATTTACTTTTCATTATTATCTGTGAAAACAGTTCAAGGACCAGGTCCCCTAGACTGTTTTGGCAAATTGTCAGGTTGTGAACTAGCTAACGGTGAACCCGTAGGTTCTATCAAGATGCACGTTAATAATTTGTATGTCCAATGTATTAGTGGACATACAATTACATACACAAGACACACAAGATACATATAACAATATATTTGTATGTTATTTGATGCCAATTGTATGGTTTGTTGGTTATTTTTCCACTAAACCAGAATGTTTTTACCAGATTATATGTTATTCCGCCAAATCGGGTAATCACTATAAAAAAAATGGGTAATTTGTAGATGTTGAAAGTTACAATTCGCGGAGGTTTTAGCCTCTTTTAGCAACTAGTGGAAGCTAAAACCTTTGCGAATTGCAAATTTCAACCTCCGCAAATTACCCATTTTTTTGTGTTAAATTTGGCCCTAATTTTGTATCCTTAGGCAGAAGTCCCTTCTTTAAAAACTTGTTGGTGAAAAATACAATTACGGTTAAAAATAATAATTTTCCAAGCCGAGACGCATATATCGCGCGCTCTTAAAGGAGATTCAAGACCACTACAATAAAATCTTTACTGGTCCGCAATGTAACTCTTGACTTGTCTCCCCCTGCTAAAATAGCCCGACAACGTTTTATATGACTTGAACAAACTCTAAACTGGTCATTGTTCAGAGTTCACCTCACTGATTTATGTACTTGCGGATCCCTCTTGCCTAAAATCTTGAATGTGGATGTTCCAAAATCTTATTTATAGCATTTGGGCGAAGCTTATACAAAATTTGAGCTCATTTTGGGTTGACTTGAAGAGTTGCTATAAAAATATGTAGTTGGTTCATCAAAGAAGATGAGCTGAAGTGCGGTGCATATTTATGCACACATGGTATATCCATATATCCCGCCTGTATATTGTGTATATCATCCCTGTATACACAATAAAAAAAATCCCGGTATATCCGTGGATTTTATGTATACAATGTATATTTGTGTATATTCATGTAGATCTGTGTGTGAATATACACATTGACTCCAAACCGGTGCATGTTACCTCTAATCTTTCTCAAATTTTGTATAATCTTTCTCAAATTTTGTATATAATTTAGTCTAGGTATTTCCGATGAATTCTAACCCTACATATTCAAAAAACAACTACCAAAGTTTTTGGATTCCGAATCGAAGCTTTAAATGAGCTTTAGGGATGGTTACGTTTCAAAACTTTCTTCGACTATTCACAAAATCAGACGGTGTTAACACTAAATTGTTATTTTTGGAGATTTAAGGAGAAAGGGGGTCTGTGTCTCTTCTGGATGAAGAGGCATATTTACAACGACAGGGAGTTGAGTGTTATTTTTAATTAACTATTGAGTGTAAACTAGAGTTTAGGGCTATGCAGCGCTGAAAAAGGTCCTTAATTAAAACTGTACATTTACGAAAGATCCCTTGATATATTTAATAAAACATCTTATAGTTAAGGGAAAATATGTTTCCATTTATTTTTGTTCATTTTTAAAGATTGGATGGGTTTTGCTATAGTATGTAATTTTTTCCCTACCATATGATATTCTAAAAACTCATAATGTTCCCTATTAACGTTGCTAGTTACGAATTTTCTCCCTAAAGTATGGACTTTAATGAATAGATATCTTAATGTAATTTCTAACTCAGTGATGAGTTAAATTAGTTTATAGAATTTATGTACAGTGACAATATATAGGGTTATTGTTTCCATATGTAGGAATTATTTTCTAATATCCATCGACTAGATAGGGAATTTATAGCAAAATTCTTACATTTAGTTTTGAAAGACCAATAACTATAAGACGGAAGGTTTTCATCAGTTCTAGTGGATTTAGGCCCACTGCAAATCACCAAAAAAAAAAAAAAAAAAAAGGAATGAAATTGACTGATCCTTTTTTTCGAAACAAACGGAACATCTAACTTTTTTCGTAATGATTTGGCTTGATAAATCTTGGGATGATGGTTTGCAATTTTCATCTTAAAGTTTATTTCCAACATTTTCTTCTAAAGGAACTTATAAAAAATATAATTTAAAATTTTAGTTAATCCAATAGTTGTATTAGAAACAAAAAAACTTAATCAGATTGCAAATTTTGATAAATAGATTAAATTCCAATAAGGGAGTTAAGTAGGAAACCACATGCATTGGATGTTATTATTTACTTCAAAGCTAAGGAGGTCTCTGAAAGTTCTTTCTAAATATTAATTTAACATATTATCTTTATCTTGCGCTTTCTTCAACATCCTGAACTATTACTTATATATATATATAAGTCATCACATTATTAAATTACTCTAACATCACAACAAATTGCTCAGTTCTCTCGTTCATGTCTTTTATAATTGAAGTCACAACAATAGATAGTACTGTTACATTATGTAAATATTTAGTCAAATATATTTTGTAATCTTCTATTTTAGGATAGCGTATATTAGACTTCATTAGTCAAATTAGTTCCTAATTTGTAGCGTACAATTATGTTGTAAATGATGTATATTACCCTATTCAAGGAATGAGAATAAGCACGGCAAATATTCTCTTACATGGTATCAGACTAAGTCTCTCCTAAAACCCTAGCATCCTAAACCCTAGCCGCCGACCCTCCTCTTCGTTTCCTCCTCTTTGGCCCTTCTTCCTCCTCTTCTCAATGGCTGACACATCCAAGTTGCATCCTGCGACTACAGTCACCAATATCAAATCATGCATTCCTATTGTTCTTGATTATGAAGGAAGCCAATACAATAACTGGGCTACCCTCTTCAAGCTCCATTGTCGCGCAAACTTGGTGATCGACCACATCCTCCCTCCTGCCTCTCCCACCAAGCCACCACCGGCAACTGCAGCCGAGAAAATTGCTACAAAGGCTCTATGGGAACGACTAGATGACATTTTTAGGCAATGGATATATGGTACGATATCGAATGATCTTCTCAACACGATCATTCATCAAGAGGACACCGCAGCCGAGGCTTGGAATTGCCTTGTCCATCTCTTTCAGGACAACAAATCGGCTAGGGCTCTTGCTCTTGATGAAAAATTCACCAACACCAAATTGGTGGATTTTCCGAATGTGAAAGCATACTGCACCAGGCTGAAAGTTCTTGCAGACAATCTCGCTAACGTCGGCCATAAAGTTTCCGACGAACGACTTGTGCTTCATCTTTTGCGAGGGTTATCGGAAGAATAAAAAAAATTTCAAACAACGGTGCAGCACCGTACTCCTCTCCTATCTTTTGACGTTGTCCGGTCTATGCTCGAACTTGAGGAAGACAGTCATGGCGAGGACGCCATTCACGACTCTGGGTCGAATGCTGCTCTCGTTTCCCAGAATATTAATCCTCATAATTTCTCTGCTAATGGGTAGCCCAACAATTCTGAAAATACTTTGAACAATCGAGGAAATTCTCACAATCGTGGAAAGAAGAACAACCGCGGTCGCAGCGGCGGCAACCGCAACAACAACCGTGCTGGCGCGGGGAATGGACAAAGCAGCGGCGGGGGCAGCCGAAACAATGCCCAGGCAAACCAGCCCGTCGCGTCGCCTCACCAGGGAGCCACTGCCCCGTCGTGGTATTTTCCACCGTAGGCTGCTTGGGGGCCACAGCCGTGGGCCACCCCACCGTGCCCGTACCCCACCGCGGGTTGGCAGCAGCCACGCGGCTGGCAGCAGTCACGCCCAACCCCAACGCAGCAGGGAGTCCTTGGTGCTCGTCCTCCACAGTCGTTCTACTCGGCAGCCCCATCATTACATGGTGGGTATATGCCCACGGATATTGAGCAGGCTATGCACACAATGTCTTTGAATCCGCCCGATGACAACAATTGGTACATGGACACCGGAGCCACATCTCACATGACTAACTCCCAAGGTACTCTCTCGTCTTACTATCAATTGAGCAAAAATAATGGCATTGTTGTTGGTAATGGTAACATGATTCCGATTCGTGGTTATGGTCATACATCCCTTCAAGTAAATCCCTCCTTAAACCTGAAAAATGTTTTACATGCACCTAAACTCATCAAAAACCTTATTTCCGTTCGTATATTTACTATCGATAATATGGTTTCTGTTGAATTTGATCCTTTTGGCTTTTCTGTGAAGGATTTACGGACGGGGAGCAAACTCTTGAGATGTGAGAGTTCGGGTGATCTTTATCCATTCTTAAAAAATTATCGAGCCATCTCGCCTTCCGTACCATCTGCTTTTCGCTATCTCTCCTCATATTTGGCACTCCTGTTTAGGTCATCTCGACGATGTAATTCTTAGTTCTTTACATAGTAGTAATTTGATTGAATGTAATAAGGCTCGAAACAATGTTTGTCATTCTTTCCCTTTGGGGAAATTAATTAAAATGCCTTTTTATGACTCTCTTTCAACTACTACTATGCCTTTTGACATTGTTCACAGTGATTTATGGACTTCACCTGTTCGTAGCTCTTCTGGTCACAAATATTATGTTTTGTTTCTTGACAATTATACTAATTTTCTTTGGACTTTTCCCATCAAAACAAAGTCCCAAGTTTATGATTTTTTCTTGTATTTCCGGATTTTCATTCGCACTCAGTTTGAAAAAGAAATCAAAACCTTTCAATGTGACAACGGGCGTGAATTTGATAATGGTCCTTTTCATAAATTTTGTGAACAAAACGGGATGTTTTTCCGATTTTCTTGCCCGCACACCTCACCCCAAAATGGTAAAGCGGAACGGAAAATTAAATCCATAAATAATATTGTTCGTACACTCCTTGCCCGTGCATCTATGCCCCCCTCCTATTGGCATCATGCCTTGGCCATGGCAACATACCTACACAATATTCTCCCTTCTAAAATCTTAGCATATAAGACACCTACTCAGATTCTTTATCAAAAGAATTCATCCTACTCTCATCTCTGAGTTTTTGGTTGTCTATGCTTTCCTCTCTTTCCGCCCACACAAATTCATAAGCTACAGTCTAGGTCCACTCCGTGTGTTTTCCTGGGGTATCCGTCTAATCATCGGGGACACAAATGCTATGATTTATCGAGCCGAAAAATAATCATAGCTCGGCATGTGTGGTTTGATGAAAACTCCTTTCCATTTTCACAAATAAATAGTCCATCTTCTACCTCATATGAGTTTTTGGGTGATGATAATTCCCCATTGACAATACATTTGTTGCATGACCAGGCCGCTACTCCGCCTCCGGCAACCTAACACCCCAGCTCACCCATCTCCTCTCCTCCCTCGTCATCTGTCCAGCCGGCTGTCCCGCCACTGCCATCCCCTCCGTCTCCCTCGCTGCCAGCCCCCCACGACGGCAGCAGCCCCTTCTTAGCCAGCCCCCCACCTGCTCTTCGCATGACTACACGTAGTGAACATAGGATATTTAAGCTGAACTTGAAATACCATAATCAAGCCTTAAGTGCCACCAACAATTCCATCTCGCCTATTCCCCGGAATCCCGTCAGTGCACTTAATGACCCGAATTGGAAAAATGCTATGCAAGATGAATATAATGCTCTTATTGATAGTAAGACTTGGGAGTTGGTCCCTCGTCCTCCAAATGCTAATATAATTCGGTCTTTATGGATTTTTCGGCATAAAAGAAATCTGATGGTTCTTTTGAGAGGCATAAAGCCCGTCTTGTAGGTGATGGCAGGTCTCAACGGGAAGGTGTTGATTATGACGAGACGTTCAGTCCGGTGGTCAAGCCGGAAACTATCCGTGCGGTTCTTACTATTGCTTTATCTCACTCTTAGCCCATTCACCAACTTGATGTAAAGAATGCTTTCTTACATGACAATTTGAATGAGACCGTCTATATGTATCAGCCTCTGGGATTCCGGGATCCGGCTCGTCCTGATCATGTTTGTCTCTTGCGTAAGTCTCTTTATGGCTTGAAACAGGCACCACGCGCATGGTATTAGCGTTTTGTTGAATATGTGGCAACCATTGGTTTCTCGCATAGTACATCTGACAACTCTCTCTTCACTTATTGTCGTGGAAAGGATACTGCTTACATTTTGTTATATGTGGATGATATCATTCTAACTACATCTTCAGACTCTCTTAGACTAGGTATTATGTCCAAGTTAGTTACGGAATTTGCAATGAAAGACTTGGGTCCGTTGAGCTATTTTTTGGGGATTGCCGTCTCCCGGGACAAAAATAGCCTATTCATGTCTCAGAGTTCTTATGCAGAGGATATTCTTGACAGGGCAGGCATGTCATAATGTAAGTCTTGCCCCACTCTAGTTGATACAAAAGGCAAACTTAGCGCTATTTCGAGTGCCTCGTATGTGGATCCTACGAAATATCGTCGTCTGGCAGGTGCTTTGCAATACTTGATATTTACTCGGCCATACATATCATACACGGTCCAACAGGTTTGCCTGTTTATGCATGATCCCAAAGTCGAGCATATGGAAGCATTAAAACGCATTTTGCGTTACATTCGAGGTACAATTGACTTTGGTACACACTTATACAAAACCTCTCTATAGTCACTACTTTCATATACAGATGCTGATTGGGGTGGATGTCCAAACACTCGACGCTCCACATCGGGTTATTGTGTATATTTTGGGGATAACTTGATCTTTTGGTCTTCCAAGCGCCAACCTACTCTATCTAAGTCTAGTGCTGAAGCTGAGTACAGAGGGGTTGCTAATGTTGTCTCTGAATCTTGTTGGATTCGTAATCTGTTGCTTGAACTCAATTGTCCTATTCGTAAAGCAACTTTGGTCTATTGTGACAATGTGAGTGTCATTTACTTGTCTGGAAATCCGGTACAACATCAACGTACCAAGCATATTGAAATGGACATTCACTTTGTTCGTGAAAAGGTTAGACGTGGAGAGGTTCGTGTCCTACATGTTCCGTCCCGTTATCAGATTGCCGACATCTTCACCAAAGGTCTTCCGCGCGTACTATTTGATGATTTTCGGGACAGTCTAACCGTTCGTAAACCTCCCGCTTCGACTGCCGGGGTGTGTTAGATTATGTAAATATTTAGTCAAATATATTTTGTAATCTTCTATTTTAGGATAGCATATATTAGACTTCATTAGTCAAATTAGTTCCTAATTTGTAGCCTACAATTATGTTGTAAATGCTGTATATTAACCTATTCAAGGAATGAGAATAAGCACGGCAAATATTCTCTTACAAGTACTTCTTGATTTTGTTGCTAGACTTGGCATAATTCCGCATTTTCGAGGACTTCTTTTTGTTGTTATAATAAGTAAAGAATTATACATAGTAAGGGTTGAGGGTATATATATTATTTTTTCTGTCAAAGTAATTGTTTATTTTAATCTTTTTGTATATTATGTCACTAGGTATATATGTTTTATAATAGTAGTCATCAACTCAATAACTAAATTGGCGCAGAAAAAGGATGACAGGCATCACTTTGTAGCTAATATTCTTAAATCAATTCATGTGAACCCATTTTACAGAACACAAAATTTAAGAAAGAAGGAAAGATTTTTGAAACTTGTTGCTTAAAATAAGTGATAGATATTTGTGTGACTATAAATCATTTCAAAAAGTGAATTTGGTTTCAAATTTAGAAAGGGGTCATTATTAAATTGAACGGAGGGAGTAATATTTAATTAAATGGTTTAAAAATTTGTGGGATCCCCGCATGAAATTTCACTTCTAAATTAGTGATTAATTTGTAATTACATTCATTATATATCTTCTTATTTATTTTTGCAGACAAATTAAAAGGATTAATTAGTGGTAGTGAAGAAGAGAGCGATCCGTACATTTCTATTGTAAGTTTTTAGTGAGTGGCAACTTAAGACACGAAAAACAGGCAAGAAATTATAACCTCAAATACTAGCTCAGCTCAAGGGACTCTAATCTCTCTCTTCCCATTTATAAATAACCCTTCCAACGAATAGAACAAATTACGAAGAACAATCAAATCAATTTCAAGAATAAATAAATAAATTATAGAGAAATGACAAGCATGACTCTAATACCTACTCTTACAAAGATCCAAAATGCACGAGCTATCATAGGACATAGCCCTTTGAGGACTAGGGTATTTGTTGGTGCAACACCCAAACCTTTCCAGGTGATCATGCTTAATAGTAATGTTTTTTTACAATATCTGATTTAACCTACAATATAACACTATTTTATTTTTTATTTTTTAAGTAATTACTGGTCTCACCTATTATGAGTGGTTACTTGCGATTACATTTACTCCCCGTGTCCCAATTTATGTGACACTTTTCATTTCTCAAGAGTCAGTTTGACTAATCTTTAATTTGAAGCTAAATTAGATAGATTAACTCAATATTTTAAAATTAAAATTTAGATATTAAAAACTATACTATAAGTTTCAATTCTTGTCATGTCAATATGATGAAAAAATACATTTTAAATGGTCAAAATTTATATAATTTAACTCCTGAAAAAAACGAAAAGTGTCACATAAATTGATACGGGGAGTAAATGATCTAATAGTTTACATTAAAAGGCATTTACTGGCAATGCATGTTCGACTTTATTTTTAAGAAAAATATATATTTTAGAAGAATTATGTAATTAGATAAATGTGTGGGCAACAGGTAAGTAAACGACATCTAGGGATGGCATTTAAAGATGAGGCTCGTAACGCAGCTGAAAAAGGTGTTGATGCAGCGAAACAAGGCGCTGAAACAGCCAAAAAAGCCGGCCAAGAAGCCAAAAACGAGACTGCCTCTGCTGCTGATGAGGTAATTAGTAAGACTCTAGTAATATTTATACTAGGGCTGTTAAATGGGAGGACTGGATTGAATTTGAGCAGGTCAAAATGCGTTGGCTTAATTGATCCAATTGTTTCTTGGGTTGAACTAAGCTAAAAACCGGGTCATAACCTAATCCATCCAACTCAACTAAGTTTTAAATTCTTTATTTGTTTTCTAATAATTTGTTTACGTGCCTAGTAGAACTTTTTTTCTTTTATTATGGCTATATATGACATAAAAAATGTCTTCTTAATATTGAGACAAAGTTTATTATGGGTTAATTTAGGCTGTATATCAGTCCTATTTTTAGTCGAGTTGGATTGGGCAGGTCAAAATGAGTTGAGTTGTTTAAAGGGGTTTTTTTTTGCCCGTTGGTCAAATTAATCACGACCGCTAGCCAAAATATATAAACCAATTATGTATATTATATGTATATTCATATATACTATATGTATAGTATGTGGATATTTAAGTATACTATATGTGTATATTTATACTTAAATTAAATATGCAACACTAATACGTTTGCTGGTTATTTTTTAAATTAGAACTCCAAATAGGATTTGGACTGTAATTATATCTTGATTGATTATTAAATAATCGGGTCATGATTTTATTGGCCGATTTTTCTATTCCTAGTTTATATAATTTGTTTGTTTTTCATTTCTGATAAACATAAACGAATACTAATTAATGAGTATTAGTTTAAACTTATGTGGCTAACTAATTAAATATGCATATATCTATGGTGTATATGACAGGTGATGCGGAAAACAAAGGTAATGGGAGATAAGGTGGCGGATGCAGCACAAGACATGGCTGGAAAAGCAAAAGAAACAGCCCAAGAAGCATGGGGTTCAGTTAAGGACACTACCCAAAAGATGAAAGACACTGTAATTGGCAAGGCTGAAGAATCCAAAGAGGCTATCAAAAATAATGTCAACCACAACATGAACAACAAGAATTAAAGATTTTATATTTTGATATAGAGACATTATCTCTCATTCATATTGACTAGCTATTTTCTTTTTGATGTTTAGAGGCTTAATTTTCTTTTGTTGAAACCGCAGACACAAGTTTGCTGAGTTTCTATAGTTGGATATATAAATATGTCAACCTTCTGTTATTATGACGTTGTCTATAGTCTATATGTAGATTGATTAGAATTTTGCTTCTCAAAGGCTTGTAAGACTTCACGTAGCTCACGACCCTGTGTGTTCATACTAATTTAGTTAGTTATTTATATAAATAAATTAGGCACTTTTATAACTCAATAAGGTACAGAAACACTGCCACATCTCAAAGGCTGCACCTATCAAAAGGAAATAATTTTGGGTCATTCATGTGGGTCAACCCTGAATAATATTCGTTCCGTCCCATAATAAGTGTTACCTTAGTAAAACAATTTTGTCCCATAATAAGTATCACCTTAGGAAACCAACACATAAATTGGCTAGTTTTTTCAATTCTACCCTTGGACAAGAAAGTAACATCTAAATGATGATTGAAAAAACCACATAGTAACTTCGTATTGTTGTATTCCCAATGTCAAAAGGCTTACTTTTTGTGCATGCTCTAATCAAAAGGTAAAGTAATTAATTTTTATTATATAGGGGTAATTTGGTAAACTTTACATTGCATTATTGGTTTCTTAATATGAGTGGTTTTGGCTAAGTTGACACTTATTATGGGACGAAGGGAGTAAATAAATAAATAAAAGGAGGAAATGAAAAAGAGATATTTGTGTGTCTGTATACGGGTAAAACCGAGGATACGGACATGCTCAGTTTCCCGATGTCTTGATTATGTTCGGGTACGATACGACCGGCTTATCGAGGATGAGGCTTCGAGCTCGATCTGGAACGAGGCGTTAAAGGAGAGGCGATTAACTACCATAAGGAGAAGACCGGAATATTCGCCCTTAACTGGATATTTCGGCGTCAATCTCGGCAACAGTTGTCACCAGATTTCTTTTCCTTACTTAGAATTGTACTAGGGTTAGGACTCCTCTGTGATATAAAAAGGAGGTCCCCATCCATTGGAGGGGGTTCGGCAACAGAAAGAGAGAAAGAGTTCATGCCAAAAAGGCCATAGAATCACTTGCGTTCATTCATATTTTTCTAAGTTGATCATCATTATTCATTGTGTAAACACCCGGCAAAGGGGTTCGACCTCGGTTCTGATACCCGAGGCCAGTCATTATTAATATTTAGTCAGATCTGCTTCTTTATTTACTAATTCATTTATCCCGCAATCCCATCTTGAATTAAATTGAGCCACATATCTTTGGCATCACGCATAAATTTAATTGTTCACCATTTTAAGGATAAACAGTTTGGCGCCCACCGTGGGGCCAGAGATAGTAATGGCGGTTCAATACAAATTCTGGTTACACTCGATATTTTACACTTGTTCTTTAAGGTTTGATTTCAGGTATACCAGAAATTTCGGATTCCCATTCCGTCAACTATCAAGTCGGGCCAAGCCACCATGAACATAACGATGGGGGCGTACCTAACAACAACGCGCCTCCTGTTAATCCTGTTCAAGCCGGATCATCGGTGGGCAACTTACCAGCCGGCGAGAATAACGGAGCCATGCTGCAACAGCTCCAAAACCAGTTAGACATGACTATGGCCCAATTACAGGCCCAGCAAGAGATCATAGCGCAATTGCAGAACCGTATTCAGGCACCCGATATTTCTCCATCAGAACAGACCCAGGATACGGAAGAAAAATATGTTGCTCGGAATAACGAGAACCATCTCGAGAAAAGCGACAAACTGATCAGAAGGCTTGAAGAATTGACGAAACGAGTCGATTCCGGCGAAAAGAAGATAGAAGCAAATGATAAGAAGGTGGAGAACTATAACTTAAGGGTCGATTAGATTCCGGGGGCCCCACCGGTGTTGAAGGGACTGGATTAGAAAGCATTCGTCCAAATGCCATTTCCGCCTAGTGCAATGCCGATGAAAATCCCTAAGAGATTTCGCATGCCCGATATCCCGAAGTATAATAGGACAACGGACCCAAATGAACATGTGACTGCATATACGTGTGCTATTAAGGGCAATGATCTCGCCGATGACGAAAGGGAATCAGTGCTGCTTAAGAAATTCGGGGAAACCCTGTCGAAGGGGGAAATGATTTGGTACCATAACTTGCCCGAGCATTTAATTGATTCATTTGCCATGCTCGCTGATGCTTTTGTCAAGGACCATGCCGGGGCCATCAAGGTCGAAACCCAAAAATCGGACCTGTTCAACGTCAAGCAGCGAGATGACGAGACCCTACGCGAGTTTATGGCTCGATTCCAAATGGAGCACATGGACTTACCTCCGGTCACTGACGATTGGGTCGTTCAGGCTTTCACTCAAGGACTCAATTCAAGAAGCTCGATCACATCTATGGAGCTAAAGCAAAATCTGATAGAGTACCCGGCGATCGCCTGAGCTGATGTACAAAACATGTATCAATCAAAGATCAAGGTCAAAGATGATAAGATTCTGAGGACCGCTTCGGTATCATGGCATTCTGGTAAAGGGAGTGACCGATCGAAGAGGGCTGCAGATCGGATTCCAGATCATCGTATGACAGGTACCAACCTTACCCGCCCGATCGAAGGGGAAATTGGCGCGACGCCGAATCGGGCAAGACTGATAGGAGAAATGATCGAAGGAACGATCGAGGCCAAAGTAGTCGAGGACTAATAAATAGAAATGCTGCCGATAGAACCTCAGGAAACAGAGAAACTCCAAGGTTATACGAGTATAATTTCTGCGTAGATGTAGCGACCCTAGCAACGGTCGTTATCCGTAACAGAGAAATAAGGCATCCAAGACCAATCCAGTATGATCCAGAGAAGCGGGATAAAAGCCTTATTTGCAAATACCATCACACTCACCGCCATCGAACCGAAGATTGTCGGCAGCTGAGCGAGGAGGTTGCCCGCCCGTTCAATTTGGGACACCTTCGAGAATTCCTAAGTGAACGAGCAAAAACACATTTCAAGAAAGTGGACTCCAACAAGCAGGATAGGTCGGAAGAGCCTCAGCAGGTGATACATATGATCATGGGAGGAACAGACGCTCCCATTGGGCTGGTCGTAAAACGCACCAAGATTTCCATAACAAGGGAAAAGCGTATTCGGAATGATGACCCCGACGGTCCTATCTCGTTTGGCGATGAGGACTTGGAAGGCATCGCCCAGCCTCATAACGACGCACTGGTAATATCTGTCTTTGTCAATAAATTTAGAATCAAATGTGGGCTAATTGATCTAAGTAGCTCGGCTAATATCATCTGATGGAGAGTCATCAAGCAGCTGGGACTACTAGATCAGATCGTGCCAGCAATATGATTCCTCAATAGATTCAACATGGCATGCGAGACGACGAAGGGTGAGATCACTTTACGGATCAACATGGCAGGAGGTACATAGCAGAAAATTGTTTATGTGACAGAGGGAGACATGGGATACAATGCATTGCTGGGAAGACTGTGGATTCACCTCGTGAGAGCGGTCCCCTCAACTATGCTTCAGGTATTGAAATTCCCGACCCCAGAGGTATCAAAACCGTCCGTGGTGAAAAACAGGCCGCAAGGGAAATGTTCGCGGTTGAAGAATCTATTAAGCTTATAATGGTGCCGGATCGGAACGAAGGGAAGAATGCCAAATAGCAATCACAGATTTCGATCTCGGAATCCTAGGAAGATCGGAACATAGACACACCAGACGAAGAGTCAAAGTTCAGAGTACCGAGGACCTTTGTTGTTATATCCCGTATTTTATACGTTCGGATATTTCAAGGTAGTCGTGACAAGTTAAGGGAATGACCATCTTCCAAATTTATTTCAATGTACAAGTTGGTTGCGAATATTATTCATGAACATTGGTAGTATGGAAATCTTGAGAGAGGTTAAGGATAAAAAGGAAAAGACGCAAAATGGTCCATGGTAATATTGTGGAAAGCCTAGGGGCAAAATGGTAATTTCACAAATATTCAAGAAAATTCTTGAAATTTCCAAGATGGTCGTGTGGCATGGGTAGCATGTGCTCATATTTTATTTAAATGGGGGGCTAATTATAAATAATAAAAACACATGGGGCCAAAGCTTGCATAAGAAGACAATGAGTCTTCTTTGACCATTTTAGAAAAATTCAAGAAAAAGAAAGAAAACTCTAGAGAAATGGAGAAGGGAGACATGTGTCCATACTCTTACTTAAGGGACCTAAATATATATATATATATATATATATATATATATATATAGCTAAATGGGGGGAAAAATACACAAGATATATTTGTCTTCATCTTTTAAAAAGATGAAGAAACTTGGAGAAAATAGAAGAAAAATTCCAAGGCTATTCGGCCATGGCTAGGAGTGGAGAGGCCCTAGAAATTGATCAAGAAAAATTAATTTCTTCTAGCCTTTCTACTAAATGGAAGGTCCTTTACAACGTAGTGTAGTTGTTGGAGTAAGACAATCACTCATTTGTGCAATCTCAAGCCCTAGCCGAGTGAAGGAGATGTGTGGAGAAAGACAAACAAGTTTGGACGAATAAGTGTAGCTAGTAAGGCGCGGCACAGGTATGTTAAGGCTCGTCCCATTCTTTCAAGGCATGATCCCGATGTTATGATTTCATAATTGTTTCCATATCTTACTTGTTTTTCAAAAGTTAGATGGTTATGATTCCAAGGCATAATTCTCTTTTCCGATAACCCGTCAATGTTTTCCAAAATGTTCGTATTTCTCCAAAACAAAGGTTTGTGGTATTGTAAGTTTTTATGATAAAATAATGGATATGTTTTACGACGATATTGATGATATTAAGGATGAGAATATTTTTTAAGAAGACCATGACAAGAATGATTTTCCAAAAATGACTTCTGAAATGATCGTAGAAAGTTCTGTACTTTAAACGCTCATAACTTTCTTATACTAAATCGGATTGACCCGAAACTTGTTTTTGAGTCTTCAGAGTCGGTTTACGTATGTTGTTATTCATTGCTCGTCTCGCCTTATAATACTAGTTCCTTCAAGGTGAGACGTGACGATCATGATCATCCCATAATGTAATCGGAGGTTCCCGACCTTACATCACTCCGATAAATTTATAGCGTTTGGTTGGGCTCTTATGCATGCTTATGATGGATAATAACACCGTGTCTATATGGCACGGGCATGCTAGAGGGCAGCATGAGATGATTACCACCCCGAACGCGGGAGGCCCGGACGCGGGCTAATGATGTTATGTGATTCAGACAGGTTATGTATGTATATAAAGGTAAAAGTAAGCATGCATGAATCCGCCTTAAGAGGCAGGTAGTTACAGTCGTATCTTTTCTTATACCTTCCATATGTTTCTTACTATGTTGTTGTTCATGTTCTGTCTATTTTATTATGTTATCATTTATGCCTTACATACTCAGTACATTGCTCGTACTGACCCCTTTTCTTCGGGGGCTGCGTTTCATGTCGCGCAGGTACACCCAGATGAGTTGAAGCTATTATAGAAGATGTTCCAGCGAAGTTGGCGAGCTCCATTTGGCCCTGGAGTGTAGCCGAGTCAGCGTACTATGCTATCATGTCTTGTTCGAAGTTAGAGACTTTGCAGACAGAGTTGTGGGTAGTGGTTGTCAGTTCAGTAAGCGGCTCTATCAGCCGATGCGTCATTCATGTTTTGATCTAAGTTTCATATAATTACAAATTTTATTTGATTTGAAAGAAACAAAAGAATATTTCAGAAAGCTTTATTATGTATTTCATGTTTATTTGATTTAGCGGTCCAAATGATTATGTATGTAATAGGAGTCGGAGGGTTCGCTCGGCCCTAAGTAAGGGTCGGGTGCCCATCACACCCTAGTAAAGTCGGGGTGTGACAAAGTGGTATCAGAGCAGGTCGTCCTAGGGGTTGTCTGCAAAGTCGTGTCCAGTGGAGTCCTGTTTATGGGTGTAAATTCGGCCACATTTATAAACAGGAGGCTGCGGGGCATCTAGGAATTGTTGACCTTCTTTCAGTCTTAGATCGTGCGATAGAGCCAAGTTATAGGAAATAAGATTTCTTATGTTAATCGTCGATTTCCGCAGACGCCTAGTATCGACGGAAGATGGCAAGTGACGATATGGCAAGTCACAGAGGTAAGTCTGGATATACTTGTCCTGTTACCTGAAACAGAAGGTTCTGGATGGCTAGAATGTGATATGTAGCCATATACTCTGTACGGTATTGTGGGTATTTGCGGCGTACAAATTTTGAATGATAAGAATTTGCAAAGGTGACTATTGAAGATCAAAAAGGGTAAAACAGTAATTGTAAAAGAAGGGATGTGTTGCGAATATGCTTTGGAATCTGTAAAACCTTGTCTCGCTCCAGATTATGTAGTAAAGGACATACGAGGAAGTGGACGCGATTATATAAGCACTAAGGCACCGAATTCCACCAAGGCTTCGAGGTTAAGCGTGCTAAGGTGGGAGGATGGGTGACCCCCCTTGGAAGTATGCAAGAATTCTACATATCCGGACATAAGAGACAAATGAGAAGCTAGGGTAGTCTAAGAAAAACTAGAGTATATGGGATGGCTGGAAACCTTAAGAAAACGTGTAGGACGAGGCAGACTAGACTGGTGAAGAGAAAGAAAGTGCAGTACAGCTTCGGAATTTGCATAGGCTTGAACAGCGTTTGGAAGTATTTTGTGGGATAGTCGATAGTAATCATATATATATATATATATATATATATATATATATATATATATATATATATATATATATATGAATGCGTAATATCTCATTTGTGATTGCACCAGTGGACACGTGTGCCCCAACGACCGGTGCTACGATATGGACGGCATCAATGGAGTAAGGACACCGAAGTCCAAGTAGCAACAAAGGTAAATGGTACGAGTGTTACAAGATAAGATACCATTATTCTTACTACAGGTCAAGATTGGAAATTTTTACACAATGATATTTGGAAAAGAAAGTGAGTGAGTAGATGGGGAATAAGGAGATCAAAATGTCGGGAAAAGATGAAAGTTAAGAAAACCTTAGTGAAGTGAAATTTCGAGAGAAATTACCAGTAAAGTACGAGACTATTTGGGTAAAAATTTAAAGGTAGGCATGTGAAAGGGATAAAGTGTGGTAATATGGAATAGAAGAGAAATGTGTGAGGTCTGAGGACATAATTTTAATAAGTGGGGCTAAAAGAATAGAGACTAGGATAGGGGGATATATGTAAGAGAATAGATGCGTAGCTATAGTCAACGACTCAACGAACAAGGATGGGGAGAGTGAAAGCTGTAAGGATTCTGTGTTAATAACAAAGTAGCGAAACACTCAAGGAAAATGGACGCACAGCTATAACACAAACACGTAGTCAAGGAAGAATTACAATCAAGTGAGCTAAGAAAGTGAAGGGACGAGTAGTGGGTGGAAGGGTGTGAAAATGAGGACATCGACGGAAAGTAAAAGAAAAACCTAGGACAAGAAGTTTTCGACATGTTAGGCACGGAGTTGGGAGGAAGACAAGGAATAAGGTATAGACGAAGACTTCATAAAAGGACTGTTGGCATATAAGGAACCCCAAAAAGGAGGGGGGGGGGGGGGAGAACATATTATAGGCTTCAAGTCCAAAGGAAGGAAACTTATTAGTTCGGAGCCAAAATTTAAAATATGTCGGTACATCGGAAGTAAGTAAGGAATATTTCGAACGACGACGACTATTATAACGAAGGCATCAATAATTGGTAGTCTGAGAGTTTTGAAAGAGAGAAAGAACGCAGTGCCTATGAATAAAATAAAGGAGTTCATCGGACACTAGGAAATAGTTCAGGGACGAACGAGCACCATTACAAGGAGATCAAAGACAAGAATACTTGTGTCAAGAAATGACCCGGGAAGGACAAGGATAATGAGATGGCGCAGTAGATTAAGAAACCTATGACGAGGGACGAGGACTCGTGTAAAGACTTAGGAGCTCCAGTATAAGGAGAATAAGGTAAAGGACAAGGAACGGGCACGAAGAGAAGAACGACTATAAAAGGGACCCTCCCGAAGTATTATGACACCCCACAAGATCAGTTGAACATTCGAGGACGAATGTTATAAAGGGGGGGAGGATGTTATATCCCGTATTTTATACGTTCGGATATTTCAAGGTAGTCGTGGCAAGTTAAGGGAATGACCATCTTCCAAATTTATTTCAATGTACAAGTTGGTTGCGAATATTATTCATGAACATTGGTAGTATGGAAATCTTGAGAAAGGTTAAGGGTAAAAAGGAAAAGTCGCAAAATGGTCCATGGTAATATTGTGGAAAGCCTAGGGGCAAAATGGTAATTTCACAAATATTCAAGAAAATTCTTGAAATTTTCAAGATGGCCGTGTGGCATGGGTAGTATGTGCTCACATTTTATTTAAATGGGGGGCTAATTATAAATAATAAAAACACATGGGGCCAAAGCTTGCATAAGAAGACAATTAGTCTTCTTTGACCATTTTAGAAAAATTCAAGAAAAAGAAAGAAAACTCTAGAGAAATGGAGAAGGGAGACATGTGTCCATACTCTTACTTAAGGGACCTAAATATATATATATATAGCTAAATGGGGGAAAAAATACACAAGATATATTTGTCTTCATCTTTTAAAAAGATGAAGAAACTTGGAGAAAATAGAAGAAAAATTCCAAGGCTATTCGGCCATGGCTAGGAGTGGAGAGGCCCTAGAATTTGATCAAGAAAAATTAATTTCTTCTAGACTTTCTACTAAATGGAAGGTCCTTTACAACATGGTGTAGTTGTTGGAGTAAGACAATCACTCATTTGTGCAATCTCAAGCCCTAGCCGAGTGAAGGAGATGTGTGGAGAAAGACTAACAAGTTTGGACGAATAAGTGTAGCTAGTAAGGCGCGGCACAGGTATATTAAGGCTCGTCCCTTTCTTTCAAGGCATGATCCCGATGTTATGATTTCATAATTGTTTCCATATCTTACTTGTTTTTCAAAAGTTAGATGGTTATGATTCCAAGGCATAATTCTCTTTTCCGATAACCCGTCAATGTTTTCCAAAATGTTCGTATTTCTCCAAAACAAAGGTTTGTGGTATTGTAAGCTTTTATGATAAAATAATGGATATGTTTTACGACGATATTGATGATATTAAGGATGAGAATATTTTTTAAGAAGACCATGACAAGAATGATTCTCCAAAAATGGCTTCTGAAATGATCGTAGAAAGTTCTGTACTTTAAACGCTCATAACTTTCTTATACTAAATCGGATTGACCCGAAACTTGTTTTTGAGTCTTCAGAGTCGGTTTACGTATGTTGTTATTCATTGCTCGTCTCGCCTTAAAATACTAGTTCCTTCAAGGTGAGACGTGACGATCATGATCATCTCATAATGTAATCGGAGGTTCCCGACCTTACGTCACTCCGATAAAGTTATAGCGTTTGGTTGGGCTCTTATGCATGCCTACGATGGATAATAACACCGTGTCTATATGGCACGGGCATGTCACCGCTAAGGCGGGCTTCTATGTTTACACCGTGCCTAGATGGCAGGGCATGTCACCTCTAAGGCAGGCTGCTATGTTTACACCGCGTCTAGATGGCCGGGCATGTCACCGCTAAGGCGGGCTGCTATGTTTACACTGAGCCTAGAGGGACGGGCATGATCACCACTAGTGGGCGGCATGAGATGATTACCCCGGACGCGGGCTAATGATGTTATGTGATTCAGACAGGTTATGTATGTATATAAAGGTAAAAGTAAGCATGCATGATTCCGCCTTAAGAGGCAGGTAGTTACAGTCGTATCTTTTCTTATACCTTCCATATGTTTCTTACTATGTTGTTGTTCATGTTCTGTCTATTTTAATATGTTATCATTTATGCCTTACATACTCATTACATTGCTCGTACTGACCCCTTTTCTTCGGGGGCTGCGTTTCATGCCACGCAGGTACACCCAGATGAGTTGAAGCTATTATAGATGATGTTCCAGCAAAGTTGGCGAGCTCCATTTGGCCCTGGAGTGTAGCCGAGTCAGCGTACTATGCTATCATGTCTTGTTCGAAGTTAGAGACTTTGCAGACAGAGTTGTGGGTAGTGGTTGTCAGTTCAGTAAGCGGCTCTATCAGCCGATGCGTCATTCATGTTATGATCTAAGTTTCATATAATTACAGATTTCATTTGATTTGAAGAAACAAAAGAATATTTCAGAAAGCTTTATTATGTATTTCATGTTTATTTGATTTAGCGGTCTAAAAGATAATGTATGTAATAGGAGTCGGAGGGTCGCTTGACCCTAAGTAAGGGTCGGGTGCCCATCACACCCTAGTAAAGTCGGGGTGTGACATTTGTGGTGCCCGATGATTCAGATGCCACTAAATCCACGGTCGAAGAACTCGAGAAAATCACAATGTTCACTCACCCATTGGATAAGAAGGTATACCTTGGCACGGGGTTAACCCCCGAGCTCAGGAAACAATTTATTGAATTTCTTAAAGATAACTCAGATTGCTTTGCTTGATCCCATTTAGACATGACAGGTATTCCACCAGATGTGACAACACACAAGTTGAGTCTGGATCCAAGTTTTCCTCCCGTCAAACAAAAGTGGATGCCACAGCCCGAGGTAAAACATGCATTCTTCAAAGACGAGGTAACCAAGCTCCTTAACAAAGGGTCCATTCAAGAGGTAAAATACCCAGATTGGTTAGCTAACGTTGTAGTAGTGCCTAAAAGGGGAAATAAATTTAGAATGTGCGTAGATTATAAAGATTTAAACAAGGCTTTCCTGAAGGATTCATTTCCTTTACCCAGCATCGATCGCATGATCGACGCTACTGTGGGTCACAACACACTGAGTTTCCCCGATGCCTACTCCGGGTACAACCAAATACAAATGGACCCGGAGGATTGAGAAAAAACCTCATTCATAATTAGGTCTAGCACATTGTTACATCCGGCATTTTTGCATATTAAAAAAAAATCGAGATAACTTGGCTTGTAATGAATGAGGCCATATTTGGACCTTACTTGGTATGAATGTGTCGGCTAAGAATACATTGGTGTGGAATTACGAAAGGAGGCCAAGGGCAAAATTGGAATTTTGGAAACTTGTTCCATGAATTATAATAGTTAGCCTACAATTTGGGCTCACAAAATAATAAGAAAATAAGGCCCAATCAAGGGAGGCCCAACCGGCCAAGATGGCCTTTGGCCCAAGTCCATTAATTAGTCATGTGACTAATTATATTAAGGGGATAAGCTCCTAAGAAGCTTCAAGAGAAAACAAGAACAAACAAGAGAAAAAGAAAGAGAGCAATTCGGCTAGAGAAAGAAAGGAAAGGAAAGGAAAAAAAAATAAATCTTGGAGCTAAATCCTTGGTTCAAAAATTCATTTCTTGTGGGATTATTACTAAGTGCAAGATCCTCTACAAAGTGATATAATTATTTTGGCAAGAGGACAACTTTAGTGGCAAGTGGAAGTTGAAGAGAAGAGGTAAGAATCAATTCATTTTCTTATGTTATGAAGTTTGGTTTATGTTGTGTTATGTAGAAATGAGTAGAATTTATAACAATATGGAAGTTTGTGAAGTGGGTGTGTTGTTTGAAAGTTGGCCGTGTGTATGAGGTTTTGGCCGTGTGTGTATGTATATGTTACATACTTATGATGACTTGAATTTATGTTGTGTTCTAGTTATGGTTATGGTAGAAATTGTATTGGAAGTGAAAGTTGAATAAATTAGTGAAGGTTGGAAAATATGAGGCATGGCCGTGTGGCATCATGTTGATGATGGAATGTGAATTAAATCTTGTTAGTATGTTAAGTGTGTTATTGTGAAGTGAATGAAAGGGTAATGATTCTTGTTGCTATGGAAAAATGGTTGTTAAGTTGTTGTAGAAAAACATACAAGTTTATTGTAACTTATGTAAATATGGAAATGAAAGTAGTAAGATGCAAATTATGATTGTCATTGATGAAGTTGGAAGGTAGAAATAAGTCATGAACATGTTTGCTAAAAGATTGGAAGTTGTGGGTGAATTATGCCTTTGGTAGGAAACTTGTATATTGTGTATACCTTATGTATATTTGGTGAAAACGATATGATATGCCTCCGAATTATGTTGTAGTGATCTTGATAAGTGATGAACATGAAAATGGTAAGATTGGTTTGGAAGTGTAAGGTCGGAATGAAAGATGCTATGTTATGCCGGAAAGATGGCTAGTTATGCCATATTGTGTATTTTATAATACTTGTTGTTGTTATTGATGTTGTTGTTGGGTGCTGTGATGATATATTAAGCTGAGCTAAGTCTCGGGGATGTTATATATATAGGAGAAATGTTGCCGAAATTTCGGTAGGCAAATATGTAATAAAATTTGGATTCTTAAAGGCTTGAATTTGACAATTGGTAAACATGATCATGTGTAGATTCTGGACGAAATTGGAAGTGAAGCTAAGCGAGCATAAGGCGCAATTGAGGTATGTAAAGCCTACCCCTTCGTTCTTAGGAATGTTCTGAACATAATAGGCTCGGTCGCGAGCCTTAAATACGACTCTGTTCCTCGGAATTCGAGGTGGAAATCCGCTCCAATTCCTTCAGTAAGATTGAATCACTTTTCTTATAACTTGTCTCTAAAGTGAACTTTTGTATGCAATTGTCCCAAACGGAGTCGGAATGCTTCCAAATGACTATGGATGACCTCATAAGGTCTATTATCAGTAATTTACGTATGTCGCCTCAAGTTGGTCCGAGGTGGGCCCACAAGGCCCCGACACTTTTTGTATAACCTAAATTGCCCTATTTCTGTCCGTTTCTCACAGACAACATCTGGACTATTATTCTGATCATGATATGACTACTTTTTATATAAATCTTACAAATGGTTTGACATCTGGAAATCTGATTCCGGTAATAATCTGTCGTGCCTTCCCAAGTAGGATATAGGCGCGTATTATGAATACTATCCGAATACTCTGATTTGACTCGCCATTTGGCATACTTCAGTTTGATTGAGTCTGTATAATGATCTGTATGTATGTGGTTTCTCATTAATCTGTTCGTGGATGTCTCAATGCTTCCTTTACTGCGTCCCGGGCCAGGTTCTGTTATCATGCATATTCCTCTGCATTGTTCACCGCGTCCCTCGGTGTGCGGGCCGGGATCTGTTTATATCTGTATGATATTATGATTTGTGTATGGGGATGGCGGCCAGGATGGCATATGATCTGATTCTGTATGACCACCGCGTCCCGTACTAAGAGGGTCGGGTTCTGTTACCGCGCCCCTCATGAGAAGGCCGGGATCTGCATATATGTATGTATGTGCTATCAGCATTTATATAAGCACATGACTCTGTATGACTCTGTATGAATCTGTGTGACTCTGCATGCATGATTCCGTCCGTCCGTTTGGATCATACTTCTGTCTGTCCGTATGGATTGTGATTCTGTCTGTCCGTATGGATTATGAGTCTGTCTGTTCGTCTGGACTATGATTCTGTCCGTCCGTCTGGACTATGATTCTGTCTGTCCCTCTGGGTTATGATTATGTCCGGTACATTTCTGTCTGACCGTTCGGATTATGATTCTGTCCGGTATACTTCCGTCTGTCTGTCTGAATTATGACTCTGTCCGGTACACCTTTGTCTGTCTGTTGGATTATGATTCCATTCGCTATATTTCTGTGCTTCTGATTCAGACTATGATTATGTTGTTATATTTTCGCTTTACATACTCGGTACATTTTTCATACTGACCCCCGGTTCTTCGGGGGCTGCGTTACATGCCCGCAGGTACAGACGCACCCGGAGATACGCCGCCAGTCTAGGGCACTGATTCTGCTATTTTGGAGAGCTCCTTTTGATCCGGAGCGTGTACTTTTGGTATATATCTTCTGACATCGGTATATTCTGTATGTATGGTAGTTCTGGGTACGGCGGGGCCCTATCCCGTCATATGATTCTGTATGTCTGTTAGAGGCCTGTAGATATGTATGTGGGTTACGGGTTGCTACGATTCGGGTAGGTACGTACGATTTTGTGACTCTGTCCGTTATGTTAGCCTCATCGGCCTATATGAAATTTCAGCATGTTCGGGTATGTGTATGTTGTAGCGCGCGCTGCATTTGTATTGGCTTAAGTCTGTATACAACTAGTGTGGATTATCTGTCTGGTATGCCGTTTCTGTCAGGTAGGTACGTTTGGGTATCCAGTTAGGATACCAGTCGCGGCCCACGGGGTTGGGTCGTGACACACATATTGTTATAATGTAATGCCCTTCGGCTTAAAAAATGCTAGTGCCACCTATCAGCGGTTAGTCAACCACATGTTTGAACACCAAATAGGGAAATCAATGTAAGTTTATATAGATGACATGGTCGTTAAGTCCTTGCGAGCAGAGGACCATTTGAAATTTTTGCAGGAAACTTTCAGCATATTAAGGAGGTACAACATGAAGCTGAACTCGGAAAAATGTGCCTTCGGAGTCGGATCGGGTAAGTTCCTCAGATTTATGGTATCGAATCGCGGGATAGAAATCAACCCGGATAAGATAAAGGCAATCGAAGATATCACCGTGATAAAAGACATCAAAGGGGTACAAAGATTGACCAGACGGATAGCTGCTTTAAGCCGATTCATCTTCAGATCGTCGGACAAAAGTCACCGGTTTTTTTCGTTGCTAAAGAAAAAGACTGACTTTGCATGGAACCCCGAATGTCAGATGGCCTTAACAGAACTCAAAAGGTACTTGTCAAGTCCGCCTCTACTCCACACGCCAAAAGCGAACGATCAGTTGTATCTATACTTGGTGGTGTCCGAGATGGCGGTGAGCGGTGTCCTGGTTCGACAGGAGAAAGGTACGCAATACCCGATTTACTATGTAAGTAGAACCCTCGGTGATGCCGAAACCAGGTACCCACATTTGGAAAAAACTAGCTTTGGCTTTATTGAGCGCATCTAGAAAATTAAAACCTTACTTTCAGAGTCATCCCATATGCGTTGTAACGTCCTACCCCTAAGGAATGTCATGCATAAACCCGAACTCTCGGGCCGACTAGCAAAGTAGGCTGTGAAGATTAGCGGGTATGATATTGAATACGAACCCCAAGCTTCAATCAAATCCCAAATACTGGCGGATTTCGTGATCAATTTTGCACCGGCCATGATCCGTGAGGTTGATAAAGAAATGCTTCTTGCCTCAGGGACTAGTACTGGAATCTGGACTCTTTACACAAACAATGCGTCTAATGTAAGAGGGTCCGGGTTAGGGATCGTTCTTAAACCTCCCTCAGGTGACGTAATAAGACAATCTATTAGATCGGCTGATTTAACTAACAATGAAGCTGAGTATATAAGGGTGTGATTGCAGGTTTAGAACTGGCTAATGGCTTGGGAGCCGAGATCATAGAGGCCAAATGCGATTCCCTCCTAGTGGTCAACCAAGCGAACGGAACCTTCGAAGTTAAGGATGATTGAATGCGGAGATACCAAGAGAAACTGCAGGTTGTCCTTCGCCGGTTCAAGGAGTGGACGTTGGAACACGTGCCCCGGGATCAAAATAATGAGGCGGATGCCCTGGCAAATCTGGGATCCTCGGTCGAATCGGATGGCTTCAACTCCAGAGCTATGGTGCAGTTGACAAAATCGGTCATAGAGACCGGCCACGCCGAGATAAACCCGACCAGCCTCACTTGGGATTGGAGGAACAAATACATAGACTATCTCCAAACAGGAAAGCTGTCATCCGATGCCAAGGAATTAAGAGACCTCTGAACCAAAGCAGCTAGATTTTGTTTGGCCGATGGCCAGTTATACCGACGATCGTTCCACGGCCCCTTGGCGAGATGCCTAGGACCAGGAGAAACCAACTACGTTCTGAGGGAAATTCACGAGGGGACTTGTGGGAATCATTCGGGAGCTGATTCATTGGTCCGCAAGCTGATCAGAGCGGGATACTACTAGAACGAGATGGAGGAAGATGCCAAAACCTTCGTTCGAAAATGCAACGAATGCCAAAGGCATGCCCTGTCAATACATCAACCCGGGGAAGAACTCCATCCGGTCCTTTTCCTATGGCCATTCATGAAATGGGGTATGGACATAGTAGGGCCTTTGCCATGGGCCCCAGGTAAGACGCAATTTATTTTGCTTATGACTGATTATTTCTCTAAATGGTTTGAAGCACCGGCACCCAAGAAAGTCAGGGAAAAATAGGTCATTGATTTCATTTATGACCATATAATCTGTCGATTCGGGTACCCGCGGAGATCGCGTGTGATAGCGGGAAGCAGTTCATAGGCAGCAAGGTCAGCAAGTTTTTTGAAGAATACATGATCAAGAAGATCTTATCCACCCGAAATCACCCGAGCGCGAATGGCCAGGACGAGTCTACCAATAAAACTATATTGCAGAATCTAAAGAAAAGACTGACCGATTCTAAGCACTGATAGAAGAAGGTTCTGCCTGAGGTTTTATGGGCCTACCGCACAACGGTGAGATCAAGCACCGGGGAGACTCCGTTTTCCCTTGTATACGGAGCCGAGGCCCTAATACCCGTCGAAGTCGGTGAACCGAGCTTGAGATTTTGATATGCCACTGAGGACTCGAACCATGAAGCAATGTCTGCCAGCCTGAATCTCGTGGACGAAAGGAGGGAAATTGCTCATATCTGGATAGCCGCACAAAAACAAATGATGCAAAGATATTATAACCGAAGGGCCAACTTCAGGCACTTTCAGATTAGGGACTTGGTACTAAGGAAAGTCACACTTCATACAAAGAACCCTTACGAAGGAAAACTAGCCCCGAATTGGGAAGGACCATATCGAGTCACTGGAATAACCGGGAAAGGTTCCTATCGGCTCGAGGACGAAGACGGACAATAGTTGAAACACATCTGGAACGTGGCACACCTGAAGAGGTATTATTGTTGAAGGTACGGATAACTTTTCTTTTTGTTTTTCTTTTTTTTCGACCTAACCACGCAAGGATACAACCTGAGGAACATCAGAGCAGCACAATGGAAGCTGGAAAGTCATGGACTTAGGACTGAAAGCACGTGCTGCACTCTTTTTCCCTTCGATCGTTTTGTCCCGAAGTGGGTTTTCGGCAAGGTTTTTAATGAGGTAGCGCTGAACAGCGTGCTACGCGAATAGAGCAGACCGATCAAAGACCGGAGATTGGAGACTGCATATATTAGGCTAATAGTACCCGAACCCTCATACCTCGGACTTGAGTACTAAGGGATTACTATACCATGAGCTAAATGATAACTATGTAAAAGCCAAGGCTTGAACGATAGGATCAGATGTAAGGACCAAACGATCGATTGAATCGTGTCCAATTAGTTTGTTCTTGCCACGGCAACGATTGCAGATACATCTCCGATCGGCTAAATGATAACTATGTAAAAGCTAAGGCTTGAACGATAGGATCAGATGTAAGGACCAAACGATCGATTGAATCGTGTCCAATTAGTTTGTTTTTGCCACGGTAACGATCGCAGATACATCTCCGGTCGGTTTATCAATGAAAATCTACTTCAAGCAAAGCGATCCAATGTTGCAAAATACTAAAAAGCTACGGCCTCTTAGGTTAAAGACTACGGTCTACAAAACATACGCAAACTTGAAAGACTATGGTCAAAACGGTTGAGGATTACGGTCTAAAAACACAAAAAAATATTGTGATTCGGTCTGTCTTGCAATTTATAAATAAAGCAACGACTAAAGTCAACACGGACTGAAACTCGATCACGAGTCGTTACCACTTGAATTCTATTCTGGCCGAAACAATAAGGCAAGCCAAAAACGATGGCATAAATCGGACAAACAATGAACCGAGGAATACTTTGTAAAGGGCAACAAAACGCGATGAATAGGCCAAATGAAGACTTTTCTTTTCATTTATACATACATATAGTGGATTTGCAAAGGCTCAAATTAGCGGCCGTAAAACAAAAAACAAAAACAACAACAAAAAAAGACATAAGGCCCACAAGCCTAATCTTCACCCGATTCCTCGGTTTCTTCCCCGGCTAACTCAAGGTCGATATCCAAATCCTCGGGGTTGAATACAGCCTTTGCTTCTACTTCGAGCTTCTTGGCCTACTCGATTAGATTTGATAAGTCCACTCCAGTAGCTTGGACTTCTTCGAGGGTTTCTCTTCAGGATAAACACCGCACGTGCTCGGCTCGAAGATTACTGGCCTTCTCGGCAGTAGTCACGTCAGCCTTATACTGGTCTAACATATCGTCATAGCCCGAGATCTGGTCAAGAGCCTTTCCATATTCAGCCTGCAGATCGGTGATGACCCGACTCAGTCTATCTCGTTCAGCTTCGGCCGCGGCTAAGTCCGTTTACTTGTTCCACCATCGCCCGAAGCTGCTCTATGAGAACATCCCATTCGGCTACAGCACCGATTGTCGTTTCTTAGAGGGCACTAAGCTCGGGTTTGATCCCATCGAGCTCCACCCGAAGTTGATCAATCTGGCTAACGTATGCCCGGGCCTGAGAAGGAGGGGCATTAGCATCGGCTATTAAAAAATTATTGTAAACTTCGAAAGTCCTTATCTTCTCTGCTAACTGGTCACGTTCCTGCTTAGCCTCGGCAGCTTCATTGCGAGCCGTTTCCAAATCCGACTTAGGGATCGAAATGTCAGGGAGAGACGAGATGTACTCTAATTTCTGTTCATGCAGATCCATGAGCTCGGCCACCTCCTGACTCTTCCTTTTGAGCTCCTCCTTAAGCCCATCCACTTCGTTCTTGAGCCGGTGGAAGCTTGTATGATGAAGCATGGAGGCCTATAAGGGAAAGAGGAGCGGTTATTAAAATGAGGCATGAAACTAAAGCTAAGTGAAAAGAGCATAGGAATAAGACTTACCCGGTTCAACGTCTACTGAGCCTCGTTGAAAAGGCACGATTCACTGACTTTAGCTATTTTCTTGCGGTCCTCTTGGGACACTAGAGGGTACAGATAGCTGGCCACCCCAACCGGCCCAGATAACATGTTCATATCGGCCGACACCTTGAAAGAGATTAGCCTCTTCCGATTCGGGTCGGTACTAGGGGCAAGAAAGACTTTCTCCAACCTTGGACCGGAATTAACCCCGAAACTGTTGGCCATGAGGATGGATAGATGCTCGAAACTCGACATCCCAGGAGCGGGTATTTTATAATTTCCATAACTGGTTGCCTCTTCTGACCCCATTGACTCCTCGGTTATCTTGCCTTTGGCTTTGTCAGCATCGGCGGAAATATCCACCAATTGAGGAGGAGAATCCTGTATGCAAATTATTGTTTCATACGAGGCCACAGCTTGTATCGGAAGGACAAAACCAATACCATACAAAGGGGGAATGTTAGGTACCTTTGAGCACGGTACGGAGGAAGCTGCCTTCGATCCAGCGACTGCGGCTGGAAGCCTTCCCGAGCCGTGAGTAGGAATGTGCTCTATCATAAAGTCTTTAGATGTCCCGACCTTTGACCTGATGTTCCCTGCTTCCGTCGGTCTCGGGACATCCCTCGAACCCGTCGGAATTGGACTTGAGCTTGTTGACACCCAATTTTGTCCCTCATTTATTTCAATTTATTTACTCGGGCTTCTAAATTTACTGACGAGCTAAATAATTTATTTTCACTATTTTTTATTTTTTATGGCTACTACTATTAATATCGCTACTGTTATTTTCAACATTACGAGCATTACTTTACCATAAATTTTAAATGATTCGTCATCATTTCATTTTTTCAGGTTTGGACTCATTAAATTAATTACAGAACAACACTTTGTTAAATCCTTATTTTTTACATATTAATTATTAATTGTCTTGATATAGTATATATTGCACTGGTTGTTAAATTAGATGCCCACGAATAATTAAATAAAGGAGGAAGGATCAACAATTTCAGCCAAATAAATGGCCCAAATAATCCAGCCCATTACCCATTTCACTACCTGACGGACCAGCCCAATTCCTACACCAACCAACCGACCCGGTCCAGCCCACTCATATCACCCGACCCGACCGGCCCATCATTTTAAACAAAAAATCATCATCTACCCTAATCCCTCTCTTCAACTCTCTCTCTCTTCTTTCTTCATCTCCTCAGCCGCATATCCCTCCCATTTCTCTTTCTTCCTCCTCTCTCCTCCATCATCTCTCCCATGCTCCCTCCACTCACCACACCCCGCTCCCTCTGTTGCCCACGTCTCACGTTCCTTCCACTTCCCCTTGTCCCCCTACGTCTGTCTCCTCCATCCCTCTCTGTCCCCGCTCCTTCGTCTCTCTCCCACGCTCCTTTCTTTACTTTAATACAAATGAATCCCTATAAATGGAGACTAGTTGAATCATTTTAAAGGGGGATTTTTCAGTGTTTGGGAGATCGGGCAAGATCGAGGGGAAAAGGGGAATCCCTACACTCTGTTTTGTTAGGATCTGGTTCGATCCATCAAAAAAAAAAGAAGGAAAAGAACACATTTTTTTTTCATTACTACTTTAACGTTGGGATTCTGTTTAGATTCCGTTCTGTTTCGAGTTTTTCTTTTTTAGCCGCTAGAACCCTATTTGAAATATCTATACTTTTCGACTACTATATCTCGGCGTATTCATTTGAAGTACATAAAGGTTCTGCTAGTTTTCTATTCGGCTTTTACTTTGGAGTTGAGTGTAGATCCGCGGCTTCACGCCTCATTTCCCTGTACCAACAAAAGGTAACATCTGAGACCATTGCATTTTCTAATTCCTGAAATATATAATGATAACGCTTCTTTGACTTGTTAGAAACCATGTTTTAGGATATTACATTTTAGCTTGTATGGAAATGTGCTGTTTGGCCTTGACGATATGCCGACGTCTTTCAATTATTCTAAGACTCATAATCATTTGGAGATGTCTAGTTTGTGTTGGTTAAATCTAATTCGGTGATGTTGTGTTAAGATACAGTGTTAGCATATCAATTCTTAGTTTAAGAATCTGTGTAGGTAAGCCTGTTTCTTTATTTTAGTCTCATGTTTTCCTTAGTTGTTATTAGAATGCAAAATCTGCATCTGTTTATTGTCTCGTTATCAACGGGTATTGTCTGTAACAGAAATCATACTATTAATGAAAATAATCTCGTTTTGATGTGCACAAAAACCCAGTTACGACATCCGAATCTTTTGTGTTTTCCTTGTTGTGAAAGGAACTACTGTGGTTTGTTACAACAGATAATCTAACACAAGTTCAATATAGTTTACTACATACAATGATCTAGTTAGTTCAACATGGTCTAAGCCCTGCCATTTAAATCTAAATATATTGATCTTATTTAGCTAAGCGTGCTTGCATGTCTTGGTCCCTATTCATCACTGGTTGTTTGTATGGTTGGCTGCTATTAGTTGCTATGTTAGTATAGGTCTCTTGTTACATTTGTTGAAGGACTACACCATGTTTAGTTTGATTTGTCTTAATAAAGATGATATGCCTTACTTTGATTTGGTTGCTGAAACTGGGGTTGTAGTCAAAGGAGAAAGACTCGTCTGTTTTGCTTAGTATTGGAACTGCCATGCCTGCTTAAGTCAGTTTAATACAATGAATCTTTATACGATGAGCCATTTTACGATTAAGTATGATTGTGTTTGTTTAGTTTGATCTAGTCGAAATACGTTTTTTTTTATGTTGTCCTAGACCCAAGGCCATGCCCAGTGGAGATTAAATGACACATATCCAAACTGACCAGGACCTTCAAATGCTCCCCTCTTAGTGACTTTATCCAAAACTATGAGGCTGGCCCCTTTAACCTACTGCTAGTTCTTTGCAATTCCTTTGTGACCACCTTGTTTAAAGCAATGCTGCATTTCACTCTGACCATAAGATACCTTGATTATGTTATACAAAAAACAATATGAAAAGTTAGCCAATCCTCTTCTTTTCTGAGAACCACTCTATCAGGTCATTAAGAGATTATGTGACAATATGAACTAAACTCCATACCTTTTTCTCAATTTTTCTGAATGCTAATGTTCTCTTTTCCCAGAAGAGTTAAGTTTTGCTTTGGATTTAAATTTCTGAGAGGGTGAAATATTTCTTGCCTCAGAGAACTGGCTCATTTTGCTTTAGTAGTAAAATTCTCTTCTATGTTGGGGGACTCAAAGGGTGCTGGAGTGAGGAAATCAAACAATACTAGTATGGGACTCAACCCTTATAGGACTCCCTGGAACTGGCTTCCAGTAGACGCTGTAAGAGATAAACGATTGTTTTGTATTTGAAACAACGACTGTTTCGGTGTAGTGAGGAATCTTTTATAGAAAATGATATCATCGATTAAATTAAAAAATGATTTCCGAAAGGTCACAAAATACGTTCTTTGCTTATTCACTTGTCGTGTTTAGTGGGAAATTGAATTAAATTGTTCTCGTCTCTATACACTTAGTCACGTATACATTTGCAATGTCTTCTTTGGACTTACGTGTTGATGCGAATTAAATGATAATGTCGTTGCACTTTGTTCACTCGTCTTTCTTTTATAAGGATTATATCATTGTACTAATCCTTTTCTTTTCATTTTTTATGCATGACTATCACACACGAGTCCAAGCGACTCGTCATCTCCTTCCATATTTGGCGTTGGGCTAAAAGCCCAACATGAACTTCTCTCCCCATCAGTCCAGCCGCAACAGCATATAAAATCGTTACTGGGCCAAAGCCCAACAACAGTAGCCAATCTGCAGCAATCAACCTAAATGGACCGGTCCATTTGATTTCATACTATTGGGTCGAAGCCCAGTAGCAGTATAATTCCAACAGTCACAAAGTGGGCTGAGCCTATTTAATATCATTGTCTTCTTTATGCATCTAATTTGTATTATGCAACTAACATTTTACTTGGTTTGCTTTTTTAGCTAGAATAAACCTTATGGAATTAGTGGATTAGTTTTAGTATGATGGATAGTTATTTTAAAAGAAAAGTTAACAATTAGTTCATAGGTTTCATTCTCCTTTACATTCAAATCATTTATGTATCCATAATAGTTATTCATTTACTACAATGATTGACCCTTTCGAAATGGCATGACTATATATTTTGAGCAAAAAGGAATCACTTTTCACTCTTACTATCTTAGAAATTTAAAACATCACAAATTTCTAAGAAATAAAAAAAGGGCGAACTAATTTAACGGATAACTCTTTCACTTTAATTCCTTTCCAACACTTGAAATACATATTTGCTTGAAACAACTTTAGCACAATATATATATTAAAATATTAGTCTTTATATGAAACCTTTAAAATTTATTTAACATTAATCTTACAATAACTCTTTTAATTTATGAGTTGGCATAACTCACTTTTCTTCAAATACATATAAACATCACATGTCCTGTTTCTTTTAGTTTATTTTAACCAAACTCTTTATGCAACTATTATTTTCTATAAATTGTACTTTAAATAACTTTAGGAATACTTATAAGATATTTTCTTAAACATTTAAACATTACATTTACACTTAGCCTAATTAAATTTTAAGTCCGGTCGGTCAACCATTGTTAATGGGTCTTAAAGGATGCCTAATACCTTCCCTTTAGACTAATTGAACCCTTACCTAGAATCTTAAGTATCGCAGACCTTAAACAGAGTTAACTTTAGAAAATAACTTTAATGAATTTAGGTGTACTAATTCACCATAAATAATTAGGTGGCGACTCCTTAAAATAAACAAAAATAGGAATCACCAATATGTCGTACTTCTAATTTAACCCGGTTAAAATGGGGTATGACAGAGCTTTCCACCAAGGGTAGAGTAATCTCAGCAAAGCCGGTCAGCTCTTGCTCAAGGAGCTCATCGATACGTTTGTGCTTGCCTGACACCTGGTCCTTATCATCGGAATGATCAGATGGTTGACCGGTGACATTGGCATCCAGATCCCGGGCCGAGACATCTTTCGAAGAGGTCTCTCTGATGGTGAGCCTCGATCTTTTTCTGGCCTCGGAAAGATCTCGAGAAGACTCGGAGGACCGCCTTTTTCTCCTATCTTCTTTGTCTCCCTGATCAGGAGCTTCGATATCTTTCTCATCGGCCGAGGCCTCAGCAACCTCTTGGCCCCGAATTTTTATGCCCTTTGATAGACCTTGAAGTGAAGAAGAACAGTTTTAACTTATCAAACATATCATAGCACGTAGGGAAGACAGAACAGCGCTCTAAGAGAAGGACTTGCCGTGAGTTTCGGCCTCCCACCGGGACCGAGATAAATGTCGCCAGGTGTGGTCGGCATAAGTGAGTTGGGAACAGATCTTCCCAATCCATTGATCAAAGCTAGGAACCGCACCAAGGGTTCAAATAAGTGCTATATACAAACGAGCAAATCAAGGGGTCAGTGTAGATACAGACAGTGATCATGTCATACAAAAGTACAGTTACTTACGACTTGGGTTCCATCTCTCAGGAAATGGCAACTTGTCAGCGGGAATCAGATCCGTTGTCCTAATTCGGACAAATCTGCCCTGCCAGCCTCGGTCTCTATCTTCGTCCAGACCGGAGAAGGGTGCCTTTCTGGCTCGTTTTGAGAGTTTGATCATACCCCCTCTGAAAACACGGGGACTATATAGCCGGAGTAGATGGTTCACCGTGAATGGGATATTCACGTTTGTAGTGAAATAACGGAGGAGCACAACGATCCTCCAAAATGACGGATGAATCTGGCTGAGGGTAATATCATACCGTTTGCAAAAATCCACTACCACGGAATCGAGGGTGTTAAATGTGAAAGGATAGTATAAACACTTAAATACCCTTCCACATAGGTAGTTATAGCTTCATTCTGATCGAGAACAACAACCTCCTTACCCTTCCACCCGCAATCTGCCTTGACCTGTTCCAGCTTACTTTGGGGTATCATGCACAAATAGTATGATATTTCGACACCTCGATCCCCTTGTTGAGAAGGTTTCTCGACATTGAAATCCCAGATGGTCAAGCAATCTTGAGAAATGAAGTCCGTTAGTACAAGCTCCGGTTTTGGAGCCGAGGAGGTCTCACCAGTTTTAGCTTTTGAAGATTTGCTCGTCATTACAGAAGTATGAAGGTAAGAAGGTTTGAATGAAGGTTTGAAGATTGGGTAAAGGACTGATAAAGAGATATGAAGATATGAAGGTATGAAGGTTTGAAGATATGAGGACCAGCGTATCCAAAGCACACGAAGGTAAAATTCTCTTTGGTAAAAGTTAGAAAGTAAAAAATGAAAGCGAAAACTTGCTTTTATAGAGTGGGGCCGAGACGGTTCGCCTTCCATAACCGTCTTCAGAGCCAACAGGGTCTCGACACGTGCCGATGTCAGATGGATATGATGGATATGACCTTGATCTTATCTAACCATGGGAAACGTACACGAGAAGGAACCGGGTTGCCCCTCTCGATCAACAGACCGTACGTGAGCAGACCGGCCTTCTGTCTCCCACCGATACCACCTTCCATATCAGTCTCAGAGGAAGTGGTCCCGAAACAGTTGCGGTCGAGTACAAAAAATAAAATGTTCGAGCATGGCGGCCGGTACCGAAACATTTCGAATTTTGGTGAATTATAGAACAAGTGAAAATTGCTCCAATATTGCAAGGACATATACAAAGGTTCAGGTACAAACAACACACATAGAATGCTCAATAAAGTCCAATAAAAACCAATTCGCAAAGTTCCATTAAAGGATTGTTCCATTTCACAAAATTCTGACTATGTTGAATACATCAGTCCATCAGAAAAAAATAGGAGAAGCCCTACTCTACGGCTATAAATTGAAAAACGAAAGTAAGACAGCAACACCCTTAACCGACTTAGCAAGTCGAAGGTTGAGATCTTTAGCTTATCCTACGGGATGCGGCGATCAAGCGTGATACCGATTAGGCATCCCCACGGTCTACACCAGAGGCGGATGAACCAGTGATATTTGGCTCCGGTAAATCTTCTTCATCAAGCACTATTGTTGGTGGAGTTTCGCCAAAAGGCATTTCTCGATGGGTCTCCATGATATGACGGGTTCAAACTTGAGATCCAACTCCCGAATGCCTAACCGGGAAGCTTCCGATCTCTATGCGTCTATGTGCCCTCGGTGGTGCAGGTGCTCTTCTTCCCCGAACGACGTTCTCAACTACCGATTTTCTCTTGGAAGCTCTTCTCGTCTGAAGCCCTAAAAATAAAATACACTGGGTTGAGACATAATACAGAGGAGTGAGAGTCGAAATGGTTGAAGTTAAGGAATTACCGTGATTTTTACCTTTCCACCCTACGGGCGCCATTCTTCTCCAAGAACGGCCTATGCTACGAGAAGCTCGGAGAAGGGCAACCACCCATTCAAAGATAGCCGTATCAAGTTTGGGTTCGATCGGATTTGGTGAAGGGTTCCACGCCTCGGGAAAATCGGTAGACGATGGACGGTGAAGTTGAGCTGCGCCTATCATCACAAACCGATGAAGCCACCCTCGGTCATAATCATCTTCAGGGTCAATCAGGTTTCGACTTCCCCTGGGAAGCAGATGAACAATCCCCTCTCGGATCACCCGAGGTATGTATATATGAAGTAGATGGTCAAGGGTGAAGGCGACCCCGGCTACATTTGCCAACCTCTCAATACAGTACACAAGTCTCCAAATCTGTGGGGCGATCTGTCTGATACATATCCGATACCGACGATAGAAGTCCTCGATCACTCGATGAATAGGGAGAGTGAACCCAATGGCAAAGGGATAAGTGTATGACAACGAGTAACTGACAACATGGTGATTTATTTTCACACCATTCCCAATAGGGCGAACGTTAACATCTGCGCCTAAGTTGCAATCTTCTCTGACTGCGGCAATGGTGCCATCATCGATACAAGATTCGAAGCTCTCCACCGAATCAAAATGGTGAAGAATTTTGCAGGCGTTCATATAAATAAATCCCAATGGGAGAATACGAGCAGCGAGAGATTCTAGCTCCTTATCAGAACCAGCGGGTCCTGTTGACGGCGTGAACGAATACTGATCTTCACCTTGAGTCAATAATGGAACGTAAGCCATATTTGTGGAAGGTTTTCCTTAAGAATAAATGATCACGCCCTGATGAAAGAAGATTCAAAATCCGAGGAGTGTTATGAGATCAATACGGGAATCGCAGTAAGGTTTTTGAGGAGGAGCAATGTGATATTTGAAGAAGTACAGATGCATAAGAAAGGAAGGATACATGGGCTTTATATAGAAAAAAAATCAAGAGGTCCTGTAGCGTATCAAGGACTCTGACACAAGGAGGTCACCCAAAAGGATTTGGCGGCTGGGTAATGATGACCTAGCATCGGGCAGAGTAAGATGTTGACTAGAAGGTCTTGTCCTAGATTGTTGGAGGCGGCTGTTCAGCTTTATTTGGGTCCATTTCCCGCCATCAAAAATTTACTTCGGGAAATGGGGGGACTATCTGTATAGGGGTAAAACCGAGGATACGGTCATGCTCGGTTTCCCGATGTCTTGATTATGTTCGGGTACGATACGACCGGCTTATCGTGGATGAGGCTTCGAGCTCGATCTGGAACGAGGCGTTAAAGGAGAGGAGGTTAACTACCATAAGGAGAAGACCGGAATATCCACCCTCAACCGGATATTTCGACGTCAATATCGGCAACAGCTGTCACCAGATTTCTTTTCCTTACTTAGAATTGTACTAGGGTTAGGACTCCTATGTGATATAAAAAGGAGGTCCCCATCCATTGGAGGGGGTTCGGCAACAGAAAGAGAGAAAGAGTTCATGCCAAAAAGGCAATAGAATCACCTGAGTTCATTCATATTTTTCTAAGCTGATCATCATTGTTCATTGTGTAAACACCCGGCAAAAGGGTTCGGCCTCGGTTCCGATACCCGAGGCCAGTCATTATTAATATTTAGTCAGATCTGCTTCTTTATTTACTAATTCATTTATCCCGGAATCCCATCTTGAATTGAATTAAGCCACATATCTTTGGCATCACGCATAAATTTAATTGTTCACCATTTTAAGGATAAACAGTGTCATTAAAATAAGAGGCGTCTTGTTTAAATAATGTTTCTCCTTTTTTTCTTATTCAATTACGCAAACAATGTCTGAGTGGTGTTATATTAGCAAACTGAAAATGGAGTGATGACCCAAGAGTGCAAGTTCACATTTGATTTATATGTATGTTCAGTGTAAAGACAGAAACATAATATGCGGAAATATATCAACACAAGATTTTTACGTGAAAAATCCCCCGATTCACAAGGTGTAAAAGCCACGACCTACCCCTGTAGGATTTTCTCCAAACTTCACTTTAGAATAAGCCTAAATCAAAATACAAAATTCTTGAAACCTAAAATTTAACTTTAAGTCTTGACATCATCGGCAACTCTACTGTTACAGTTCCCTCAAGTCAAATCTGACCTGGAACACACAATTCTTTACTTCAAGAACATGCAACGGCACCACAATAGTTTTATGAAGAAGGACAAGTTACGTTGAGCTCAAGGTTTATAGGCCCATTCGAGGTTTTAGAGCGCATTTGGGGGCGAGGTGGCTTACAGGTTTGCCCTTCCACCGGCATGATAGGAGTTCATTTGGTATTTCATGTGTCCATGTTACGGAGGTACGTACAATGATGATAAGTCTCACGTCTTGCAATTGGATACGGTTCAACTCAATGGGAACTTGACCTATGAGGAGGAGCCCACATTTGGCCATTTTGGATCGGCAGGTTCGAAAGCTCAGGTCCAAGGAGATAACTTAAGTGAAAGTGCAAATCATCATCCGATTGAGTAGGCTACTTAGGAGATAGAGTCGAACATGCGTAGCATATATCCACAATTATTTTAAAGCTAAAGTATAATTCTAAATCCATTCGAGGACAGACGTTTGTTTAAGTGGGGAAGAATATGTAACGATCCGCCCGACCATTTGTTTTTAGTTAAAACTCTCAAGTTTATAAATTAGCAAGTCATATCGACCATTTAGGACTTGTTTGGATGCGTTCGGTCGGGACTCGAAGGGTTCGAGAAGGTTTGTGAACATTATCTTACCATTTAAAAGGCCAAAGGGCTGAATTAGCAACCTTTCCTCTCGATTCTAGTAATAACGCCTTAATTCTTGGTTTGAGGCCTTTAAGTTTACATGATGTTTTTGGAATTGTACGCATGTTTGGATTAGGACGCGAGGTAAATTTGAACAGAAAATTATCTCAGAGTAGTGATGCGCTTGTGGCGCATTAAGTAAATTATACTAGTTGGTACAGATTGTGCAGGATCAGACCTCAAACTAAAGTGTTGTTTTCTTATTGAGTTTAATAGTATTAGAGATGACTAATGGCTATGAAGATTAGATTTTGTAGTATGCGGAACTCTATTTTTTAAGTTTAAACAAAATTTATGTTGATCATCACAAGATATTTTAGTATTAATTACTCGTATTTCTTTTATAATCTTTTCGGTTAGTTTTTATTTCATCACCATTTTGTAAGTATATACATATATATATATATATATATATATATATATATATATAAATGTAGGCGCGATCGAAGCGCAATATATATATATTTAAATGTAGGCGCGATCGAAGCGCAAAGAGTTTGTCTAGTAACTTCTTTTCCATAATACTTCAAAACTGATAGTGTAAAAATATCTTTACGCTATCAGTACTTAAAGCTGCTAGTGGAATACATTGTGATAACTTACATCCTTAGATTTTAGGTAAAAAGCAAATTACAATACAGGTATCACTGCCAAGACAAGTTAAGGGTACAAATATATGTGTATACAGAGGCAGATCTAGGATTTGAAGGTGGCAGGTACCATAGTTTTCTTCAATATACATCTTGTTATGAACATTTATTTGGGTCGGGTCCATCTCTTTTGAGTTTATTCGGGTCAACTTAATAGGCCTTTTTTATTTGCAAATATGAAAATTACATCTCAAAAATAAAAAACGAACATAATTAGCATTTTAAACAAAGAATCACACCCATTAACAACATAAATCAACATTTTCACCAAGGGACTTACGTCTTTTAGGTATATTAAAAAATAAACTTTCACAAGTAAAATAACATCTTCAATAAGGGAATTACACCAAGCAAAATAAGAAAAATAATAGAAACTCTTCAATAGGTAAATTACACCCCATAGTAAATGTAGAATTAGATAAACTACAAGTTCTCAAAAATAAATCATAAATTTCATGTTTTTCCTAAGCAATGCTTACAAAATTTCCATCACAATTTAAGTATCAAAGTGATTTAAATTGAATTTAACAATTATAGAATAGCATAAATTTTTACAAAACACTCCCTCCGTCCTTTTTTATTTGTCCACTATACTAAAAGTAGATGTCCACTTTTACTTGTAAGTTGTATAGTTTGAAAAATCAAGACATAATTTACCATTTTATGCCTACTTTACCCTTATTATTAAGTACTCCAATTCATTTCTCATTTTATTTATTGCTTATTAAGAGTGTCCCAAGTCAAATATAGACAAGTAAACATGGACGGAGAGAGTCACAAACAAAAGAAATTATAAAAAAAAAAAAAAATGAATTTTGATCTCCATCCAAAATTCTCATTGAGACCCAAGTTTTTCGATTTAAACACTCATAGATTTGAGATTAAAAGAAATACTTAATTTAAGGAATTTTAAAGTTTCTATTTTGTGTGTTCTAGCTAGAGATCACAGATAAATAGTAGAATAGAGGCAAGGCAACATAAGTAATAAAAAGATAAATAGAAAATTTGGAGAGCCGAAAAGGGATGGCCGGTACAAACTACAAAGGAACTAAAAAGCACAAAGAAAAACAGGAGTCGGAAAGTGTTCAAACAGATTCGAACTTATGTCTTACACACGAGAAAAGCTTTCTAAAAGGTCTACTAGCCATGACACTTTTGTCTAATTTGCCATTGAGAGTGACATGATCAAATATTTAATCTAATTTAAGCAAATTGCAGCATAGATATATAAAAATTTATTAGGGAGTGCCATGCCATCCCACCTAAGGGTGGATCTGCTGCTGAGTGTATAGGTATAAATATACACTTCTTCCAAAGCAAAATACTTGTCAAAATGAAGATGACATTTGGGAATCAAAATTGCAGATGATTTACCTCACTATCATGGATCGGAAACCGGGCTTCACCATTAAGATTTTACTTAAATAAGATACCCAAAAGATAAACCTTATATAGTAACCAAGCCCCAAGCAGTAGATTGGTAGTCCAAAGTAAAACCATATATAAATAAGCATAGAGCTAAATAAGACGAACTAGTATACATAATTTGGAAATTTGTAGATGGCGAGTTAATCTTCTTCTTTTTCATCCTTCACTTTAGGATCTTTCAAATTGGTCATGGAGGATGTGATGTTCTTCACATAGATCCCAATTATACTTCGAATGCCGTCATATTTCGTGCTACCATGAAAACCACGAAATGAACCCCTTCCTATGTTAAAACTAAAGTCTTGATGAACAGTTGAAGCGGTCCCAAAAGGTCCATAGGATCCCTTGTTGGTCCAAATTTTATACTATTCATAACTGGCCACAAGCTAAAAGAACCACTTATAGAAGTAAGATACTCTAACGGATAATCTAATATAACTGCAGCGTAGTTTTCACCGTCATAAAAAATACCATGCTTCTTTGACTTAACTAAGTTGCCATTTTCATAGAAAAGGAGCTGAAGTGCAAGAACTGTGTTTTTGTTGTAGTAAACATGAATCCCAGCAACTTGATCTCGTCCCTTTTCATCCCAAATGGTTCCACCACGTCCACCATCTGGCCCAACTTAGCTTTCATCATATCCATGTTATATTCTCTTGTTTCTGAATTACATTAGATTAGTTGGATGATCTAGCAAATGTATCGAGGAGACAATTTCAAGTTTCTAAAGAAGTTTTTGGGTCGTGTTAGTTGGAGAGCATGTTCATTGTCACACGTCGGTACGTTTCTTCTTCTATCTCGAAACTAGGAGTCACGCCTAGTTTCCTCTTTCAGTTTAATTTTGCTGGTCATTGGATTAGGAAATGCATAAAAATACTCTAAGCTTATCCGAAATTTTTAACTATACACTTATTATTTGAGGAGTCTTATAATCTCCTGGCTCGCTGGCTGGCCGACCATGAGGTCAGTAAAGCAATGGCTTGAGGTTTCAACTTTTTGAAGGCCCATTTTTCTTAAAAAATTATGGGAAAAGGACATAAAGGGTCATCCGGCCCAAACTATTTCCACTGGATGGCCCATGTTTCTCCAAACCCAAAGTGTAGCCAGCGTGACCTAGTCGCCACTAAAAGTTTGCTGCAAAAAAAAAAAAAGAAAAAAAAAGACGACTATTTGTGGCGACTTTAGTCGCCACTAAAGATATTTTTTTTTTCCCGTAAAAGCCACTAAAGATCAACTATGTATAGAAAATGTATCATACGTATAAAAAAGTATTATTGTTGTATAGAATATGTATCTCTACCGTATATCTATAGAAAATGTATCATAGGTTTGTATCATTGTTGTGTAATTTGTGTATAATAGATGTATCATCAACATATACTCACTAATCATACATATATTATACATTGATTATACACTAATGATTCACATATTATACATATTCCATACATAAGTATAGAAAATGTATCATTGTTGTATAATTTATGTATAAACTATATCATTCTTGTATAGAAAGTGTATCATACGTCTAGACAATGTATCATACATATACACTATATAAACTGTATCATTCTTGTATAGAAAGTGTATATAAACTATATCATTCTTCTATAGAAAGTGTATATAAACTGTATTATTCTTGTATTGAAAGTGTATATAAACTATATCATTCTTGTATGGAAAGTATATATAAACTATATCATTCTTGCATAGAAAGTGTATATATAATTCCAGCATATGTATATATAAACTGTATCATTCTTGTATAGAAAGTGTATCGCACGTATAAAAAATATATTATACATATACGTATAGATACCGTATCATTGTTGTATAGAATATGTACCACTACTACATATGTATAGAAAAAGTATCATATGTATAGAAATTGTATCATTATTGTATAATATGTGTATAATAAATGTATAATTAACGTATATAATTTATGTATAATAAATGTATAATTAACGTATAATTTATGTTTAATAAATGTATAATTAATGTATACTTACTAATTTTATTAGTTTGTAGTTGATATATTTTAGTTTGTTAAGTTTTCGATGACAGTTACTTTAGTATATAAAATGTATCATTGTTGTATAGAATATGTATCCCTACTGTATATGTATATAAAATATATCATAAGTATTATTATACATGTTTTAAGATATTTCTTGAGGCTCAATCAACGTATAAATATACACATATTATACATGTTTTGAAATCTTTTTTGAAAGTTCAATCACTGTATAAGTATACACATATTATATATATTTTGAAACATTTGTTGAAGGCTCAATATGAATTTTAACCTTTAGTGGAGACTTTTTTAATTACCACTAAAAAAAAAAAAAAAACTGAGTCGCCACAAATAGTCCTTTTTTTGCAGCGGACTTTTAGTGGCAACTTTAAGTCCGTTTTTTTTTTAAAGGCGTTTGGGCTGCTGGGCCGGCCAATGCTTAGGATTAGTTTGGGTCGGATGGCTAGATCACGATATTAGGTCCAAATGTGGGATTACTTTGGCCTGTTGGTCATTGTTTGTCTTTTTCCCTTTTTTAAAAGGCGTTTGGGTTGCTGGGCTGACCAGCGCTTGGGAATAATTTGGGTCGGCCGGCCGCTCACGGTATTAGGTCCAAATGTGAGATTACTTTGGCCTGTTGGCCATTGTATGTCTTTTTCCCAAAAATTATATATATATGTATTATCAAATTTAATTTCCTGTTTTTACTATTCTTATTATTAAATATTCTAATTCCGTACTATTTTGATATGCGCCGAGGGTCTATGGGAAACAACTTCTCTACCTGTCAAAGTAGGGGTAAAGTCTGCATAGTATCCTTCTCAAACCCCACTTGTGGGATTACACTTGGTACATTGTTGTAAATCTAATTCCAAAACGAGTTTTTTTTTTTGTTTTTTGAAGAATTAATTAAATGCCAAAAAGGAGCCCTTGATAGCTATACTATCAATTAAAAAGGATTTGTTAGAACAAATGGATTATAAAACGGTAGTTAATGACTTCACATCTAAAAAGCTAGAAAAATAGACTTTAAATAAAATATATATGACGATCTATCCTTTCTTTAAAAAAACTTTAGGCCTCTGTGAAGTTTGGGTTTAGGCCCCCGATCTTGTTGAGCCGGCCCTGTCTCCTGGACTATTATAAAGTTTGAATTGTTAACTCCCTAAGCGCTAATGTGGTGAAGATAGTGTATTTCATTCTCTTTAAGGGAGTGAAAAACAAAATAACTTGTGAAAAATTGTTTGTATAATATATTTTTCTATAAAGAATAAATGTGTAGTTGAGAATTTCGAATAAGTCTGAGAGTGTTTGTATGCCTTTTTTCTATTTCTATTACTAATTTATGTTCGTATTTTTGGATAAATAAAAATATATCCCCGTTAATTTACAGTGAAAACATTATGTTTCCAAGTGCAAGATAAGCTTGATAAGGAGAGTTTTAAGGCTAATTTAACTGACAGCCAAAATCAAGATCTCCAAATGGCTATTACATATCTGCATAATGCATCTGTTTACCTGTAAAACGGTATAATTGAATTTGTATATGTGGTTATGATCGCACGGATTAATATGACCAAATTAGCTATATATTAAGCAAGAACAAGTAAATTAAACTACAAAGAAAGTAAATGAGAATCAAATTAAGTAGCCTGAGCTTGATCGAAGCACTGAGCTAGAGTCTGCGGGCTGTCAACTCATCAAGCCTTGTGAACTTGAACAAAAATAAGAGTTTAATCAAATTGCTAAGTTTTCTATGAAGTTTTCGATGATCCGTTGCAATGAAATGAAAAGCCCTATTTAGACTAGAACTATGGGGTGCATGATCCCCGAATCATGCTCTCTTAATTACCAATGTTAATGTTGTGATAATAAATTGCAATAAAGAATAATATTACACACTTAAGACTAGAGGGAGACGAGAGACTTGGGATATCCCGTAACACCTGTCAGCTTTGTTTGCATGTGCAGGACCGGTTGACGGGTGAGCTTCTCTGAATCAGTTGTAGCCTAGATCTGTCTTCGGAGGGGAGTGCCAAGTTAACCCTCCGGCTGGCTGTATGTGATCTCTCGGAATCCCGGCCCTCGCTTGCTGACTCAGACCTGATCTGTCACTCGCCGCCATGTGTCAATATTTAGTACGTCCACGTGGATACTGCGGATTTTGCAAATACAAAAATAAATTCTCCTTTTTAAAGAAGTATCCCTACAAGATAATCTCTACTTGTCAATACCGATTTACTATATTTATGATTTGTATTTCTTTGTTCTTCTTCAAGAACAACAAAGTTGTGATAATTAATGTTCCGAAAAATAATATCTACATAAAAATTAATTTTAAAAATATTTATGTCTCAATTCTTAACTAGTCAATATTTTTCATATAAATATTAACTAATAGTGTTACCTATTTAAACATATCGACGTCATTTCTTCGTGTGAGATATCCACATCAGTATTTATTTACACTAAATCACCAATAGATACATGATATATATTTGTACAAAACTTTTTCACTAAACTATTGATATTATTATATATTTATACCTTATTAAAATACTTAACCATAGTGAGCTAATATAATGTAATGGTAAACCATACACGTAAGTTTTTACTGATAATTAATGAGTAGTGACTACTTTGGCAAACTTTGACCTGCTTAGAGTGTAGGTGAGGATTGATTGTGTCCTTGATTGCCATTAACTCTTTATTTTCTATTCTAGTTTAATTTACCTCATTTAAACTCTATTTAGCTAAATAAATATTTAATGCTTTATTGACAAGCTTTAGAGCCTTGACAAGTTATAGAACTGCTTTAATTTTAAGTAGAAGTAGAAGAGATTTTTCTGCAATTGGGGACAAGCTAAAGATTTTTGTTTCTCGAAAAAATAGAAACAGAAGCAGAAAATAATTTCTTTTAATATAAAATATTCCTACCATAAATACATATTTATCAAGTATATCCTTCAGCTCATTAATTCATTAATTTCTAGTTATACATATTTACGTATAACAACTCATTTTGACTCTTACATCCAATATATTTGTCTCTCAATTTTGCTATGATTCTAAATTAGTGAAATGGTTTTTAAGATTTATTTTAGTTGATTATTATTTAGAATATCTAAACATCTTGTTGATATTATATCAACATTTAATATTTTCCTTGCTTTATCGATCTATGTATTATATTTTTATTTTAATAAAATAAAATAAAAATAAAATATAAAATTTAATTAAAGTCTTTCACAATTGATATTTTAATTTTTCTTTTTGTAAATTAATCTTAATAGTTAACGCTCGGTGATACTTGTCCTTTTTTGTAGTTTATGTAACGACCCGTTTGGTCGTTATAATCTTTTTGGCGTTTTCGCCCGTTCCTGAGCATTGGTTAGCACACTTTTGACCCGAGGGGACTGTCGACACGCTTCCCGAGGTGTCTAGACCGGATTCGAGCAACTTTGGTGAAAATATAGGCTTAAAGTGAAAAATGGTTGACACGAAGTTGACTTTTGGGCAAACGGACGTTTTTCGAATTTCGTCAATTCCGAGAGATCCGGATGGTCGTTTAGAACCTGTATGTGTATTTGGTTCGGTCCTCAATGCATTCGGATGCATTTCGAGACTTGGGATGGGAAATCGGAATTAGGGCATCAGGGGTTGACTCGGTCAACGAGGCCTCTGTTGGAAATTTCGAGACCACGAGCGCGTTCGCAGCGTATTTTTGTATGGGTTAGGTGGTCGGGTTGTGAGAAGATGGCCTCGGGAATATAACCCGGGATTTCGATTGAACACTTGGGGAAAAAAAAGGGAATTCTGGTGTCTGGTGTCCACAATGGCGGCACCAGAGCCGCCCCAGTGGCGTCGCTGTGGCAGTGTGATGATCGCTGGGGCAGTCATGTGTAATGTTGGCCATACCGCTGTGGCAGTATCTCAGCCGCCGTAGCGGCATCCCTACCGCCGTGGCAGTGACGGGCAGTTATAATTCATTAAATGTGTTTTAAATAAGTCTTAGACCCTTATTATTTCCCATCTCGATATTGGAGCTTGAGGAAACTTTTCTTGGAGATAATTTGGAGAAATTCTTGGAGGTAAACTTGCATAATCCTTTACTTTTCCTTAATCACAATCATCTTAGATTTCCCCTTTCCCTTTAACAATCCCTTAGAGATGGAATTTGAAGGAGGGTTTTGGGGGTTTTTCCCTTAGGATCATGTATGATAAGTTGATGATGGTTATGCTAAAATTTGAAGAATCTAAGCTTATTAATCATGTATCTTCCACTTTTAACGTTGAATTTCGGATTTGGAGATTTAGGGTTCATACCCAATTTGGGGGTTTTTACTTGAATCAGAAATTAGGCTAATCCTTGGGCTAAATCAACAATTAATGGTTGGGTTATGATTACCTAGTGCTTAATTTGGTAATTTTCTCCAACACAACCCATAGGGGACCCGCAAATTTCAAGGACCGTCACTCCGCACACAGCTCAGAGGACCCAATTATCTACAAGTATCGCAATATCAGTGTTCCATATCAGCCCCTCCGCACACAGCTCAGAGGTGACTTACCATGTTCCATAGTCATTATTGTTCCTTCTCATATCCATCAATAGTGCTAGTGTCACGACTCGGCTAGGGGCCGCGACGGGTACCCGTGCTAACCACCGAGCACCACTCGTGTGACTACTCCTTAGCCTCTTTATCAATCGATTATCACTTCATACTTAATTTATAAGAAAACCATTTTCATTTGGAAACAAAAGCATTGTATACAAAATATCATCACAGGCACCTCCGGAACAATGGAGGGCTTTCAATAAACTGGCAACTCTAAGAATCTGGAGCAATGTCTCCTCCCTGTCTACCTGTGGGCATGAACACAGCGTCCAAAGAAAAAGGACGTCAGTACGAACATTGTACTGAGTATGAGAGGCATAAACAGTGAAAGAATACATCTACAATATAGAGAAGCATCAACATAACATCTGGATCTGACTACTGATCATAAAGAAGTAATGCATGCTGTCTTACTCATATTCATCATCATGGCATATATGCATCATACACAAGCTGCCCGTTCATATCGGAACGGTATGATAATCAATAATAGTAGCACGCGTCCAGGCCTCCCGCGTCCGGGGTACCATCTCATGCCGCCCACTAGTGGTGTCTGCCCATGCCCAAAGGTCATGGTGTCTCCGTATAGCTGCCCGCCTTGGCGGTGACTGCCCGGCCAACTAGGCACGGTGTAAAATGCTTATGACATGCTCAATGCAAAATGCTCATAATAATATGGTCATCATAAAATACTCATCTTATCATGATATGTATATACGGCTCAAGATCAACTTTATTCTATCGGGGTGACGTAAGGTCGTAATCCCCCGGTTACATTATGGAACCTTTATGGACATTCTGCCTCACCTTGAAAGGACTAGTACATAAGGTGAGTGTAGGCAAGGAATAACATCCTCATATCGTATAGCTTATCTCATATAGACATTCATAGGCATAATCTTTTAACTTCTTAGAAGGTGAGAGCTCATGAAAGGAATAGGGATTTAAGCTAAGAGATTCATGCCATTAGAAGGAAGGACTAGCCTCACATACCTTTGTTGTTTAGCTAAGCTATCGGTCACTCGTTCACCTCCGATGTCACGTCGTCACCTTCATTAAAGAATGTGAGGTACATTAGCTAAATAACTATGAGAACGCGTCGTTAGTTTCTAGGAAAAATTGGGCAGCACTTCCTTTGTTTATACTACTTCTCCCATGTTCTACATCAACTCCCAACATTCGCAATATTACTCACAATATCACAATTAACACTCGTCATTCATATGCACTTAGCAAAATCCACCATTTTCTTCCAATTAACTCACATTTAGGGTTATAGCTCATTATCGTATTTTCCGCATTCATAAAACTCATTTCATAGCCTAAGAGTCATTCCCAACATGTTCATAATCACCACATACCAACATCCTTGATTCAATCCCTCTATCATCCAATTGTGTCACTATTCACTCAAAATTACCCCATTTTTTTTTATGTTCTTCTACATTTCAAGCATCTAAGCTTTCTAATACCTTAAACAACATGGGATGATCATAAAACTCACCTTGGATGATGGTTGAACAAGCCTTGAAAGAGAATACCTCTTTAGCGCCAAAACCCTACTTCACTCTTTCTTGAATTTCCTTGAAGAAGATAAGCTTTACTTGAATCTACCCACTTGATTTCATGTAATTGATGTTGTTGATCTTGGTTTTCTTTTGATATCTCTTATAGATGGATGTTGGAGAGAGTTCTAGAGCTTTCCTTAGACAACAAGATGGAAAATATGATTTTTGGACGAGTTGGGTACATTTAAAAGGGGTCCAGAATTTTCTGGACTGGCACGACATGCGACACACTTCGCGAGTCGCGGACTTGCTCCGCGAGTCGCAGGTTGTGTCGGGGAGCTCGCCAGACGACCGACCCTCACTGGCACAATCTGCGATGAAACGGCGTGGTCGCGGGTCGTGTCCGCGAGCCGTAGGTGGTGTCGCGGAGTGTGCCAGAAATGTGATATTATTTTGCCCCGAAACGGTCTGTGGTAGAGTGGCCATAAATTTTGATCCCGATATGCTGTGAGGGCCCACGACCTATGGTTAGAAATATCTTTCAGTTATCTACAACTTCCATCATGTGGTGTTTTTCCCAAATTTCAACTTTACAATGGAGTTTTGGCCCCTCCAAACCAGATCCTCCGAAAATGTTTCCTTAACTCGCCCTTTTGGATGGCTTATGCCCATATTTGGCTTATGGGTCCTTCTTGAAACTTACTTGGCACTTAATTACCAACATAAGGGGCATTATAATTCTTCTCCTAAATATCATTAAGACATCACTAGTTCGATACTCGTAATCGTCCTTCGCCCGTCGATTCACTGTGCGCGAACGAAAAATTTTCCGGGGTGTAACATTCTTCCCCCTTTGGGAACATTCGTCCTCGAATGTTAAACTATTCGGGATTCTACGAAAATTTCGCCAGAGTTTCCCCTGTACTATGGCACTACTAACCTGTCACAACAACCCATAATATCATCGCCTCACAGGGCTACATCACAATAGCAACATATTTGTGGCCACACACGACCAAAATCATAAAAATTAATGTATACGTACCTTATTTCGTTGGCGTTTCGCTCTGGATTTCTCCTGGGGGTTGGAATAAGTGCGGATACTTTGACTTCATACTCTCTTCCGCTTCCCAAGTCATTTCTTCCCGATTGTTGTTCCGCCACAGGACCTTAACTGAAGCTACCTCTTTGTTTTGAAGCTTTCGCACTTGCCTATCTAAGATGGAAATAGGCACTTCTTCATAAGTTAACTTTTTCGCTATTTGCACATCATCTATCGGGACAATCTTTGTGGGATCTCCAACACACTTGCGGAGCATCGAAACATGAAAAACTGGATGGATTGATTCAAGCTCTGAAGGCAACTCTAATTCATAGGCTACCTGTCCCACCTTGCGGATGATTTTGTAGGGTCCGATATACCTCGGACTTATCTTTCCTTTCTTGCCAAATCTCATCACCCCCTTCATTGGCGACACTTTCAAGAACACCCAATTAATCATGAATCTGAAATTCCAGATCTCGTCGGCGGTTGTCCGCGTAGGACTTTTGGAGACTTTGGGCTGTCAACAACCGATCTCGAATCACTTTGACCTTTTCTATGGTTTGCTGGACCAATTCAGGGCCCACTAATTGTGCTTCTCCTACTTCGAACTATCCGATTGGAGATCTACATTTCCTTCCGTATAACGCTTCATATGGAGCCATTTGTATACTAGAATGATAACTGTTGTTATATGAAAATTCAATGAGAGGTAAATGATCATCCCAGCTACCACCAAAATCTAACACACACGCCCGTAGCATATCTTCTAAGGTTTGAATGGTACGCTCGGCTTGCCCATCAGTCTGTGGATGAAATGCTGTGCTAAATTTCACTTGCGTGCCCAAACCTTCTTGAAAAGACTTCCAGAACTTAGTTGTAAACTGTGCTCCCCTGTCTGTGATAATAGACAATGGTATGCCATGGAGCCGCACGATTTCCTTGAGATATAGCCTTGCATAGTCCTCTGCTGCGTACGTCGTTTTGACTGGGAGAAAATGGGCTGCTTTCGTCAATCTATCCACGATCACCCATATCGAATCATACTTACCCCGAGAGCGAGGTAATCCCACAATGAAATCCATGTTGATCACTTCCCATTTCCAAGGAGGTACTTCTATAGCCTGCAATAAGCCTCCCGACTTCTGATGCTCAACTTTTACTTGTTGGCAACTTGGACACTGTGTCACAAATTCTGCTATGTCCCTCTTCATACCACTCCACCAATACATCATCTTGAGATCATGGTACATTTTAGTCTCACCCGGGTGGATAGAGTACCGGGAACAATGAGCTTCCTCTAAGATTCGTCAGCGCAGATCTGCCACATTCGGCACGCATAATCTTCCTCGGTATCTGAGAACCCCATCACTAGAAACTTCAAACGAAGAGTTTTCTTTTCCATGAGATACGTCTCTATAATGACATAACTAAGGATCTTCGCATTGTCGTTCTTTCACTTCCATAACCAAGGACGAAACTGCAGAATCTTTGATACTAGTACCTGCCTCACCCGCATCAAGCACACGTACTCCAAGATTAGCCAACCGATGGATTTCTTGAACCATCTCTCTCCTTTCCGGGGGGACTTCACATAAACTGCCCATTGATCGGCGGCTAAGTGCATCGGCTACTACATTGGCTTTCCCGGGGTGGTACAAAATGTCAACATCGTAATCTTTTAATAGTTCTAACCACCGCCTCTGTCGCAGATTCAATTCCTTCTGCTTGAAAATGTACTGGAGGCTCTTGTGATCTGTATAGATATCCACGTGCACACCGTACAAGTAATGTCTCCACATCTTTAAGGCATGAATGACTGCAGCCAATTCGAGATTATGCGTGGGGTAATTCTTTTCATGCTTCCGCAATTGTCTCGAAGCGTATGCAATAACCTTACCATGCTGCATCAATACACATCCTAATCCGACACCCGAAGCATCGCAATACACCACGTAACCATCTGATCCTTCTGGAAGTGTTAAAACTGGAGCTGAGGTTAACCTGTCTTTCAACTCTTGGAAACTACGCTCACAAGCGTCGTTCCATTGGAATTTAGCCGCCTTCTGGGTTAGTTTCGTCAATGGGGCCGAGATAGATGAAAATCCCTCTACAAACCTCCTATAATAGCCTGCCAAACCCAGGAAACTACGAACTTCTGTGGGCGTCGTAGGCCTTGGCCAAGTCTTCACAGCTTCGATTTTCTGAGTGTCGACTCGAACGCCATCACCTGAAATAACGTGGCCCAGAAATGTTACCGAATTCAGCCAGAACTCGCACTTTGAAAATTTCGCATATAATTCCCGGGCTCGAAGAATGCCAAGAACAATTCTCAAATGATCTGCATGTTCCGATTCCGTGCGAGAGTACACTAGAATATCATCGATAAATACGATCACAAATAGATCCAAGAGAGGCCTGAATATGTTGTTCATCAAATTCATAAATACAGCCGGAGCATTAGTCAACCCGAATGACATCACTCGAAATTCATAGTGGCCATATCTCGTTCTGAAGGCTGTTTTAGGAATATCCGCTTCTCTAACTCTCACCTGATGGTAGCCCGACCTCAAATCTATCTTGGAAAACCACTTGGCACCTTGCAATTGATCGAACAAATCATCAATCCTTGGGAGAGGATATCTGTTCTTTATCGTCACCTTGTTCAATTGCCTATAGTCAATACACATTCGTAGCGAGCCGTCTTTCTTTCTCACAAACAAGACCGGTGCTCCCCACGGTGATGAACTGGGTCTAATGAATCCCTTCTCGAGCAAGTCCTTCAACTGTGTCTTTAATTCTTTCAATTCTGCCGGAGCCATCCGATAAGGAGGAATAGAAATAGGCTTTGTGTCTGGCAACACATCAATAGCGAAATCAATTTCTATTTCTGGTGGAAGACCTGGAAGTTCATCCGGAAATTCGTCTGGAAATTCGTTCACCACCGGAACTGACTGAAAAGTTGGCGGTTCTACCGCGGTGTCGTGAACCCGAACTAAATGAGAAATATATCCCTTTGCTATCATCTTCCTCGCCTTGAGGTAGGAAATAAACCTACCCTTTTGGCGATGCTGCATTACCCTTCCATTCAAGCACGAGCTCTCCTGGAAATTGGAATCGAACCACTTTTGTCCGGCAATCAACATTTGCATAACACGATGCCAACCAATCCATACCCATGATTATATCGAAGTCAACCATTTCTAGCTCAATCAAATCAACTTGGGTCTGACGATCACATATCACAATAATACAATTTCTGTATACCCGTCTTGCTATCACGGGTTCACCAACCGGAGTAAGTACCTCAAAGGGTTTAACGAGCTCGGGTTTCACCCCAGCACAACCGGCAATATATGGAGTAATATAAGAAAATGTAGAACCCGGATCTATCAACGCATACACATCACGGGAGAATATAGACAATATACCTGTGACAACATCTGGGGAAGACTCAAGATCCTGTCGCCCAGCTAGAGCATATACACGAGGTTGAACAGCACCTGAAGTAGATGCTCCCCCTCTACCTCTGCCTCTACCTGCTGTCATCTGGGGAGTCTGTGTTATCTGGCGCGCTGACGAAGAACCCAATGCTGAACCTGTGGGCTGAGTCCCAGCCCTATCTCTCGCTGAGGGGCAGTCCCTCATCATGTGACCGACTTGCCCGCAGGTATAGCAAGCATCCGAACCTAGGCGACACTGTCCCGAATGCAGCCTACCGCACTGATTACACCTCGGTACTGGGGGTCTCCTCTGACCCTGATCTCTCCTGGACTGAAAATCTAAGGCTCTCGAACTCTGTCCCTGACCTGGCTGAAAAGAACGGTCGGACCTCCTGTCTGGGAATCTGGGAGGTGCACTGGTCGCTGACTGACCTGAGTGCCTAGAATGCGGCTGCCTTGGTCCCCCTCTATACTCACTACTCTCTCCCATAGATCTAGCTCTTTTGCTTGGCCTCCTATCACTGTCGTGATCACCCCTCTGTTGTGGTTGTCGCCCCTCCAAATTCTGAGCATGAGCCTGTATCCGGGAAATGTCCATCCCGTCTTGCAAAGAGGCTGTCAAACATTCTCTAAATAAATGTGGGCCCAAACCACTCACAAATCTATGTACCCGATCTCCCATGTCGGCCACCATAGCCGGAGCATATCTAGCCAAGGAGTTGAACTGCATGCTATACTCTCGGGCACTCATATTCCCTTGCCTCAAGTTCAGAAACTGATCTGCTCTAGCTCGGCAGACCTCGGGTGGCAAATAATGGCGAGTAAAAGCATCTACAAACTCTTGCCAAACCGGAGGAGGCGCATTCTCCCCTCTTGATAATACCCAATTGTTGTACCATAATACCGCCAAATCCCGGAGTCTATAGGATGCCAACTCCACGGATTCAGTTTCGGAGGCATGGACAACCCTCAATGGCCTCAATATATCATCGATAAAACCTTGTGGGTCTTCCTCTGGCTTTGACCCGAAGAACTCTGGAGGATTTAGACTCATAAAATCACGGGCCTTTGTACTTGCTGCCCGGTCACTTGAACCCATATTCTGTCGTTGTGCTTGTGCAGCCACCAACTGGGTCAATAACTGAATAGCCTCGGTCAATTGTTGGCCTGAAGCAACCGGCGGAGGAATTGGAGTTGGGGCTCCTGCTTGCTCTTCCACATTGGGCAAGGTAGAAGAAGAAGTGGGAGTGGCATGCGAGGAAGTGGCACCCTGAGCCTCGCTATGTCCCAACTCAACTGGAGGTTCTCGGATGGTGCCTTCACCGGCGGCATTTAATACTGCGCGGATTTGCTTCTTCTTTGGCGGCATCGCTGAAACCATAACGCACAATTAGAATAAAGGGAATCTTACATTACGGTCCTATCGCACGATCTCGTAAAAGAAAGATGGTCATTTTTCCTAAATGCCCTGTAGCCTCTTGTTTATTGGTGTGGCGCGCAACACACCATAAACAAGACTCTACTAGACACGGCTTGTAGACACTTCCTAAGACCGACCTGCTCTGATACCACTTTTGTCACGACCCGGCTAGGGGCCGCGACGGGTACCCGTGCTAACCACCGAGCACCACTCGTGTGACTACTCCTTAGCCTCTTTATCAATCGATTATCACTTCATACTTAATTTATAAGAAAACCATTTTCATTTGGAAACAAAAGCATTGTATATACTTGAGCCCTATAGGCTAGCAAAATAATACATATATGTACATACATACAAAATGACCCTTCCATGAGACCATACAACCCACATCGAGTATCTACAAGCCTCTATGGAACGACATATACAATTATACACAAAATATCATCACAGGCACCTCCGGAACAATGGAGGGCTTTCAATCAACTGGCAACTCTAAGAATCTGGAGCAATGTCTCCTCCCTGTCTACCTGTGGGCATGAACACAGCGTCCAAAGAAAAAGGACGTCAGTACGAACATTGTACTGAGTATGAGAGGCATAAACAGTGAAAGAATACATCTACAATATAGAAAAGCATCAACATAACATCTGGATCTGACTACTGATCATAAAAGAAGTAATGCATGTTGTCTTACTCATACTCATCATCATGGCATGTATGCATCATACACAAGCTGCCCGTTCATATCGGAACGGTGTGATAATCAATAATAGTAGCCCGCGTCCAGGCCTCCCGCGTCCGGGGTACCATCTCATGCCACCCACTAGTGGTGTCTGCCCATGCCCAAAGGTCATGGTGTCTCCGTATAGCTGCCCGCCTTGGCGGTGACTGCCCGGCCAACTAGGCACGGTGTAAAATGCTCATGACATGCTTAATGCAAAATGCTCATAATAGTATGGTCATCATAAAATACTCATCTTATCATGATATGTATATACGGCTCAAGATCAACTTTATTCTATCGGGGTGACGTAAGGTCGTAATCCCCCGGATACATTATGGAACCATTATGGACATTCTGCCTCACCTTGAAAGGACTAGTACATAAGGTGAGTGTAGGCAAGGAATAACATCCTCATATCGTATAGCTTATCTTATAGAGACATTCATAGGCATAAGCTTTTAACTTCTTAGAAGGTGAGAGCTCATGAAAGGAATAGGGATTTAAGCTAAGAGATTCATGCCATTAGAAGGAAGGACTAGCCTCACATACCTTTGTTGTTTAGCTAAGCTATCGGTCACTCGTTCACCTCCGATGTCACGTCGTCACCTTCATTAAAGAATGTGAGGTACATTAGCTAAATAACTATGAGAACGCGTCGTTAGTTTCTAGGAAAAATTGGGCAGCACTTCCTTTGTTTATACTACTTCTCCCATGTTCTACATCAACTCCCAACATTCTCAATATTACTCACAATATCACAATCAACACTCGTCATTCATATGCACTTAGCAAAATCCACCATTTTCTTCCAATTAACTCACATTTAGGGTTATAGCTCATTATCGTATTTTTCGCATTCATAAAACTCATTTCATAGCCTAAGCTTCATTCCCAACATGTTCATAATCACCACATACCAACATCCTTGATTCAATCCCTCTATCATCCAATTGTGTCACTATTCACTCAAAATTACCCCATTTTTTTATGTTCTTCTACATTTCAAGCATCTAAGCTTTCTAATACCTTAAACAACATGGGATGATCATAAAACTCACCTTGGATGATGGTTGAACAAGCCTTGAAAGAGAATACCTCTTTAGCACCAAAACCCTACTTCATTCTTTCTTGAATTTCCTTGAAGAAGATAAGCTTTACTTGAATCTACCCACTTGATTTCATGTAATTGATGTTGTTGATCTTGGTTTTCTTTTGATATCTCTTATAGATGGATATTGGAGAGAGTTCTAGAGCTTTCCTTAGCCAACAAGATGGAAAAAATGATTTTTGGACGAGTTGGGTACATTTAAAAGGGGTCCAGAATTTTCTGGACTGGCACGACATGCGACACACTTCGCGAGTCACGGACATGCTCCGCGAGTCGCAGGTTGTGTCGGGGAGCTCGCCAGATGACCGACCCTCACTGGCACAATCTGCGATGAAACGGCGTGGTCGCGGGTCGTGTCCGCGAGCCGCAGGTGGTGTCGCGGAGTGTGCCAGAAAGGTGATATTATTTGCCCCGAAACGGTCTGTCGTAGAGTGGCCATAACTTTTGATCCCGATATGCTGTGAGGGCCTACGACCTATGGTTAGAAAGATATTTCAGTTATCTACAACTTCCATACTGTGGTGTTTTTCCCAAATTCCAACTTTACAATGGCGTTTTGGCCCCTCCAAACCAGATCCTCCGAAAATGTTTCCTTAACTCGCCCTTTTGGATGGCTTATGCCCATATTTGGCTTATGGGTCCTTCTTGAAACTTACTTGGCACTTAATTACCAACATAAGGGGCATTATAATTCTTCTCCTAAATATCATTAAGACATCACTAGTTCGATACTCGTAATCGTCCTTCGCCCGTCGATTCACTGTGCGCGAACGAAAATTTTTCCGGGGTGTAACAGCTAGTCACACATCATAATAAGATGATATGAAATGAATATGGAACGATGCAAGTACAAACAATGAATAATATCAAGTTCAAGTTGTGCCACACACAACGCATCAATATCATCAACATATGATCCATACAGTAAACATAATGAATCTCCAATATCCATAACAATAAGGGCCGACTATCCCAAAATGGCTATACCAATAACGAGGCGTACACTAATTACCAATATCAATATCAAGTAATTTCATCCTTCCGATTTACTCCCAATTCACAAACAATCCACCAATTTATACACAACGTACCAAGCTGGGTCATATGGAGTCTACAGGCCACTAGCCTGATCAAACAAGTCATAAGCAATACCAACCCTAAGGCAACATCCAACCCAACATCATACCCGAACGTTTACATGAAATCTCCAACAATATCATCTAACTATACGCTTCGTTGGTCGAAGTCTCACCACAGGGGTAAACTGTAACCTACATGGAAGGCCGAACAACAATATCACCAACAATCACTCCTTAGACTTCCCTTTCCTCTGAGCCTCGAGATAAAGAAAGTCTAGGCACATTCGAATCAAAAAATTAGAATCAAGAAGAACATCAACGAACCCTACTTCTATTTAAGACCCAAATCCCCCCCAACCTGTGGGATAAGGTTTATGAACTAGAAGGGTGGAATTAGGAATCTAAAGGTCACAACATGAAATTAAATCTCTAGGTGATCAATTCTCATCAATAGCAAGCTAGAATAATCAACAATTCACTCAAATTCATATTCTAGGCAAAACCCCCAAATTTGGGTATAAACCCTAACTTCCAATTCCATAAATTAGCCTCTAATTAGGAAGAAGTTATGAAATAAGGGATTTTAATCATCAATTCAATGCTTAAGGAAGCTAATCCATTCAACAAATCATGATTTAGAAGCCTAGAAGAATAACTCATTAAACCCATTTTTAATCTTCAATCACTTAATGAACTATCAAGATAAAGAGATTCTAAGATGATTAGGGATAATGAAATAGCAAAGGGATTAGAAGGACTTATCATCAAGAATCTTCTCCAAGAATATCCTAGATTTGCTCCAAATAGCTCAGATTTTGGAATAGTAATAAATGGGGGACTAAGGGTTTTTAATACACAATTAATGAAATAACCAGACCCAATACCATTTTGGCGGCAGCGGTCTCGACTCGACGATCTCTCAGACCGTTGTGACGGTCGAGCCTCAAATACACTTGGCCACCAAAGCGGCCCATCCCTCCGCTATGGCGGTACCGCTGAGGTGGTAAGGGTGCCGCCAAAGCAGCGGTGCCGCCAAAGCGGACACCAGCACTAGAATTTCCCCAAAAATAATCTCTATCTCAATTCGAAATCCCGACTAATACCCGAGGCCATCTGCTCACAAACCACATACACATACATACATAAAAACACGCTACGAACACACTCGTGACCTCGGAATTCCCAACGGAGGCCTCGTTGACCGAGTCAACCCCCGATACCTCAATTCCAACTTCCCAACCCAAGTCCCAAAATGCACCCGAGTGCCTTGGGAACCGAACTAGATATGCACACAAGTTCTAAATAACCATCCGAACCTCTCAGAATCGACGAATTTCCTGAAAAAGTCCGTTTACCCAAAAGTTAGGTTGGAGTCAACTTTTTCTCGCTTAAAGCCCAAATTTCACAAAAAGTCACCCGAGTCAAATCTAAATAACTCGGGAAGCGTGTCAACGGTCTCCTTGGGTCAAAAAGTGTCGAAGAGACTATAACGACCAAGCGGGTCGTTACAATGATAGAAGTGTTATTTTATGCAGCTGCAACTTTATTCTACAGAGTAGACAATTGACAACTGAATGAAATTAAACCTGTCTTCATTTTTTAAGTAAAACAACTGTCTTATACCAAGCTAACAAAGTTAAACAATGGGACTACGAATGGAAACAATCATAGACCATTGTAGAAAATCACTAGAATTCACATTCAATAAAAACTTACTCTGATCCAAAATTGAAAAGAGAAGGATGAGAATGATACCAAACAATTTAATTGATGTGAAAATCGAGCAAGAACTGTGAAGTACACCGCTTAAGCTTAGAAAAATAGCAAATCGATGCACAAATTACTGGAATTCATACTCAACTAAAACTCTCATATCCAAAATCATAGTACAGAGAAGAATGTAAGATATTTTAACCATGGTCATGTCAGTAAAAAAGCAAATGGAAGTGAGCATACTTAGAAAAAGTCAATTTCAAGACAAGTTTTAATAGGAACACATTTTACACATTAACTTACACTACTTGACCTCTGAATAGAAAACACAAATAAATAAATACTAATTACCATCATTTACCAACTTTAAGGCATTGGCATTTCAAATCACCTTCTCTCAGACTTTCCGGATGACGCTTAAGCAGTATGCAGTCAAATCATACTTAAATTTTTAAGAAGAAAGCAATCATTCTAATTCTTGTCCTATTTTTAAGAAGAAAGCAAATCATTCTAATTTTTAAAATATATAGCAACGAAAAATATAATAGCGGAGCAACAGTAACATACCTTCAATATCATTTAAGCAAATATCAAACCAATTGCTATCATCTAGATCTATAGCTTGTTTAAGTGTATCACTTCAATATGATCCCAATAGCTTCACCAGCAACTTTTGATCCCTCGGCTACCTATCAAACGGTTTAATGCCAAATTAGGTTAATATTAGCATGAACAACAACTAAAAATGTCAAAATTAGGTTAATATGATATTTAGGTTAATATTAGAATGAACAACAACTAAAAAAATAACTACAAATGTCAAAATTAATTGCATGCAACCCAAATACCAACCAAAGCAGCGAAAATTTAGGAAAATATCAAACCTAATAGTTTAATAATACAAATTCTCTAACATAGTAACTTTAACTTAATTAGAATTTGGGGACAAACATAGCTAACTGATTCAAATGCCAGAATTCGAAATTAATAGTTTGCATAATCAGAATACTTGCATTTTCTTGACAAAGAAAGAAAGTTTTCTCAAAATATCTCATTCATTAAGTGACTGATTTAGAACTAGTAATTACTTTAACGCCTCAAGATGAAATTGTAAACAATTGTAAACTCCAACATCTTATCAGTGAGAATAAAAACATGACAAAATTTGTATAAAATCTATAGAAACTCAGAAAATTGAACAAATTTGCATCAAATCTATGAACTACCGCTAAAAATGTCAAAATTAATTGCATGCATCCAAATGCCAAACAAAGCAACGAAAATTAAAGCACTAGAACCCTAAAAAAATAGAAAAAAAGAAGAACAAAGTGATTGACTATAGAGCGATTCAGAGTTTAGAGCTATTACCATAAAGCGACTAAGAGTGATTTTGAGAATTTTGAGCTATATTGGGGAGATTAGAGTGATTGATTAGAGCGATTGAGAGCAATTTTGGCGAAAGAGAGAATATGTTGTGGAAGGTTCTAAATACGTACAACCTTAATATGCTGTGGGATGTACTCTTTTTAATTAAAAAAAATAGCGGCGGTTCAAACCGCCGTAATAATATTAAAACCGTCGCAAATAAAATTCTTAATATGGCATTTGGAAAACCGCCTTATTATTTCGCTTATTGTGGCGGTTATAGAAACCGTCATAAAAACACCACCGTAAGGAACCATTTTTTTTTTTTTTTTTTTTTTTTTTTGTAGTGATTCTTTCTTTTGAAATGCAGATGGTTAATGTTCCAGGAGACCAATCTGCTGCTTTGACATAGCTTCGGAGAAGGAAACAAAGTTGCACATGCATTAGCAAAGGAAGCAACTTAGCAGAAGCCAAGGCTGTTCTTTTTTGTTTGAATTGATGCATGAACAATAGTATGAGTCATATCATTCTCGAATGCGACTCTCTGTTGGTTGTGAATATGCTACTGGGAAAGACAATTCCTCCATGGAAAATGCTTGACACCATACAGGAGACTAAGAAGCAACCGAACAAGGCAATTACAAAATCCAACATTGTTACAGAGAAGCGGATGCCTTGGCTAAATGGAATGGAAAACCTAACAGATCGTCGGTCAATGGACTACCAGCTCAGGCAAGAGGCTCTTATAAATTGGATTTGGTTCATATGGCAAGTTTTCGACACATCCACAGGTGGAACCATTTCTTGTAATTTTTTGGGACATGAATTTGCCTCTGTTTAGCTGAGTTTTTTTTTTTTGCCTTATGGAAGATGTAGTTTTATAGTTTCCTAGTTTACAAAAACTCTTTAGGCAGTTACAGTTTTTATTCCTACTCTTATGTAACTAGCATTTGGATATATATGGAAGGGACACGCCACCGTACGGCGTAATTGCATTTAAAAAAAAAAAAAAGGGAAGCTCCCCAATGTCCAGCTCTACCAATGTTTATCGTTTTGTTAATCCTCCATGTTTTGTTAAGAAGCTACTAGACAATGATATCAGTAGTAGTACTATTTTTAGGAAAGAAGTTGATGCTAGCTAGTTTTGGCAATCAAAGTGTCCTATGTGACACTTCTATGGCTTGTACTGACTTAATTACGTAAGTAATATAATATTATTTTGAATGTTCAAAAAAAAAAAAAAGAGATACACAAATTGTCTTTCGATGTTGTAACTCTTTTTATACATAAAAAACGAAAATTCAAAAATGGAAGAATTTAATATTCTTTGTCAGTCCACAGACTCTGCCTTTCGATCTACTCTCTCTGTCTCAAATTATCTGTCGTAATTGGTAAAAATAGTTATCTCAAATTATTCGTCATAGAAGTTTAAGACAAAATTAATTATTATTATTATTCACCTTTAATACTTATTGTTTTTTAAGACCACAAACAGTTCAATTATGATATAATGTTATGATTGTTCAAAAATTATACCAATGAAATGGAGAGTAAAATAGTTAAAAACTCTTCTAACTAATACTCCCTCGGTTTTATTTTACTTAGCCCAAATTGACTTGACACGTTCTTTAAGAAAATTTTTTTTAGGGGTGTAGTTTACAAACTTACCTTAGTAATGATGCCTTGAAACTCTAAATTTAACTATTACAGTAATATTTTATGTAGTTATTTAATGCAAAGGATAATATAAGGAAAAGTAACGAAACTCGTTGAAATGGACAAATAAAAAGAAAAACCAATTATATTAGCATAGGGATCAAGTAAAATGAAGTATCTATATATATTATAAAACTAGGCATAAACAAGGTGATGTGACACCTCTCTATGGCCTCCATTCCCATTTATCTTTTTTCTCCTCTTTTTGGTATTTTTCTTCCTTATTCCTCTAAATAAAAATGTTTAAATATTAATTTTCCATGAATTTTCAGTTACAAATCCTTCATTATAATCTTAAACTAACATTAAAATCTACACAATAATGTCTTTGAGTCTCTTGAGTTTGACACACTCTGAAGCCAAGAAATCCATTAATTATTTTTCTTAATTTTTTTACTTTTCCTTCCTATTTCTTCCATTTACGTGCTTTATTAAGAAAATCAAAGGACACCTCTTAATAACTCACTTAAATATGAATTAATTTTATCCTATTGATTGAGTCACTAATTAGATGGATTTACAATTTTAGGTCAGTTACAAATTAACCGTTTTCATCTTCCTTATTTTTTCCTTTACCCCATATTTATACGCTTTTATAAATATGTTCCAGATCCCCATTTCTTGAGGACCTGTTATGGCGTCCAAATGGCTTCACAATTATGGTGCTAAATATGCTAATAGCTAGCTAGAGTATTGCTGTAGTTCTCAGGTTATATTGTTTAGTTACATCAATTAAGCTTAACGTACATTTTGTGATAAAATAATTATTTTTATTCTTGATGTGATTTTGTTTCTCCACGTTTTCATCATTTCACGTGGAATGTCATTAATATTATACTCGTGTTGTTGTTTTTCATAAAGAGTGTCATTTGGTGATAAGTTTATATTTTGAAGTAATCTTGCTTGGTAAACATGTCCAACTACTTCCTGCTTCTTAAATTTATATATGTGATATTTACTTTGTAAACTTGCAAGTTATTTGTAGCCACACTTATGGTAGAGGAATGCCATTTCCCCTGGTCTCATAGGAGGTTTTACTCCTACAAACAGACATTGCCAGTTGTAATACAACATATTCATATGTTACTTTTTTTAATGTCATGTACTATTGTCATAATGCAAGTCTGTTCAAAATAAGTATTGAACTGCTTTATCTATATATCAGATTGTTTGAAGTCTCATATAATGATGTTGTTTTATCGTCTGAAATTTGCATGAAGTGATTAATTTCAGCGAAGGTTGACAACATGAAGACAATAAAATTCATATCAATCCACCAAAAACAAGGCAGACGAGTACACTTCTTTTTATTGTATTTTTATTAGTTTATACTCTAATCTTCAATTTTATGATAGTTTTCTTTTTAAATGGAAAAAGGATTAGAGGAGACGTCTAAAGTGTCCATCTCTTGGATAAATATAATTTAGTGTGGAAAAAGCTAATCTTTCTCACCTAGCTTCTTTTCTTTCTCTTTTTTATATTCTTTTTCGTTATTACACCTTTTTCTTGATTTTGTTATTCTTATTTCTTCTTTGACGATTCTAATGTGATAACACGTTCGTGAATCAACGGAAAGATGTTTCTCAAATAGACTGAAGCTTGATAGATTTTTCATCTCAAGTCTTATGGATTCTCTATGTAATTTTGTGTGTGTAGAATTTATAGGATAAGCTTCCAAATGAATTTAATATATCTGACATTTTGAACAATTTTAGTATAATTATATGATTTTGAGGATGAAAATAAATCATTTTAGAATGAAAGAGCGAATATTAGGGAAGATGATAAGAAGATAGAGAAAGACGAAAGAAAAGTAGGATCGACATTTCTTTTTCTTTTAGAAAAATGAACAAGGAGTAAGCACGGAAAAAAGAAGAAAATGATTAAGGGTAAACAAGGGAAAAGAAATGAAAATATAAAGGCGATAATTATATATATATATATATATATATATATATATATATATATATATATATATATATATATATATATAAAGATAAATACAATTTGATTTTGAGGATTTAGTACAATTTGATTCTACGCTTCTTTATTTTGATTCTTCCTTATTTTATAGTCTTATTTAGATCTTAAAAATGAGAAAATTATGAAAATAATCGCCATTATTTTCTAATGAAAGGGAAAAATTAATAAAAGTGTTTTATAAAATAATAAAAGTGTTTTGAAATTGTATATGTATGCACGTGAAATGAGGAAGATTTCTTGAATCTTCCCTTTGTTTACATGCTTTATTAATAAACATTAAAAAGTTAGTTAATAAATTTATAATGTTCTCATTATCGCGCGACACGCGGTCATATTACCTAGTTTAAGTATAAAGAATAATCATAGATAGATAATTTAAGACGGGAGAGTATTTTATATATATATATATACGATAAAGAACGAAAATGCAAGAATTCAATAGTCTTTCCCAATTATCCGTCAGAGCGGTTTATTTTTGACATTGAAATTGAATGAAGAGACCGATAACGGGAGAGATTTTTTTATACAATAAAGAATGAAAATGCAAGAATTCAATAGTCTCTCCCAATTATCCGTCATAGCGGTTTATTTTTGACATTGAAAATGAATGAAGAGATCGATAGAGGAGAAAGTCGAAAGACATTACAATAATGAGATGGCAGAATCCAATACGCTAGGTAGCCCCTCGTGGCCCAAAATTCACGTGAACGAGGCACCGCAAAGAGGGAAATGACCACATTGTGCACGCATACAAAAACTAACCCCTTCCTCTTCACCAATCATATCTTCTTCCTTTCTGCATGGAACCAAAACCTTTATTTTTCCATTAAAAAATTGGTCATAAAATTAAAACATTTCATCTTCAACCCTCTCGTGTCACCATACTACTCGTCTTTCCCCTTGATGTAATTACTATCAGACTTCAGCTCCATCTCTTTAAGGAATTTTGGTTCAGTCTAAGCTTTGATTTTTGTACTGATTCTCTATTGGTTAAGCAATAAAAGGATGGTTGTATTATGCGTGTATTTGTAACATATTGTTAATTTTAGTAAATTGTGAGGAAAGGGAAGTGACACGTTGCAGCAAATGAAGAACTCCGCCACTTCACCTACGAATGAAGACAAGCCATTGTGAGCAAAGAAATCGCACTACCATTACCTCTTCTCAACCAGTCGGTCCAATCCTTCATGCTTTAATATTTTAAGCGCATGTTGTTTTGTTTTTTGTATTAATATGGTGATGGTGATCCAATCTTACTTTGCTTATTTGTTTTTTTTTTGTTTTTTTTTTTTTTTTTGTCAGCTACTTTGCTCATGTGATCGACACAAGTTATATTGTGAGTAATTTTGAACATCAAAATTTGAGCAGATAAAAAAATCGTCATTTTTTTTTTAATGCAGTTGTTACATATCGTTTCATATAACCATGATCTTTTTTATTTGCTCAAATTTATAAAAAAGAAGGGAAAATATTTAAAATGCACCCCAACGTTTGGCCAAATTTATAACTATGCATCTAACCTTTGCGGGTGATATATTACCCCCCGCACCTACTTATAGTATTTTATTGGCATTTGTTTGGTGAGCTGGACATGAGCGTGAGGACACGTACAAGGGGCGCGTAAGGTGCATATTAAACTCGGCTGACCCCTTTTTTTTGTCACTTGGCCCTCCCAATGACTATTTTTTTTAATCCCCTCAATTTATCAATATTGACCCATTTCAATACCACATCACCCTATTGGAACTCCATTGAAGCATAAAAAATTGAAACCCTAACTTCAAATTAAGGGATGGATTCAAGAAGTAAGTTACAAACTTGAGTAAGTTTCTCCTCTTCTTTCATTTCTTTTCTTATATCTAGTAGGTTAGCGTTTCCAATTTCCCCCAAATTTTTGTATACATTAAGTTGATGTGTGAATGGATTTTTTAGTGTCTTTAGTGTAAAATGTGCCAAAATCCAAACCTTAAACTCAACGATTTGACTATAATGTGCAAAAATAAGCAAATAATGTGAAGATTTGAAAGGGAGTCGGTTCGTTTTTTTTTGGAGTGTTTTTCGTCTAAGTGTTATAGAATGGGGCATATATTATAATGATAAGGGTGTTTTAGTCTTTTCTCAGGCGTGGGGTGCACCTGACTTTAAAAAACTAGAGGTGACATTTTAATGGCCAATAAAACACATTATAAATAGGTACAGGGGTGTAATAGGTCACCCGTAAAGGTTAGGTGTGTCGTTGCAAATTTGGCCAAACGTTCGGGTGCTTTTTAAGTATTTTCCCAAAAAAGAATAGGGTAGGGGGTATATCTATTACAAAAAGATAGGATAAAGGATAAAATAGAATTATTACTCTCTCTGTTTCAATTTATTTGTCTGATTTTGACCTTTGCATGGAGTTTAAGAAAGTAAAGAAAACTTTTGAATTTTGTGATTTTAATCTAAAGATATGTAGAATGTATCAATTTATCATGTTTAATCTTGTGGTCTTAAACATGCCACGTGAAAAGTTGAAATTAAAAAGTACTAAAAAATGAAAGAGACATTATTTTTGAAACACACTAAAAAAGAAAGTAAGACAAACAAATTGAAACTGATAAAGTAGATATAAGCAAAAGAAAAAAATGAGAAGAAAAAACAAGGTAACGAATCACACCAAATCGATCGTTACATTAAACAAGACTTTTGATCATTGTATAACAATGATTTAAAAATACAATACAATAAAATTTAAGTGAAAATCACAACAAACATTATATTTAAACCAAACACCACAATACTACTTCCTCTGTTCCATAATAAGTGTTACCTCCGCCAAATTTTTTTGTCCATAATAAGTGTCAACTTAGGATACCAATGCATATATTGACTAGTTTTTTTTTTTTTTTTTGCCTTTGGACAAAAAATGGCAAATGATGATGGTTGGATTCCCACTGTAAAAAGATGAACTACTTATGCATGCTTTAATCATCAAGAAGATTTTTTTTTTATATATATATAAGGGTAATTTGATAAACTTTGCAGTTCATTATATCTTAATATGCGTGTTTTTTCTAAGGTGACACTTATGATGGGGACAACGGGAGTAATTAGCAACCATCCACACAAGCTGTTACACAAATTGTTACTATATTCTTTTACCCATATTAGAAAGAGAATTGAGCTGCCTGTGTCATCAATGGTGGAGTAACGTTAATGTTTTTTTTTCACCTTACAAAAGTGTGAACAGAAGAGCACCGCTGGCTAGCACCATTTAGATGACAACGTATGTCATATGGCGGAGAATACGGGAATATGTGTAGAAACAAACGGCACCAGGTTTTTGTTTTGGTGGTTTCTTCTCTCATTTTTGAAAGTTTTCAAAACCACCCTTATCAGTTTATCTTTCACTCTCTCTGTCTTACATATTTTCTCTCTCTTACTTAACAACAAAGTTAAACCCCCTAAAAAAACCAAAACTATTTGAACTTATCTGCAACAAAAGTAGCTAACTCTTATGGAACTTCCCGGAAATGTCGACAAAAGTTAGTAGCGATAATAAGCCGCGGTGGGTTGTTTTTATTAGTGAATTCTGACGAACTTTAGTTTGTTGTTTGGTGTGGTGCTTTTTTCACTAATACAGTCTACAAATTTTTGTCTTGGAAGAAAGATAAAAAGAGTTGTTGTTCACAGTTCATGACTTCTTTGGTTTTGCCTGAATTCTACTTCCATTCTCCACTTGTTCGTGTTTCCTCCGCCTTGGTTTTTAAACTACCGATTTTATTTAGAGTAATGATACAAAAATTTTAATTTCCCTTGTATAGGTATCATCAGTACTTAAATTGTAAGTTGTTGTGCTTTAATAGAGTAATTTAAAGTGTTTGTGTATTTAATAATCAAGAACCAGAAAGAGTCGCTTTCACTATACTTGTTATTTTTATTTAAAAAGATACTCAAGGCCCTAGCAGCAGATGGTTTATGTTACAAATCAATCCCACTTGCAGATTTGATAAGAAAGTGTAGAGAAAAAAAGGGCCCCTTTTGCTTCCTTTAAACCTAGCTTGCTTCCTTAATCAGTTACAAGCAACTACTCACTTCCTTATCCGTACGCAGAGTATCTCTGCCCATTCTCTCTCTCTCTAAATTTCTCTTTTTCTCATCAGCCTCTCTTCTTCTTCTTCTTCTTCTTGTTTTTTTTTTTTTTTTTTTTTTTTTTTTTTTTGACCTTCGTATATAACGAAAGAAAGGCTTTTTTGTTTGTCTAAACAAAGATGAAAAGAGGATTAGAGTTTGATGGTAAGCAAGATTTGGAGGATGGACTAGAAAATGTTATGGTTGCTATGGAAGATATTCAAAGCCAACACCAATACCAGCAGCAGCCTAGTGAATTTGAACCTATGGAGGAAGAACAAATGATTGGTTCTATTGTGGGTGACACAGATATTTTTCTTGATGGAGATAGTCATCATGTGCATAATCTTGATGTCAATGACACTTCCATTTTTTCCACAGACTTCACCCCTATCCCTGATTTTCCATGCATGTCATCTTCTTCATCAACTTCTTCAGCTCCTCCTCTTTCTAATCCTTTTCGAACTTCATCTTCATCATCTTCAGCATCCTCTTCTAATTCTATCAACAAGAAAATCTTGTCAATGGAAGGTGATCTCCCTCTTCCCGAAGACGATGACTGCTTAAACGTGATGGAAGATCTTGGATACATGGATTTGATCGATGGAAATGAATTTTGGGACCCTTGTACGCTTTTCCAAAATGATCAAACTCCACAAGATTACAACATGTCTGAGTCATTCCAACTCTCAGAAAACGATAATCAAGAAAGGAAACCCGAGCTCGAAAGTGGTGATGATCAAAATGATGGGCTGAGTTTTTTCCAAGGTAACGGCGAGCTGGCCGTTATCTTCTTTGAGTGGTTGAAGCAAAACAAAGACTATATCTCTGCTGAAGATATGAGGAACATTAAGCTAAAGCGTTCCACTATAGAAAGTGCTTCGAAACGCTTAGGGGGAACAAAAGAAGGGAAAAAACAGTTGTTGAGACTCATACTTGAATGGGTTGAACAATACCAACTGCAAAAGAAACGAATGAGTGAAGCATCATCTGATTCGCCGTGTCAATATCAAGAGTCTCTTCATGAATCGAACCTAAACCCGAACTCCGGTTTCCAGTATAACACAACTGTTGCTCCTGATCCAAGTACTTGTTTCTATCCATCACCATATATGCCAACTCCCCCTACTTATATCCCTCCCCCCGAGCACTTTTACCCAACGCCTATGAGCGCGGGGTTTGTAGGCGATCCGTACTGTGACGGACCTTCATTTACACCTCCGTTGAGTCAAACAGTAAATGGGAACATGGAATATCAAACCATGGAGTCTGCTCAATCCTGGCCTCCATCGCAATTCTCCCCGATGGAAGCTTCTCAATACAACCCGTTAACTCCTGAGGATGATTGCAACATCGCCACAAATGCTAATCCTCACGATTTGTTCCGTCAATATCCTTACCAACTCTTCGATGAGAATGGCGAGAGAATGGTGAGGTCGGGCTCTTCTGCTACCAAAGAGGCTAGGAAGAAGAGAATGGCTCGGTCGAGGCGACTATCGTCGCATCATTATCGCCACCATAGCCATCAAACGCAGCATCAGAGCCAAAGTAGTGACCAAAGTTTAAGGATGGTCGGAGAGAATTGTGCAATGGCTCTGGCTAATAATCCAGGAAATTGGGTATATTGGCCTTCTGCTGCTCCGGCACCAATGATGATGGTTCCACCACCTGAGGCACCACAACCACATGCTACGACCGAGAGGCCCGGGATGCAACCACAGAACTATCAGAAGCATGGTTCTGCGGACAAACGATCGCAGGTTCATTTCTTTGTTTCGCCACATTTTCGTTAGAGTGTAACTTTTGTTTCACGATTATGTCATTTAAAAAGTAATTTCAAGTAACTTTCCATATTAAATGGCCTTGTTCACCTGCAAAAAGGCAGGGAACCTGCTACAACAAAAAAAAATATTGCACTATTATCAGTGTACATAACAAAGATCGTTTGACATGAAGATTATTTATGTATGTAAGCAGCCCTAAATTTTGTGTGGATGTTCTATGATAGGGTTTGAAAACAGAGAAGAACCTAAGGTTCCTGCTACAGAAAGTGCTGAAGCAGAGCGATGTTGGCAATCTTGGAAGAATTGTGCTGCCAAAGGTACATTATTTTTGTACTTATTTTTGCCGTCATGAATTTTGATCTATTTTCGTTTCAGGTTTTTAGTTAATATGCTTGATGAATTCTTAATGTTGTTAACAAACAGAAAGAAGCAGAATCGCATCTGCCAGAACTTGAATCAAGAGATGGAATTTCAATTGCTATGGAAGATATTGGAACTTCTCGTGTTTGGAACATGAAGTATAGGTGTGTGGACTCAATTGATTGGAGATGGTCATAATTAGTCTAGTTAATTTTCCTTTACAAGAACATAAAATTAATCAATTTTTTCCCCAAATTGCTCTGCTCAATTTGTGAACTTGTTTTTTGGGTGTTTCAGATTTTGGCCGAATAACAAGAGCAGAATGTACCTTCTGGAGAACACAGGTAACAAGGACACATTTTGATCCTGCTAGCATCTTATTAGAATAGATTTATTTGTAAAGAGTTAACTAATATACGTTGAGAATGTATAGATTTTTTTAATCATTAGTGGTGTGTTTTTTAACTTAGTTGTAGAAAAATATGACTTGTTTTCCCCGGTGAATAATCCATAGGCGGGCTGGGCTACTTGTTGTATTTTCTATGACTTGATAGTGTAAATTTACAATGTCTATTACTTAATTCCCACTTATAAATGTATCATCTACCATTTTTATCAGGAGATTTCGTACGAGCTAATGGACTTCAAGAAGGAGACTTCATCGTAATATACGCAGACACCAAGTGTGGCAAATATGTAAGTCCATAGTATTTATCTTCAAATCACTCAGTTTTGTTGATCACATCGGGTGTGACTTAATTTCCTGGCTAATTTCATTAACATTGTTGAATGATACATCAGTTGATACGGGGAGTAAAAGTGAGACAAACTGGACCAAAAGCAGAAGGCAAGAAACCAGCAAAGAAGAATGCCCGGAATTCGTCTTCAGCAGCTAATAGCACTCCAGTTGCACTGATGAAGCGACTTGTGAAATAGTGCAGCATCACAAAAAAATTCCACCCCTATGTGAAGGAATGAGCATGTCGGAGACTACTGTTCTTTATCCTACGTATATGTATATGTAAAACCTGAAGTTTCTGCAGATGGTCCTCTCATGCAATACTTCATTTTGGTGGACATGTTTTAGGGGTGTAATTGTGTAGAGAATCTGTATGTAAACTGTGTAATATGCGCGTTTTGGTAGCGGTCTTTTTTTGGGATCATTGAACACCATCAGCTATGATCATAGATACTGTATGTCTACTGCCTGTACCTACTAATAAGTGTATCTTATCTTTAATTATATCAATATTTCTGTTCACTGTTTGTATGTGGTACGATCACTAGAAAATAGTTGAAACTAATTGCTTAAATATTTGCGCTTTCCCTTTGAGTGACATGGGTTATAATTAGTTGCAGTACAAATCTCGAACTGTATTTGACACTGGTTTATAGAATTTTGGACGAGTATTTAGAATGCATAAATGGCTTCTTCAAATTTTACTACATCAAATGCTAATTCGAAGTTGGGAAGCTCGAGTTCTTCTCCAAGTTAGGGGTGTCAAATAAAAATTGAGTTGAATTTGGAGGGATCAAAATAAAGACTCATGTGTGATTAAAAGGTAGTGCGATTAAAATACACCATAATTGGAGAGATTTCTCAACTTTGGTTAAATTTTAATTTTGTAATTTTTTTTATAATTTGTTTACTATTTAGAATAAAATTAATACAAGTTATATTTTTATACCAGATATTTAAAATAATATTTGAATATGTTATATTTTTATTTTTAACTATATAATAAGTGTGAGTCATGGGTACGACGAAGGGTATTACAGTCATTTAATATGTGAGTCTCACTTTGTTATTCCACTTATTTCAGTTCCTCCCCGTTTCTTCCAGAACTTAATTCTTCGATTCTTTCATGTGTCACGGCTTGAAGGGGAGCCTTGGCGTAACTGGTAAAGTTGCTGCCATGTGACCAGGAGGTCACGGGTTCGAGCCGTGGAAATAGCCTCTTGCAGAAATGCAAGGTAAGGCTGCGTACAATAGACTCTTGTGGTCCGGCCCTTCCCCGGACCCCGCGCATAGCGGGAGCTTAGTGCACCGGGCTGCCCTTTTCATGTCTCTCCTCCGAGCTCTCCCTGTCAAACAACGATGGAGACTAGATTTGAGTCCTAACTCCACCTTCAAATTCTAATGATTGTCAATTTGGGTCTTTTCTTTCTTTTTCACCGTCTTTTTTTCCCAATTACTAACCCTACTCTCCCTCCAATTGTTTTTTTCACTCTCAACCCCCCTCTCTCTGTGTTTTAGAATATTTATTTCCCATATATTGTAGGAAGTAGTAATCTTTTTGAGGAATTTTTGGGGACCGAAGCTTAATTCCGAAAGCAATAGCTACTTCAACAACTCTATGAGATTCTAATTCATGAAGAGCACTTATTTAAAGCTCAGAAAATGATTCGGTTCAAAAAATTGCCAATTTTTTTTCATAAATTTAAATTTCATTCTCATTTATAAGGATTCCAGCTTCAATATGTGCTAATTTGCCTCCCACCTTTATTCTTAATGGGTTGTTTCTCCGCTTCGATAGAAATGTCCACAAACAAAGATGTTGTGGTGCGTAGAGCTCAAGAGATTAAGGAACAACGACGCACTGATAGAAATTTGAGACGTCGCACCAGGCGTGTACCAAATGAAGTATTTGAGAAATTGAGAATCAAAATGTTCATTCAATTAAAGAAAACGTATATAAAAGAATGAGTGTTTCTTTATGCCTGTTCGTGAAGTATAAAACGGTTCATTTGTTCCTGAATAGCTTCTTTCAAAAGGGCTTCTGCTTCCTCGGTAAATGATATTATATGGATGTGCTGTTTTCTCTTCTTTGTTTGCTATTCTGATTACTCTCCTCTTTTTTCTTTTTTTTTTTTGGTCTTCTTTCAATTTCAGAGTTCAGGGTGAAAGACCATTTTGTAGTGAAAAAATAACGAGAAGGCGTATATTGATACGCTCAATGGACATGTCTCTCTAGGTAATTTGAAGGAGGCATTTCTTTTGCATTATTGATTCCTAATAACAAGCTTTAGCTTCTTGATTTTTTGCATGATTCATTATTGGTGGACAATACCGGTAACTATATGTCCTTTTAATTGTAATTAAAAAGAACTATAAATTAAGATTTTAACTCCATGTCTTTGATTAAGAGATGTGCGTAATGGATGAGAAAAGAGTTAAAAGAGACAAATAGAAGAAAAACTTATGGAAGTGGTTCATGTTTTATCCAACAATTGCTTGATTTGATTAAGTCGTGGTGTACTTTTTGTTGTTTTTTAATGGGTCATATCTCTTTCAAGTGTTAATTAATGGGTAAACATCAAAATGCTAGAATTGATATTTTGCAGACTTGCATGGAGAAAAAAGTGTGAAAACGAGGGGAAGTCCAGAGCACCGGTACAAACACTGGTATATGCATCCAACTTTAATTCCCTGAAAACTTAATGTTCATGGAATGGTACATTCATATTATTTTAGTGACATGTTGATATAATGTTAAAAATAAGATATATATGTAAGCCATGCTATTTTAATATTGTGCTCGCAGGATTTATGAAGGCACATTTTAATTCACTATACAAGAAACTTCACTTTGACATCATCCCGAAGCTAAGGTTGAAAAATCTGAAAGGTTATTGTCTCCATATGAAGTCAATAAAACCTCCTACATAGAAATAATGCTCTGCTTTGACCAATTTTTGTAGTCAAAAGCATTTAAAAGTCAGCAAATTGTTCAATTTGTTTTCCTTTTCATGTTCCTGTTAAGGTATTGGTTTACCTATTCGAAAATGCTTAGTTATTCCGCTGCTTTCTTGCTGGAAGCTTCTAAGGTGAGCTGCATTTGGAGGAAAAGATGCAGAAAGAATGACTAAAATGAAATAGAAGTTCAAGTAAGGCAGCATTAATGTGAAAAGATTACTTTTAGTGTTCTTATCGATTGTTTAACCCAATGTATCAGTCCAAAGTTGACGGGAGAAGAAGTTTTGATTCAAAAGATACCCCTATATACATTTCTGGCGCTAAAGCTATGGACAACATAAAGACTTCTCATTGAGACAAATAAAAGAAAAAGGAAGTTTATATAGCATAGCCTTGCCCCCCTTACTATTTTAGAAAATATTAATGTTTTGCTTGTCTATTTCCCCTTATCAGGTCACAATCCCATCTTTGCTATACTTCAAGACAAAGAGATGCACAGTTGAATTACCCTGTGCTACATTATTTCATCATAGTAGGATCTTGACCTTATATATCCTGAAAGCTTCTTTCAGTATGTGCTTTTATCTCATGTTTTCAGTGAATATAGTGATGTAGTTAATTGATACTTCTCCAAGATAGATGACGAATATTTTATTTGTTTTTTTCTTTCCCTGAACAGTACTAATGTATAGTGAAGAAGCAATCAACAGAGGTGTGAAAAAGAAATCTGCATGGAAAAGTGAAAGCTACATAATTGCTCACAGTTCAATGATCAAGAAATATTTTTAGCAGCCACTATTTTCCTTTGGAGCTCTCTTTACTTTGATCTTTCTTAGCATTTTTAATACTGTAATTCTCAACTGAAAGTTGTGGTCATTTGCAATTTTCCTCCAAAGCTCAATGATGGCGGGGCATTTTCTCTTGGTTATTGCTCAAAATTACAACTGTTAATGACTGCTATGTGTTATGAGTTGTTGAAGCATTTAGATTTATTTTGCTGTGTCAAATGAAGATATCAATGGATGAAGTGTAACTTTTTGGTGATGTTGACACCCAATTTTGTCCCGCCTCTCCTCCGAAATACCTATTTATGCTTCTAATATTTTTGGAAAATTAAAAAATATATATATTATATCTTACTATAATTACTAGCCTCTTATCAATACCCACGTTTTATTATTCTATTACAGTTACCTATTATTATTATTATTATTATTATTATTATTATTCACAATTTTATCATTCCGGCATTTTTGCCAGCTTACGCACACGCATCGCATTTATCTTTGCATAATTAGATAATTGTGTTTATTTACTGTGAATTTTCGAAATATTATTGCACGGCTATTACAACACCATTTTTTATCTGAGCACTAATAATTGCATATTTTATATTAAGTAATATTTTAACACAAGTTATTTAAATAGGTCTTTTAGTTAAATGTAGTAGCCCAATCAACTCGTACTATTTTCGGACCAATTCACAAAAAACCAGTCCACATTTTAATTTACCTGACATCATTTTAATTTACCAGCCCAACTTAATTCACCCCAGCCCAAATAATTAGCCAACATTTCCGACCAACCCATTCTTCTTATTTGCCCAGCCTATTCTTTTTATTTGCCCAGCCTATATTTTAGCCAAACCAGCCCATTTTTTAACCCGACCCGGAAGCCCAATTCCCGTCCAAAATAAGGGAACCACTAGGGTCCCCTTCTTCATTTTCTCCCTGATCCGCCGCCTCCCCCTTCCTTATCCTCTCTCTCTCCTTCTCCCTCCTTTCTCCCTCTCTCCTCTCCACGCCACTGCCACTCCACCATACCTTGTCCCCCCACGCTTCTGTTCCCTCCACCTCCGTTTGTCACCCCACTCCCCTCTGTCCCCGCTCCTCTCTCTCTTCTTCGCAACAAACTCTAGAATCGCCCTATAAATAATCGGTTTTTTAAGTCATCAAGAGAGGTTTTTTGGATTGGTGAAAACCCCCCTAGAATCTGAGGATTTTTGATTGGTGAAAACCTCCCAAGAACCGAGAGGTTTTCAATTCAAAAATTCCCCAAGGAAACTGAGGTTTTTTTTTTCGATTCAGAAACCCCCTAAGAGATACCTTAATACTTCTTGATATTCATTTCGAAACACAAGTCTTTAATGGTTCCGGTCCCCTTTCAAAATATCGGCTTTTAATTGTTCGATATCGTCACAAAATTAAATCCTGTTTTTTGGGCTGTGGATGTTCGTTTTGAATCCGAGAATACGCAAGTTCGAATTTATGTAGTGTTCGAGTGGATATCGAAGCCCCGCACCCTAGTTCGCTGCACCCCAAAAAGGCCTGTAATTCCCCTTTCTTTTTACTTTGCATTTTTGTTCTGTCTCTTTGGTTATTTGTAGTTGATTATGTGTTAGGTTAGCATGTTTTATGTGTTGTTTCGTTTAGTTACTATATGGCATGATTTAGATGTTATTAGTCTTAAATTTTATTAAGTACATGATTGGTTCTATTTCTACCTATTGCTTTCTCAGGCATTTGCTATATTCCTATTACGATCCTGTTAGCATATTGGTTTACTTGTGTAAGTGATTAATTTGATCATAGTGTGCTAGCTTGAATATCTTGTTTAGTCAGAATCGTTGAAAATGCTTATGTAGTATGTTTGATGGTTTACCTGATCCCTATGTGACTTGTCAGTAGCTGTTTGGTATTTGAAAGCATAAAGTAATCTTTAAGCATGCATATGTCTGGTTGCTAGTCAATACAGAGCTGTTATTTCAAATGATGTTTGGCTTTAGGAAGTTTAAATTTTGTTGTATGTTAAACCCTGATGATAAGTTGTGTACCAATTTGTATAAGGCTGCTTAGATCTAAAACTACGTTCATAGAGACCAAAAAACATGTAACTTGAGTTATTAAACTGACCAAGACCTTTGTAAACTCCTTTCCTTTGGTTTTAAGTTCCAGCATTCTGTATGTTTGTGTGTGTATAACATACTGTGTGTTTATATGTGTATCAGTCTAGTCTTATTTAGTTGAGGTTTTAGGCTAATATGCTGATCAAACTATATATGATCTACCTAGTCCTCAGTATGGATTTCTGTTCAGTCTTGCTTATGTTTAGTTTATCACATCTGTTTATGCTTCGCTTAGTTAATGGTTTGATCAGGTGATTCACCTGTAGGATAGCCGACTCTAATAGTGTTATAAGTAACTCTGTGTTGATCTTAATTCCTTGATAAATGATTTAACTTGTTGTGGCAGTCTCACTGGTTGGCTATTGAAAGTGTCTTAAATGCTTAAAAGATGATTTGTATACATTTAACATTACTATTATTCCTTAATATGAACTCACATGCTCTGTGTGAAGTATGAACATCTACTAGGAATCCTATTAAGCTTCCTTATAACCTGGTTATAGTGTGTAATGACATGCCTTAACTCCTCTTGAAAAGCATGGCTTTAATGCCCTATTCTATTTTCAAAAGGTGTATTTCATTGTTTAGTGCACCTCACATTTGCTGATGCAAGAAATGGTACACATAAATTTAAGTCAATGCATGAAGGAAAGTATGGTCCCTTGGATTCTTTGTTTGGCCTGTGAAGTATTGCTATTGGTTCGGTTGTTGGCAGAAGTTTATTGTTGTCTGAAACAGGGTTCACATAGTCTTAATAAGATCTAAAAAATGTCCTGAAAGGTTTAGTCTATTGGACTATATGGAGGCGGTATGTTGGAATGATTTCGGTAAATATTTTAAGATTTTGGTTGGTTAAATCATGGCAAGATCTAAATTTGAATCTTTCCTGCTGACTTATATATAAGGTTGACCTTTGAAATACCATATGACTATACTGGAAAATGTATCTTCTTTTTTATTTAGGCCTGAGCTTGTTATTTGCCTCATTAGAGTGGCTTAACTTTTGGGTACATAGTCATGTTACCTTAATATAAAAGGGGTGCAGATCCGTGTGAAACGCCATGATGATTTTGTGCTTATTTGAATTCGTATATGTTGATGTATCTAATACATCCCTGTGAATTGTGTATACACGAAATATATTTAAAATATACAAATTATATATCATCTACTGATCTATTTTGAGCTTATATTTTTTACATGTTTTATCATATTCGTTGAGTGTATACTAATCCTTTTCCTTTTATCTTTCGCATGAAACTCGCATACGAGTCCGAGGGACTCGTTCTTCTCCTGCATGCGTTGTTGTTCTTCTCCTGCATGCGTTGTTGGGCTAAAAGCCCAACGAAATCATCTTGAATCATTTCTCATCAAGACAATCTGCAATATCAATATATAAAATTTATTGGGCCAAAGCCCAATAACATGCATAGTGTGCAGCAGCTGGGCCGGGAAGATGGGCCAGATGCATTCAACTTTCTTCCCCTCTACTTTATTTTATTGTTGCGTATTTTGATTGTTTTTGTATGACTAACCTTATCTTATTTTATTAACTTAGATGAATCCTAATGATTTAGTAGATTTAGTTTTAGTAATGGGTAGTTAGTTTAAGGAAGATTAACAATTAATTCCATAAGTTATACCATTCTTTTTCATGTTTCATTTTTTATTTGGGATAATTGATTTGCAAATGGCATGACTATATATTTTAAGTAAAGGGAATCATGTTTCTATCATAAACGTTTCAAAAACGTCACTAATACGCAAGTATAAACTCAAGTATTATTTTATAAATAACTCTTCAAGTTTGAATCAGTCATGTCTATTTTTTAGCCGAGTATAACTAAATAAATCAGTAAAAAAGAGAAAGAAATTCATCATCTTTGCATTCTATTTTTTAAAACAAGTCTAGATTTCTTACATTATTATACTGATATAATGCCACATTGGCTAGGTTTACTCTTAAAAGCATTCTATTTATATACAAATCATTATATTTTGCTAGTCTCATTTTTACAATAAAATTATTATTTTTAAGCTTAACAATACTTATAAGTTTTTTTTAAGTGGACTACTATGCGTTTCTTCAAAGTCAGTTTAAATAGCATCATTATGTTTCCCTTTAAAACCTCAATAACATTTACAACCTATTTTTCTTAAGAGTTAAGTATTATATTTAATCTGAATTAATTAACCTGAGTTTGGCCGGACAACCGTAGTTAGCGGATTCTAAAGGATGCTTGACCCCTTCCCTTTAGGATAATATAGAGCTCTTACCTAGAATCACATTGGTTAAGCAGACTATTAACGGAGGTTTAGTTTTAACTTTACCTTAGTTAACATTTAGGTGTCCTAATTCACCGTTAAATTAATTAGGTGGCGACTCCTTAAATAAAACAAATAGGAATCACCAATATGTTGCACTCTAAAATTAACCCAGTTAAAATGGGGTGTAACAGCTTGGCGACTCTGCTGAGGAATTTAGGCTCTAACCATAACAGACTTAGGTTAATAGTTAATTTGTTGAATATCTTGTTTGTTTTCTTTTTGCCTTCATTATTGCTTTTCCCTTATATGCTTTTGGGTGTTTGTATTTTATTCCTTATGTAAATTTTTCTATGTAATATGTATGTTATTGCTTTCCTTAAATTGGCATTCCGCTCATACTTCTTCCACTCCTGGAAAACTCACACATATTCACACACTTAAAGCGGCTTCGCAGTTTGCGCCCGTGCACTACTAAATTACCCCTTTAGTTGGATTGGTCTAGTGGATTTAGTCGATCGGCGGTGCAGTCGACGGCCACGGACTTTCCACTCCCAGGTTGTCCGCTTGGGGGAGCCTTGTGTCATAGGAAAACCACTCTTAGTCTACCTAGGTAGAGCGAAAACCAAAACCTTGTAAGGACATGCATCATTTTAAACCTAGGAGGCTTAATACCCTTGGTGTATTAAGTTCATTAGTCAACCTTACCAAATGTCGAAATGAGTCTATGACTCTAAGTGACACTATTCACTATCTATGTGCATTATTTGAAGGACAAATATGTGGAATATGTGGACCAAGGACTCTATAGATAAATATTTCAGGAAAAACTGACATTTTGTTGCAGGTTGTCGTGGAGCATTCAATTAATACCAGAGGGTTGAAGACAACTAATAGAAATTAGTGGAGATGGAATATTAGATATCTTAGATTAACTTTGAATTGTATTATTAAGCTGGCATGTAATAATTTTTTTTAGTTTTAGAAGAGTTGTGGAATGATACATAAAAGACATGTTTGTCCTTCAAATATTCGTTAGGCCTACCTCTGGCATAAAGAGGTCTCTTGCATTATAAAACGCGATGTATTATGTACAATAATTTGTTTATATGCAATAATATGTCCTTACCGTATACTGACTCATTTTCTTTTTCTTTTTTCTTGTTTTATCCTTTTTCTTTTTAAACCTATTTTCAAAACAAAAAAGATTGACTTGTGCTAAAAGGGGAACTGGCGGAGCATCCATATTTCACACGGTCTAGGGCCAAGAAATCAGACTCAGACTCATCACTAATCACCTGGTTAACCAAAAAGACTCGTTCTAAAATGGAGCAAAGTTTGATCAATGCAACCACTTCATCTGAGTCATCTTTTAGTTTACCGATCACGAGTGATCCCACATCCTCTAATGAACCAGAAACACATTTGGAGATCATTGCTCGTCTGGAGCGACGAGTTGCTGATTTAAGCCACATGGTACTTCAAAATCGATCATTTTCTCAAACTCCGCCACATATGACTCCATATCATGGGGTTCGTTAGACTTTGCCTATGCCAGATTCTCAAACCAAGCAAGCTATTTTACCTCTTCTCGACCAGCTCATTCCGAATCAGACGCCCACCTCATAATGCGGGTATTTTTAAATTTCAATTTAGGCAACCCACATAGGGTTCGGCCCTCCCTTTTATTAAAAACAAAACTCAAAAGTTCTTATTTTGATCACGAACTACGTCTGGCCTGATTCCTTTGGGATACATAGGCAACCCGAGGCGGGTTCGGCCCTTCTATTTTAATTTTTCAATGTCTTCGGTTTGTCCAAACCATTTTAGTTCCTATAAGATACATAAGGATTTTTATATAAGATTTTGATCTTCCCACTGTTTAAATTCATGTGTTTTACTATCTTGAAACTGGGACAAAATTTTGAAATCGGTCAAATCACTTTCAAAAAACTTTCATTATAAGTTCTCACTTTTCAATCGTTTAGAACCAAGTGTCTTCAGGACTGGAAACTGGGACAAATTTTAAAAGTAGCACAAAAGTGGTCTTAAATGTTTAACGATTTTAAATAAAAGTCCGCCCATATATTTCTAAAAATGCTGATAAATTCAAATTCGAGTCTTCACAATCTTTATCTATTGGAGCCATTAAGTATTTCCCTTCGAAGTCATCCAAATCTCGTTGCTCTCATTTTTCAAAATACACTTCTATAACTGAAACTCCCCGGCAAGGCAAAATATGTGGTGAGGCGTCGAAGAACGTGGACGCGACCGAAACAAGAATCAGTTCAAGGGTCAAGTTCCCCGACATGCACAAGTCAATCAATTTTCTTTCAAACTCACAATTTTTCTTTGATGAGACAGGTTTAATTAGCATGAATGTGGTTCATATTTGGCTCCTCTTAAAATTTTAATTATGGACATGATCAAAGAGTTGGCTTTCTTCAAAAAGGCAAATATTCTTCAATGTGGATGCAAAGGTAGCTTGCGCTAAACGGTGGACGTTGTTCCACTCATCATTAAATTTTGATCGCACCAGTGGACACAAATTTATCTTCTCAACCAAGGGCTGTGAGCATAATTCTTTCAAACCCAACTATTTACATATTCTTATCACTAACAGTTGTTTTAGCTCGTGGCATTTCTCGATGGATCAAGTACCCATAATCGTGGATTTAACCTTCTCCAAAGTGGATACTGACATTGGTCACCTGTTATTGGTTAGAATTCCTCAATTTTGTCATCACTTTATACATACTTATTTATTTCAAGTCGCTAACAAGTTCTTTTAGAATGTGGTTTTTAATAAGATAACAAGATCGAAATCTTGCGTCGTATATTAAATTGTGGGGATAATTATAGATTTAACTTCCGTCACAACGGGACATGGATTAGGATGTGGATATAAACGTGGATACCTTTCTACAATACTATTTTTAAAGTGGACGTGGATTTACATTTACATTGTGGATGTGGGCGTGGAAGTGGAATTAGATTTATATTACAAAAAAAGAAAAAAATATATATAATTGTGGAAGAGGATGTGGATTCATATGAACATTGTGGACGTGGAAGTGGATTTATTTTTAAAGTTTGTGAAAGTGGAGGTGGATTTATTTTCTTGCACCGTGGAAAGTGGATGTGGATTTATTTTTTGAAAGTGGATGTGGATTTATTTTTTGTACTGTATAATACGGACGTGGAAGTGGATGTGGATTTATTTTTGTACCGTATAATACGGACGTGGAAGTGGATGTGGATTTATTTTTTTGTACCGTATAATACGGACGTGGAAGTGGATGTGGATTTATTTTTTGTACCGTATAATACGGACGTGGAAGTGAATGTGGATTTATTTTTTGTACCGTATAATACGGACGTGGAAGTGGATGTGGATTTACATTTTTGTACCGTGAAATGCGGACGTGGATTTATATTTTGACCTGTGAAAGTGGACGTGGATTTATTTTTCTGCACTGTGGAAGTGGATGTGGATTTACATTTTTGTACCGTGGAAGTGGACGTGGATTTATATTTCAGTTATGCGGGTATTTTATATTTCAGTTCGGGCACCCACCTCATGATGCAGGTATTTTCAATTTCAGTTCAAGTACCCACCTCATAATGCGGGTATTTTAAATTTTAGTGGAAGTGGATGTGGATTTATATTTTATGCCGTGGAAGCGGGCGTGGATTTATATTTTACCGTGGTAACGGATGTGGATTTATTTATTTTACACCGTGGAAGTGGATGTGGATGTGGATTTATATCTATATTGCCTCAAAATAAACGTGGATGTGGATTTAGCTCTCGTTAAAGTGGATATCAATGTCGACTTAATTGGAAGTCATAAATTTAATTCATCTTCAAAGTATGTTGTAGATTCAACTTTCGAAACAGGGGTTGCAAGTGTAAGCTTCTCCAACCCTGTCTTATTTACACATATTTCTTTATTGCTAACAATTGTTTTTAGCTGGTGGCTTCTGACAATATCGAAGTTGGCATCACACATCAACTCGTGGAACTATTTCTTCGGCCGCGAACTGGGGCAATTTGTCGGGAAGGATAATCAGACTTCCCGACACGGGTCAAGGATCTACCTCGAACACTCGTCTCTAATCACAAGTATTCTACCTGCATTCCAGCAATTCAATTATCAAAATTCTCAAGTTCTATCATAATACCCAGTGTCATCATAATTCAACATTGGGACAATATTTTGCAAAGATTCGCACCAATTGGGATTCATTGGTCATAAGGTGTCGTAGTTGTCCCAGAACTACACTCGACCTGATTCTCGTGCAGCCCGAGATATGTAGGCAACTCAGAGACCGGAGTTCGGTCATAATCCTCTCAAGTTTCCTTTAGCCGGGACAAAATAGGCTACTGAGTCAACGTCTTTGCCCGACAACTCTTTTCATCATTACCGGGCAAAGAGGGACAAGTTGTTGACACCCAATTTTGTCCCGCCTCTCCTCCGAAATACCTATTTACGCTTCTAATATTTTTGGAAAATTAAAAAATATATATATTATATCTTACTATAATTACTAGCCTCTTATCAATACCCACGTTTTATTATTCTATTACAGTTACCTATTATTATTATTATTATTATTATTATTATTATTATTATTATTATTATTATTATTATTATAATTCACAATTTTATCATTCCGGCATTTTTGCCAGCTTACGCACACGCATCGTATTTATCTTTGCATAATTAGATAATAGTGTTTATTTACTGTGGATTTTCGAAATATTATTGCACGGCTATTACAACGCCATTTTTTATCTGAGCACTAATAATTGCATATTTTATATTAAGTAATATTTTAACACAAGTTATTTAAATAGGTCTTTTAGTTAAATGTAGTAGCCCAATCAACTCGTACTATTTTCGGACCAATTCACAAAAAACCAGTCCACATTTTAATTTACCTGACATCATTTTAATTTACCAGCCCAACTTAATTCCACCCAGCCCAAATAATTAGCCAACATTTCCGACCAACCCATTCTTCTTATTTGCCCAGCCTATTCTTTTTATTTGCCCAGCCTATATTTTAGCCAAACCAGCCCATTTTTTAACCCGACCCGGAAGCCCAATTCCCGTCCAAAATAAGGGAACCACTAGGGTCCCCTTCTTCATTTTCTCCCTGATCCGCCGCCTCCCCCTTCCTTATCCTCTCTCTCTCCTTCTCCCTCCTTTCTCCCTCTCTCCTCTCCACGCCACTGCCACTCCACCATACCTTGTCCCCCCACGCTTCTGTTCCCTCCACCTCCGTCTGTCACCCCACTCCCCTCTGTCCCCGCTCCTCTCTCTCTTCTTCGCAACAAACTCTAGAATCGCCCTATAAATAATCGGTTTTTTAAGTCATCAAGAGAGGTTTTTTGGATTGGTGAAAACCCCCCTAGAATCTGAGGATTTTTGATTGGTGAAAACCTCCCAAGAACCGAGAGGTTTTCGATTCAAAAATTCCCCAAGGAAACTGAGGTTTTTTTTTTCGATTCAGAAACCCCCTAAGAGATACCTTAATACTTCTTGATATTCATTTCGAAACACAAGTCTTTAATGGTTCCGGTCCCCTTTCAAAATATCGGCTTTTAATTGTTCGATATCGTCACAAAATTAAATCCTGTTTTTTGGGCTGTGGATGTTCGTTTTGAATCCGAGAATACGCAAGTTCGAATTTCTGTAGTGTTCGAGTGGATATCGAAGCCCCGCACCCTAGTTCGCTGCACCCCAAAAAGGCCTGTAATTCCCCTTTCTTTTTACTTTGCATTTTTGTTCTGTCTCTTTGGTTATTTGTAGTTGATTATGTGTTAGGTTAGCATGTTTTATGTGTTGTTTCGTTTAGTTACTATATGGCATGATTTAGATGTTATTAGTCTTAAATTTTATTAAGTACATGATTGGTTCTATTTCTACCTATTGCTTTCTCAGGCATTTGCTATATTCCTATTACGATCCTGTTAGCATATTGGTTTACTTGTGTAAGTGATTAATTTGATCATAGTGTGCTAGCTTGAATATCTTGTTTAGTCAGAATCGTTGAAAATGCTTATGTAGTATGTTTGATGGTTTACCTGATCCCTATGTGACTTGTCAGTAGCTGTTTGGTATTTGAAAGCATAAAGTAATCTTTAAGCATGCATATGTCTGGTTGCTAGTCAATACAGAGCTGTTATTTCAAATGATGTTTGGCTTTAGGAAGTTTAAATTTTGTTGTATGTTAAACCCTGATGATAAGTTGTGTACCAATTTGTATAAGGCTGCTTGGATCTAAAACTACGTTCATAGAGACCAAAAAACATGTAACTTGAGTTATTAAACTGACCAAGACCTTTGTAAACTCCTTTCCTTTGGTTTTAAGTTCCAGCATTCTGTATGTTTGTGTGTGTATAACATACTGTGTGTTTATATGTGTATCAGTCTAGTCTTATTTAGTTGAGGTTTTAGGCTAATATGCTGATCAAACTATATATGATCTACCTAGTCCTCAGTATGGATTTCTGTTCAGTCTTGCTTATGTTTAGTTTATCACATCTGTTTATGCTTCGCTTAGTTAATGGTTTGATCAGGTGATTCACCTGTAGGATAGCCGACTCTAATAGTGTTATAAGTAACTCTGTGTTGATCTTAATTCCTTGATAAATGATTTAACTTGTTGTGGCAGTCTCACTGGTTGGCTATTGAAAGTGTCTTAAATGCTTAAAAGATGATTTGTATACATTTAACATTACTATTATTCCTTAATGTTGACACCCAATTTTGTCCCGTCTCTCTGCCAAAATACCTATTTTTAAGCTTCTAATATTTTCGGGAAAAATAAAAAATATATATATTATGTTTACTATAATTATTAGCCTCTTATCAATACCGCCATTGTATTATTCTATCAATTATTATTATTTACCGTATTTTATTATTATTATTATTATTACTATTATAATTATTATTATTATTCACAATTTTTTATCATTCCAGTACTTTTACCAGCTTACGCACACACGTCGCATTTATCTTTGCATAATTAAATAATAGTATTTATCTTACTGTGGATTTTTGAAATATTATTGCACGGCTATTACAACGCCATTTTTTATCTGAGCATTAATGATTGCATATTTTATGTCGAACAATATTTTAACACAAGTTATTTAAATAGGTCTCTTATTCAAATTTAGAAGCCAAACTATTTCTTCCACTCGGTCCGTATTTTGACTTACCGGACCCCAAATCAAAGTCCGATTAACTCCTAATATTTTTTGGACTAGACCATATTTTTTACTCAATTTTTAGACCAGTCCATGTTTGAATTTATTAGTCTATTCTTTTAATACCCAGTCTAAAAATTGACCCAGTCCATTTACGGACTGGTCCGACCCATTTTCAAGAAAATAAGGGAACCCTAAAGGGGTTCCCCTTCATTTCTCCAAAAACCCTTCGCCGCACCCCACCTTCCTCCGCCTCCCTCTTCATCGTCACCTCCTCGTCTCCATCTCTTTCCCTCTCCCTTTACCCCTAACCCTAGCGCCGCCCATCTCCCTCACCTGACGCCCATCGTCACCTTCACATCTCCACCTCCCCATCGTCACCTTCACACCTCCACACCCATCACTCCACTACACCACGCGTCTGACGCCACTCCCACTATACCTCTGACACCACCCACGCCGCTGTCCTCGCCACTTCATCTTGTCTCCACCCACCTTCGTCTGACACCCCACTCCCTTCGCTCCATCTCACGCTTTCTGACATTTCCACCCACGCCTCTGCGCTCCACTCTCCTTTGTTCCCTCTCCTCTGAAACTCGAACCAAAAATCAGTCTATAAATGTGTTTTCATCATCCATTAGAAAGGGGGGGATTTTTTTGGGAGCTTGATTGGTGAAACCCCCAAAAGAATAGGACCTTTGATTCAGAAAATTCCCCAATAACTGTTTTTTTTTCGATTCAAGAAACCCCCTGCAAAACATTTTTTGTTTAGCTATCACAATATCACAAAAATATCGAATCAAAATACTCAAACAATTTTTTTCGTCTGTTCTGTGGTTGTCGCGAATCCGAGTTTCGCAACCTCGAATTTGAAGTGTTTCTAGTGTAAATCGAAGACCCGCACCCACTTCGCTGCACCCGAAGGAGGTAAATTTCCTTCCCTTAAATTATTTTCAGCAGTGGTTTGAGTGTTTTAAACTACTCATGTGATTCGTTTGGTTGATTATGTTTTAGTTCCTATTTGTGATGGTTTAGTTGTTAAATAAATTCTATTTATACAATTACGCATGTTAGGTATGGCAGTTTGGTTCTAATCTAATTCAAATGTGTGAGTTAATCATGCTAGTTGTTCAAGTTGCGTACTGCTGTATAAATCTGAATGATTAGTTATTAGAAAATTAGAACCTGTTTAAGTGTTGTTTCCTAGGAATCTGAATCTATACGAATCTGTCCTGTTTGAAAGTGTTCTGTTTCATTGCATTCATTGATGTTCAGTCACTAATCCTGCTGAGTCTAATCTGTTTCAGCTCATTTATGAGCATTGTTGTGAATCATATGAGTATATACCTTTAGGAGATGTTCATTTTAAAATCTGTATGAATTGTGAATCTGTTGCATCTGGTTTATATGTGGGAATCATGCTAGAAGCATTTATAGGTTCATTCTAGGTTTTCATTCCTAATTAATTTGGTTAATGATCAGTTAAGCATGTATAACCACTTGTTGTCTTCTAATTGTTTATGTTTGTTCAATTGAGTCCAACTTGAATCAACATGAACCTGTCTAGGTCATTCAGGTTTATTAAAGTCTTGTTTTGGATGATTTCAGTCTAGTCAGTGTCAGTGATCTATGTTGTTAATTCACTATTGGTTTTAGTATGTGAAAATCTCAGAATATGTTTCTTTAAAGGGATACAAGTATTTAAACTCAGTTCTGTCCCTTTTGTCTGGATTCTATATTTAAAAGAAGGAAGTGTCAAATTTGTTGAGTTTTGTCTTCTTACCATGACCTGGTCATTCCCCTGATTCGAAAGAAACTTATTTGCTATGGTTTTCATGCATGATGTTACCTTCCTGAGTTTGTATGAAATCAGTTAAGTGCTTTTTTTTACTTGGTATGTTGTAAGAATCTGAAATGAGCATGTTAAGGTTGATCTGTATGGCCATCATTTGAAAGATAGGAGAAATTGGTGAAATATAATGTCTGAATCAGCAGGGAATAATGGAGGACTCGTTAAAATGCGAGTAGTTGAGTCATGATTTCAATCATAAGTGGTTTCTTGTATTGTGGTGTGGTGCCTAAATTACTTTGATTCTGTATATTTACCATTTTTAGCTAATGACCATGTATAAGTTCCTTTCCATATTCAAGTCGTTTCCCTCCTGTTATGGTAAATCTTTTTTTTTGTCAGAAGGATTCCAACTAAATAATGAATTAGATCTGGGGGCAGTTTGGTTCACTCATTTGTTTGGATATTGAAAAATGAATATACTGGTTTGAACTAAGGCTAATTGGTTTCCCTGTTTAATCATACGCCTATGTTTGGCATTCTTCCTTCATCTCTTACTCATCCCAGCTAGTCGAATTTGGGTTTGCCACACTTTATTTCATAATAGATTGGTTCAGCAAGTGTAGAAACACATTTGAACATGTTTGATTATTTCTTTGTAGTTACCTTCCTAGTATCCTTATTTATTTGGTCGTTAAGCCATTCTCTTTCTCTGTGTCTCTATTTCATTTTTGGATATACACGGCATATACTCACCCGCTGATCTATTTTGAGTCTCATTTTGTGTGTTTGACCTTACCCCTCGATTAGATATTACTTCTTTTTCTCTTGTTTTATGCATGATCGTCGCTACAAGTCTGGGGGACTCATTTCCCCCCAACATTCGGTTTGGGCTAAAAGCCCAATGTGAATTACTCTTCCTGTGTCCAGCCCATCTATCCGCAGCGAAAAAATAGAAACACATTCTGGGCCAAAGCCCAATAGACAGGAACAGTAGCAGCATCCGCAGCAGTTTCTAAGATTTCAGCTGGGCCGAGACCCAACAGCAGCAAGCGGACCGAAGCAGCTCCAAATGGGGCGGAACCCATTTATTTATATTTCTTGGGCTTCTATTTTATTTTTATTCTGCATTTATCGCATTTAACTTATGTTGTTTTGACTAACACTTTATTTTATTGGTCTCTTAGCTTAGACGAATTATAGGAGATTTAGTGGGGTTTAGTTTAATAACGGGTAGTTAATCCAAGCAAAACTAATAATCAGTTCCCGTAAGTTTCATTTTCTATCTTTATACTAAAGCTATTTGTAGTATTTATAATATATACTTTGTAGAATAATTGATTTTCAATAGCATGAAATTCATATTTTGAGTTAAAGGAATTATATTTTATTATCTTGGGGATTTTAAAACACCACTGGCACGCAAATAAGAACTAAAGAATATTTTGTAGAATCTTTAAGGTTTTATCCAAATTATGCATATTTTTGGTCGAAAGGCAGTCAACGGAGCATAATCTCGTTCACACTTCTAAAACTTAAAGTCAATTAATACCTCATCGTTTAGTTCGTTTTAAATATTTATTAAAATATTGCATAAACTTGCATCTTCTTCCACTTATATGTAATTTCGTAAATTTCATTTTCGTTGTGCTGCTTTCATTTAAACTATTAGTAACGTTTGTAAACTTTATTTCAAATAATATTCTAAGATTTCTTATGCAAAGTATTAATTTTATTTTAATAGCCTTATTATTTAAAGCCTTAGCAACATGTATAAGTCTTATTTTAAACAACTTATATTTTCCTTTTTGAAACATTAGCAGCATTATAAGTCATTTTCTTAAAATTTAAGCACCGTATTTAATCTTAATTAATTAACCTAAGTTTGGTCGGATAACCGTAAGTTAACGGATTCTAAAGGATGCCTAACCCCTTCCCTTTAGGATAATATAGAGCCCTTACCTAAAATCACATTGGTTAAGCAGACTATTAATTAGGGTTTAGTTTTAACTTTGCCTTAGTTAACCTCTAGGTGTCCTAATTCACCGTTAAATTAATTAGGTGGCGACTCCTTAACACAAATAAACAGGAATCACCAATACGTCATACTCCCTAAATCAACCCGGTTAAAATGGGGTGTGACAGCTTGGCGACTCCACTGGGGATTTTAGGCTCTTAACCATAACAACTTAGGTTAATAAATCATTTGTTGGATGCTTTGTTTATTTTGCTTTATTTTGTCTATATTGTTGCTTTATATGCTTTTAAGTATTTTTATTCCTTATATGTATTTTCTGTGTAATATGTTATTACTGCTTTCCTTAAACTGGCATTCCGTTCATATTTCCTCCACTTTTGGAAAATTCACACTATCACACGTACACGCGAGGTGTGCTTAGCGCACCCGCAAATTTCTTCGTAGAATCCAAATTTTAAGGGAGTTGGCGCATGCGCGGGGGTGCCCGAATAACGGGGACCGCGTAGCCTTCTCACTCGAGTAGTCCGCTCGGGAACCTTGCGTCTAGTAAACCCACTCTTAGTCTACCTAGGGTAGAGCGAAACCAAAACCTTGTAAGGACATGCATCATTTTAAACCTAGGAAGCTTAATACCCTTGGTGTATTAAGTTCATTAGTCAATCTTACCAAATGTCCAAATGAGTCTATGACTCTAAGTGACACTACTCACTATCTATGTGCATTATTTGAAGGACAAATATGTGGAATATGTGGACCTAATACTCTATAGATAAATATTTCAAGGAAACTGACATTTTGTTGCAGGTTGCCGTGGAGCATTAATTAATGCCGGAGGTTGAAGACAACCAAAGGAAATTAGTGAAGTTGAAGTATTAGACATCTTAGGTTGATTTTGGGATGTATTATTAGCATGTAATAATTTTTATTCTTGCAAATTACTTTTAGGAGGAGTTGTGGAATGATACATAAAAGACATGTTTGTCCTTCAAATATTCGTTAGGCCTACCTCTGGCATAAAGAGGTCCCTTATTATAGAACGCGATTTATTATGTGCGATAATGTGTTTATGCAATATTATGTCCTTACCGTATACTGACTCGTTTTCTTTTTTCTTATTTTATCTTTTTTCTTTTAAACTTATTTTCAAAATAATAAAAAAAAAATTGACTTGTGCTGAAGGAGAACTGACGGAGTATCCATATTTCACACGATCTAAAGCCAAGAGATCAAACTCTGACTCATCACTAACCACCTGGTTAACTAAAAAGACTCGTTCTAAAATGGAGCAAAGTTTGATCAATGCGACCACTTCATCTGATCCATCTCTTAGTTTACCGATCACAAGTAATCCCACATCCTCTAATGAACCAGAAACACATTTGGAGATCAATCCTCGTCTTGAGCAATAGTTGCTGGATTAAGCCACATGATACTTCAAAACCGGTCATTTTCTCAAAATCCGCTACATATAACTCCATCTCATGGGGTTCGTTAAACTTTGCCTATGCCAGATTCTCAAACCAAGCAAGTTATTTTACCTCTTCTCGACCAGCTCATTCCGAATCAGGCACCCACCTCATAATGCGGGTATTTTAAAATTCAATTTAGGCAACCCACATCGGGTTCGACCCTCCCTTTTATTAAAAACAAAACTCAAAAGTTCTTATTTTGATCACGAACTACGTCTGGCCTGATTCCTTTGGGATACGTAGGCAACCCGAGGCGGGTTCGGCCCTTCTATCTTAAAATTTTTATCTTCATTTTGTCCAAACATTTTGGTTCCTATAAAATACATAAGGATTTTTATACAAGACTTGGTCTTCCCACCGTTTAAATTCATGTGTCTCAGTATCTTGAAACTGGGATAAATTTTTGAAATCGGTCAAATCACTTTCAAAATTTTTCATTACAACTTTCTCACTTTTCGATTGTTTAGAACCAAGTGTCTTAGTATCTTGAAACTGGGACAAAGTTTTGAAGTCGGTCAAATCACTTTCAAAACTTTCATTATAAGTTTTTACTTTTCAATTGTACAGAATCAAGCATCTCTAGGACTGAAACTGGGACAATTTTTTAGAAGTAGCATAAAAGTGGTCTTAAATAAAAGTCCATTCATATTTCTAAAAATGTGAGTAAATTCAAAAATCGAGTCTTCTTAATCATGTTACATATTAGAGCCACTAAGTATTTCCTTTCAAAGTCATCTAAATCTCATTACTTTTATTTTCAAAATACATTTTTTTTATAACTGAAACTCCCCGGCAAAGCAAGATATGTGGTGAGACATCGAAGAACGCGGACGCGACCGAGACAAAAGTCAATTCAAGGGCCAAGTTCCCCGACATGCACAAGTCAACCAATTTTCTTTTAAACTCACAATTTTTCTTTGTTGAGACAGGTCCAATTAACATGAACACGGTGCATGTATTAAATTATGGGCGTGATCAAAAAGTTAACTTTCTTCAAAATGCAAATATTCTTCAACGTGGATGCAAAGGTAGCTTATGCCGAACGGCGGACATCGTTCCACTCATCACGAAATTTCGATTGCAACAGGGGACACAAGTTCATCTTTTCATCCAAGGGTTGTAAGTATAATTCTTTCAGACCCAACTATTTATTCTTATCACTAACAATTGTTTTAGCTCGTGACATTCATCGATGGGTCGAATACATATAATCATGGACACTGACCTTGATCACCTGTTATCGGTTACAATTCCTCAATTTCGACATCATTTCATACATATTCAAATCATTATCAAATTCTTTTAAAATGAGGTATTTTAATAAGATAGCAAGATCTAAATATTGCATCGTATATCAAATTGTGGGGTTAATTATAGATTTAATTTCCGTCACAACGGGACAGGGATTAAGATGTGGATATCTTTTTACAATACTATTTCTAAAGTGGACGTGGATTTACATTTACATTGTGGATGCGAGCATGGAAGTGAAAATAGAATTATATTACGGAAAATATACCTACAATTGTAGAAAGTGGATACAGATTTACGTTTTCGAAAGTAAAGTGGATTTATTTTGCGCCGTATAATACGGATGTGAAAGTAGATATAGGTTTGTTTTGCAGGCGTGAAAGTCGACGTGGATTTATATTTTGTACCGTGAAAAATGGGCATGGATTTACATTTTGCACCATGGGAAGTGGACATGATTAGGCGCCCACCTTAGAATGCGGGTATGTCAATTTTCAATATAGGCGCCCACCTTAGAATGCGGGTATTTCGATTTTTAATTTAGGCGCCCACCTTAGAATGCGGGTATTTCGATTTTTAATTTAGGCACCCACCTTAGAATGCGGGTATTTCAAAATTTAATTTAGGCGCCCACCTTAGAATGCGGGTATGTCAATTTTCAATATAGGCGCCCACCTTAGAATGCGGGTATTTCGATTTTTAATTTAGGCGCCCACCTTAGAATGCGGGTATTTCGATTTTTAATTTAGGCACCCACCTTAGAATGCGGGTATTTCAAAATTTAATTTGGGCACCCACCTTAGAATGCGGGTATGTCAATTTCAATCTAGGCGCCCACCTTAGAATGCGGGTATTTCGATTTTTAATTTAGGCGCCCACCTTAGAATGCGGGTATTTCGATTTTTAATTTAGGCACCCACCTTAGAATGCGGGTATTTCAAAATTTAATTTAGGCACCCACCTTAGAATGCGGGTATGTCAATTTTCAATTCAGGCACCCACCTTAGAATGCGGGTATTTCAATGTCCAATTCAGGCACCCACCTTAGAATGCGGGTATTTCAATGTTCAAATTAGGCACCCACCTTAGAATGCGGGTATGCCAATTTTCAATTCAGGCACCCACCTTAGAATGCGGGTATTTCAATGTTCAAATTAGGCGCCCACCTTAGAATGCGGGTATGTCAATTTCAATCCAGGCACCCACCTTAGAATGCGGGTATGTCAATTTCAATCCAGGCACCCACCTCCGAATGCGGGTATCTTATATTTCAGTTCAGACGCCCACCTCCGAATGCGGGTATATTATATTTCAAGTTCAGGCACCCACCTCCGAATGCGGGTATCTTATATTTCAAGTTCAGGCGCCCACCTCCGAATGCGGGTATCTTATATTTCAAGTTCAGGCACCCACCTCCGAATGCGGGTATCTTATATTTCAAGTTCAGGCACCCACCTCCGAATGCGGGTATCTTATATTTCAGTTCAGGCGCCCACCTCCGAATGCGGGTATATTATATTTCAAGTTCAGGCACCCACCTCCGAATGCGGGTATCTTATATTTCAGTTCAGGCGCCCACCTCCGAATGCGGGTATCTTATATTTCAAGTTCAGGCGCCCACCTCCGAATGCGGGTATCTTATATTTCAAGTTCAGGCACCCACCTCCGAATGCGGGTATCTTATATTTCAAGTTCAGGCACCCACCTCCGAATGCGGGTATCTTATATTTCAAGTTCAGGCGCCCACCTCCGAATGCGGGTATCTTATATTTCAAGTTCAGGCACCCACCTCCGAATGCGGGTATCTTATATTTCAAGTTCAGGCGCCCACCTCCGAATGCGGGTATCTTATATTTCAAGTTCAGGCACCCACCTCCGAATGCGGGTATCTTATATTTCAAGTTCAGGCACCCACCTCCGAATGCGGGTATCTTATATTTCAAGTTCAGGCACCCACCTCCGAATGCGGGTATCTTATATTTCAAGTTCAGGCACCCACCTCCGAATGCGGGTATCTTATGTTTCAGTTCAGGCGCCCACCTCCGAATGCGGGTATCTCATATTTCAAGTTCAGGCACCCACCTCCGAATGCGGGTATCTTATATTTCAGTTCAGGCGCCCACCTCCGAATGCGGGTATCTTATATTTCAAGTTCAGGCACCCACCTCCGAATGCGGGTATCTTATATTTCAGTTCCGGCATCCACCTCCGAATGTGGATTCAACTTTCGAAACAGGGGCTGCAAGTGTAACTTCTCCAACCCTGTCTTATTTACATATATTTCTTTATTGCTAACAATTGTTTTTAGCTGGTGGCTTTTGAACAATATCGAAGTTGGCATCACACATCAAATCGTGGAACTTTTTCTTCGGCAGCGAACTGGAGCAATTTGTCGGGAAGGATAATAAAACTTCCCGACACGGGTCAAAGATCTACCTCGAACACTCGTCTCTAATCACAAGTATTCTTTCGCATTCCAGCAATCCAATTTTCAAAAATCTCAAGTTTCCTTTAGCCGGGACAAAATAGGCTACTGAGTCAACGTCTTTGCCCAACAACTCTTTTCATCATTACCGGGCAAAGAGGGACAAGTTGTTGACACCCAATTTTGTCCCGTCTCTCTGCCAAAATACCTATTTTTAAGCTTCTAATATTTTCGGGAAAAATAAAAAATATATATATTATGTTTACTATAATTATTAGCCTCTTATCAATACCGCCATTGTATTATTCTATCAATTATTATTATTTACCGTATTTTATTATTATTATTATTATTACTATTATAATTATTATTATTATTATTCACAATTTTTTATCATTCCAGTACTTTTACCAGCTTACGCACACACGTCGCATTTATCTTTGCATAATTAAATAATAGTATTTATCTTACTGTGGATTTTTGAAATATTATTGCACGGCTATTACAACGCCATTTTTTATCTGAGCATTAATGATTGCATATTTTATGTCGAACAATATTTTAACACAAGTTATTTAAATAGGTCTCTTATTCAAATTTAGAAGCCAAACTATTTCTTCCACTCGGTCCGTATTTTGACTTACCGGACCCCAAATCAAAGTCCGATTAACTCCTAATATTTTTTGGACTAGACCATATTTTTTACTCAATTTTTAGACCAGTCCATGTTTGAATTTATTAGTCTATTCTTTTAATACCCAGTCTAAAAATTGACCCAGTCCATTTACGGACTGGTCCGACCCATTTTCAAGAAAATAAGGGAACCCTAAAGGGGTTCCCCTTCATTTCTCCAAAAACCCTTCGCCGCACCCCACCTTCCTCCGCCTCCCTCTTCATCGTCACCTCCTCGTCTCCATCTCTTTCCCTCTCCCTTTACCCCTAACCCTAGCGCCGCCCATCTCCCTCACCTGACGCCCATCGTCACCTTCACATCTCCACCTCCCCATCGTCACCTTCACACCTCCACACCCATCACTCCACTACACCACGCGTCTGACGCCACTCCCACTATACCTCTGACACCACCCACGCCGCTGTCCTCGCCACTTCATCTTGTCTCCACCCACCTTCGTCTGACACCCCACTCCCTTCGCTCCATCTCACGCTTTCTGACATTTCCACCCACGCCTCTGCGCTCCACTCTCCTTTGTTCCCTCTCCTCTGAAACTCGAACCAAAAATCAGTCTATAAATGTGTTTTCATCATCCATTAGAAAGGGGGGGATTTTTTTGGGAGCTTGATTGGTGAAACCCCCAAAAGAATAGGACCTTTGATTCAGAAAATTCCCCAATAACTGTTTTTTTTTCGATTCAAGAAACCCCCTGCAAAACATTTTTTGTTTAGCTATCACAATATCACAAAAATATCGAATCAAAATACTCAAACAATTTTTTTCGTCTGTTCTGTGGTTGTCGCGAATCCGAGTTTCGCAACCTCGAATTTGAAGTGTTTCTAGTGTAAATCGAAGACCCGCACCCACTTCGCTGCACCCGAAGGAGGTAAATTTCCTTCCCTTAAATTATTTTCAGCAGTGGTTTGAGTGTTTTAAACTACTCATGTGATTCGTTTGGTTGATTATGTTTTAGTTCCTATTTGTGATGGTTTAGTTGTTAAATAAATTCTATTTATACAATTACGCATGTTAGGTATGGCAGTTTGGTTCTAATCTAATTCAAATGTGTGAGTTAATCATGCTAGTTGTTCAAGTTGCGTACTGCTGTATAAATCTGAATGATTAGTTATTAGAAAATTAGAACCTGTTTAAGTGTTGTTTCCTAGGAATCTGAATCTATACGAATCTGTCCTGTTTGAAAGTGTTCTGTTTCATTGCATTCATTGATGTTCAGTCACTAATCCTGCTGAGTCTAATCTGTTTCAGCTCATTTATGAGCATTGTTGTGAATCATATGAGTATATACCTTTAGGAGATGTTCATTTTAAAATCTGTATGAATTGTGAATCTGTTGCATCTGGTTTATATGTGGGAATCATGCTAGAAGCATTTATAGGTTCATTCTAGGTTTTCATTCCTAATTAATTTGGTTAATGATCAGTTAAGCATGTATAACCACTTGTTGTCTTCTAATTGTTTATGTTTGTTCAATTGAGTCCAACTTGAATCAACATGAACCTGTCTAGGTCATTCAGGTTTATTAAAGTCTTGTTTTGGATGATTTCAGTCTAGTCAGTGTCAGTGATCTATGTTGTTAATTCACTATTGGTTTTAGTATGTGAAAATCTCAGAATATGTTTCTTTAAAGGGATACAAGTATTTAAACTCAGTTCTGTCCCTTTTGTCTGGATTCTATATTTAAAAGAAGGAAGTGTCAAATTTGTTGAGTTTTGTCTTCTTACCATGACCTGGTCATTCCCCTGATTCGAAAGAAACTTATTTGCTATGGTTTTCATGCATGATGTTACCTTCCTGAGTTTGTATGAAATCAGTTAAGTGCTTTTTTTTACTTGGTATGTTGTAAGAATCTGAAATGAGCATGTTAAGGTTGATCTGTATGGCCATCATTTGAAAGATAGGAGAAATTGGTGAAATATAATGTCTGAATCAGCAGGGAATAATGGAGGACTCGTTAAAATGCGAGTAGTTGAGTCATGATTTCAATCATAAGTGGTTTCTTGTATTGTGGTGTGGTGCCTAAATTACTTTGATTCTGTATATTTACCATTTTTAGCTAATGACCATGTATAAGTTCCTTTCCATATTCAAGTCGTTTCCCTCCTGTTATGGTAAATCTTTTTTTTTGTCAGAAGGATTCCAACTAAATAATGAATTAGATCTGGGGGCAGTTTGGTTCACTCATTTGTTTGGATATTGAAAAATGAATATACTGGTTTGAACTAAGGCTAATTGGTTTCCCTGTTTAATCATACGCCTATGTTTGGCATTCTTCCTTCATCTCTTACTCATCCCAGCTAGTCGAATTTGGGTTTGCCACACTTTATTTCATAATAGATTGGTTCAGCAAGTGTAGAAACACATTTGAACATGTTTGATTATTTCTTTGTAGTTACCTTCCTAGTATCCTTATTTATTTGGTCGTTAAGCCATTCTCTTTCTCTGTGTCTCTATTTCATTTTTGGATATACACGGCATATACTCACCCGCTGATCTATTTTGAGTCTCATTTTGTGTGTTTGACCTTACCCCTCGATTAGATATTACTTCTTTTTCTCTTGTTTTATGCATGATCGTCGCTACAAGTCTGGGGGACTCATTTCCCCCCAACATTCGGTTTGGGCTAAAAGCCCAATGTGAATTACTCTTCCTGTGTCCAGCCCATCTATCCGCAGCGAAAAAATAGAAACACATTCTGGGCCAAAGCCCAATAGACAGGAACAGTAGCAGCATCCGCAGCAGTTTCTAAGATTTCAGCTGGGCCGAGACCCAACAGCAGCAAGCGGACCGAAGCAGCTCCAAATGGGGCGGAACCCATTTATTTATATTTCTTGGGCTTCTATTTTATTTTTATTCTGCATTTATCGCATTTAACTTATGTTGTTTTGACTAACACTTTATTTTATTGGTCTCTTAGCTTAGACGAATTATAGGAGATTTAGTGGGGTTTAGTTTAATAACGGGTAGTTAATCCAAGCAAAACTAATAATCAGTTCCCGTAAGTTTCATTTTCTATCTTTATACTAAAGCTATTTGTAGTATTTATAATATATACTTTGTAGAATAATTGATTTTCAATAGCATGAAATTCATATTTTGAGTTAAAGGAATTATATTTTATTATCTTGGGGATTTTAAAACACCACTGGCACGCAAATAAGAACTAAAGAATATTTTGTAGAATCTTTAAGGTTTTATCCAAATTATGCATATTTTTGGTCGAAAGGCAGTCAACGGAGCATAATCTCGTTCACACTTCTAAAACTTAAAGTCAATTAATACCTCATCGTTTAGTTCGTTTTAAATATTTATTAAAATATTGCATAAACTTGCATCTTCTTCCACTTATATGTAATTTCGTAAATTTCATTTTCGTTGTGCTGCTTTCATTTAAACTATTAGTAACGTTTGTAAACTTTATTTCAAATAATATTCTAAGATTTCTTATGCAAAGTATTAATTTTATTTTAATAGCCTTATTATTTAAAGCCTTAGCAACATGTATAAGTCTTATTTTAAACAACTTATATTTTCCTTTTTGAAACATTAGCAGCATTATAAGTCATTTTCTTAAAATTTAAGCACCGTATTTAATCTTAATTAATTAACCTAAGTTTGGTCGGATAACCGTAAGTTAACGGATTCTAAAGGATGCCTAACCCCTTCCCTTTAGGATAATATAGAGCCCTTACCTAAAATCACATTGGTTAAGCAGACTATTAATTAGGGTTTAGTTTTAACTTTGCCTTAGTTAACCTCTAGGTGTCCTAATTCACCGTTAAATTAATTAGGTGGCGACTCCTTAACACAAATAAACAGGAATCACCAATACGTCATACTCCCTAAATCAACCCGGTTAAAATGGGGTGTGACACTTAATATGAACTCACATGCTCTGTGTGAAGTATGAACATCTACTAGGAATCCTATTAAGCTTCCTTATAACCTGGTTATAGTGTGTAATGACATGCCTTAACTCCTCTTGAAAAGCATGGCTTTAATACCCTATTCTATTTTCAAAAGGTGTATTTCATTGTTTAGTGCACCTCACATTTGCTGATGCAAGAAATGGTACACATAAATTTAAGTCAATGCATGAAGGAAAGTATGGTCCCTTGGAGTCTTTGTTTGGCCTGTGAAGTATTGCTATTGGTTCGGTTGTTGGCAGAAGTTTATTGTTGTCTGAAACAGGGTTCACATAGTCTTAATAAGATCTAAAAAATGTCCTGAAAGGTTTAGTCTATTGGACTATATGGAGGCGGTATGTTGGAATGATTTCGGTAAATATATTAAGATTTTGGTTGGTTAAATCATGGCAAGATCTAAATTTGAATCTTTCCTGCTGACTTATATATAAGGTTGACCTTTGAAATACCATATGACTATACTGGAAAATGTATCTTCTTTTTTATTTAGGCCTGAGCTTGTTATTTGCCTCATTAGAGTGGCTTAACTTTTGGGTACATAGTCATGTTACCTTAATATAAAAGGGGTGCAGATCTGTGTGAAACGCCATGATGATTTTGTGCTTATTTGAGTTCGTATATGTTGATGTATCTAATACATCCCTGTGAATTGTGTATACACGAAATATATTTAAAATATACAAATTATATATCATGTACTGATCTATTTTGAGCTTATATTTTTTACATGTTTTACCATATTCGTTGAGTGTATACTAATCCTTTTCCTTTTATCTTTTGCATGAAACTCGCATACGAGTCCGAGGGACTCGTTCTTCTCCTGCATGCGTTGTTGTTCTTCTCCTGCATGCGTTGTTGGGCTAAAAGCCCAACGAAATCATCTTGAATCATTTCCCATCAAGACAATCTGCAATATCAATATATAAAATTTATTGGGCCAAAGCCCAATAACATGCATAGTGTGCAGCAGCTGGGCCGGGAAGATGGGCCAGATGCATTCAACTTTCTTCCCCTCTACTTTATTTTATTGTTGCGTATTTTGATTGTTTTTGTATGACTAACCTTATCTTATTTTATTAACTTAGATGAATCCTAATGATTTAGTAGATTTAGTTTTAGTAATGGGTAGTTAGTTTAAGGAAGATTAACAATTAATTCCATAAGTTATACCATTCTTTTTCATGTTTCATTTTTTATTTGGGATAATTGATTGCAAAATGGCATGACTATATATTTTAAGTAAAGGGAATCATGTTTCTATCATAAACGTTTCAAAAACGTCACTAATACGCAAGTATAAACTCAAGTATTATTTTATAAATAACTCTTCAAGTTTGAATCAGTCATGTCTATTTTTTAGCCGAGTATAACTAAATAAATCAGTAAAAAAGAGAAAGAAATTCATCATCTTTGCATTCTATTTTTTAAAACAAGTCTAGATTTCTTACATTATTATACTGATATAATGCCACATTGGCTAGGTTTACTCTTAAAAACATTCTATTTATATACAAATCATTATATTTTGCCAGTCTCATTTTTACAATAAAATTATTATTTTTAAGCTTAACAATACTTCTAAGTTTATTTTAAGTGGACTACTATGCATTTCTTCAAGTCAGTTTAAATAGCATCATTATGTTTCCCTTTAAAACCTCAATAACATTTACAACCTATTTTTCTTAAGAGTTAAGTATTATATTTAATCTGAATTAATTAACCTAAGTTTGGCCGGACAACCGTAGTTAGCGAATTCTAAAGGATGCTTGACCCCTTCCCTTTAGGATAATATAGAGCCCTTACCTAGAATCACATTGGTTAAGCAGACTATTAATGGAGGTTTAGTTTTAACTTTACCTTAGTTAACATTTAGGTGTCCTAATTCACCGTTAAATTAATTAGGTGGCGACTCCTTAAATAAAACAAATAGGAATCACCAATATGTTGCACTCTAAAATTAACCCTGTTAAAATGGGGTGTAACAGTTGATATTTATGCATTATAAATTTGATGATGAATATGACCTGTTATGAAGGAAAGGTATATGGAAAAGTATATCCTTTGGTCCTTGTTTGACAGAAGTGGTGGATTTCGTATATTTTAACACCTCAAAGATCAAATTGCTGAGTGGCCCCGTGCATCGCACGGGCATCTCCTGCTAGTATTAGATAAAATAACATAGGTTTGATTGACTGAAAGTGGGAGTTAAAGTAGTTGTGTTAATAAATAAGTGTATCATTAGCTTGTCCAAACTTAAATAAATTAAGCTGATTATATTTGTATGAACTGATTTTTCTCCTCCTAATTCAAATAAAGGACTAAATTATGTGCAAGCTGACCTAAACATCATTCTCGTAAAAAAATAAAGGAAAATTTGAGGATACTAATGAGTAATATAATATTTTTGTATTAATACTAAGACTTTGACAGATATGTCAAATTTATTGCAATAACACAACATTACAATCAACAAAAACACACACAACATTACAAGTACTTTACCCCTAGAAAGGGCAATTAATAGCATAATACAAGATCTGGAACTAAGCAATTAAACACATCAGTTTTACTCCTCCTTGGATAGCTTAATCACCTGAAATTATTAATTAGCAGAAAAAACATCATTAGCCACTGTATTCACAAACGAAAGTACTACTTCACTAATCAGAAAAATAATTTTAATTAGAATCTCAGAAAGAGAAATATATAAAGATAATTTGACAAAAAGATTTTTCAAACATATACATCTGGAATTTAAAACTTGCAATAAATAGATCAAGAACAAACATTCAATTTATACATAGTTAATTAATGGTTAGTATTGACACCTATTTCGTTAATTCTAATAGAGAAGAAAATGGACAATATCTTGTCTTCAAAGTGGCCCTAAGTAGTCTATACCAAGGACCCCAATATTTTTGTTGCCATCCTTCTGGTCGTTTTTATATGTCACTTCAGCTCAAAAAATTGTTTCAAAATATTTCATTTTAGAAATTATTATTTTTTCTTTTCGAATTACACAACAACTATTCCAAGAACATATATATCTTTTAAATAAGGGGACTACTCAAATTAATAAGACACCTTATATAAATTATTGTAGATAATAAATTCTTGAACGAGTCTGTCAAAATCTTCGGTAGGTAAAAATTGTAACTTACTTGCGTGTTCCTACAAGGGCTATCGACATCACAATAAGCTTCAAGAGTGATCAAGACTTGATTATCTAAATCCTCAGCATACTTATAGCAAGGGCAACTGGTACCGAGTATGCTCCTGAATGTTGGGCAGCATGCGTCAATTGAAGTTACATTGAACATGCACTTCTTCACCTGATCTTGGTCACTTGCCGAGCAAGTCGGTTTAGGGGGTGGGGGCGGGGACGGGCACCATGGCCAGTGGACAATCCAACATGGAAGTATTTCTACCTCGTTACCGTCATCGTCCACAGTCACAGCAACTTCTCTCGCTACAACCCCTTGTTGATGGCTGCAAAATAAAATTGCAGCCACCATTAACATCGTGAGCATCTTCATGGTTGCAAATTTTTCAGTGATAATTGGTTTTTGTCCTAAATTGAAGAGATACAACCCATCTATATATACAAACAAAATGAATTGTTGGTGCTATTGCGGTAGGTATGGTTTCAATAATTTCACATGATACACACTGCAGAAAAGTTAAATAAATTATCCAATAAAATATTACACTAATGTTATACAAGAGCGTGGTTTCAATAATTTTCACATGATACACATTGCAGAAAACTTAAATTTATCCAATACATCATGATACACATTGTAGAAAAAAGAAGTTAGCAAGCAGCAGGTCAACATGTCTGCTTAGGATTACGGAGGGCAATTTAGTCATTGCACCTAAAACAAAATAATATGATTGGTTGAAAAGAAGCCTACTGTAGCTGATGTATAGAATTTTATGTAACTTGACTGAATTACCCTGTGCTTTATCTTCTTTCTCCGTGCTACGTGGCATGTATTGAAAGGCCACCTACCTTTTTTCTCTCCACGTGTTGCCTTTCAACTGATAAAGTATTTAATAAGTACACACTTTTTCTCTCTCTTATGTTGCCTTTACCGTTCTTTTATTCTTTATTATTATTAAGTTTTAGATTTGCATTTTAGTCCTTACTATCAGTACCTGGTGCAGATAACAATACCAGAAAATGTTAGTAATATAACAGCTAAAGGTTCTCCTTCGCAACTTTCTTTTATTGTGTTTGAAAAACAACCAGCCATTTAAGTACCATACACAGTGCACATCTTTTTTCATACTCTTATTAAATAACAACACAAATACAAAGTTAAAATTAACAAAATATTAGAAAATTGAAGTTATATTCAGACATTTAATTTTAAAAATGAAATTTTGTGAGTGGCAATAATTTTTCACCTAAAAACTAATCAATTTATCCCATTCTTAAATAGTTAAATTATGTGCCCAATAAAAGAGGATCAAATAAATGAATACGGAAAAGTGTACAGTTTAACTAATTAAGTGAATGGACAAAGTAATCCCACGCGCTAGCCAACCCAGCAGGCCAAACACATTTTTTTTTTAAATCAGGCTTTTTGTAAAGATAAAAAGAGTCGCCACTAAAGGCTTGCTACAGAAAAATCAGACTTTTTAGTGGCAACTAAAGATCAAACAGTCACCACGAAAGGTCAAAATTCATACTGAGCCTTCGAAAAATATTTCAAAATATGTATAATATGTGTATACTTATACAGTGATTGAGCTTTCAAGAAATATCCCAAAACATGTATAATATGTGTATATTTATACGTTGATTGAGCATTCAAGAAATATTCCAAAACATGTATAATATGTGTATAATTTGTAATTATACGTTGATTATACATTTATTATACACATATTACACATGTTTTGGGATATAATCAATTTTGGGATATAATCAATGTTGTATAGAATATGTATCACTACTGTATATGTATGATACATTTTTTATACGTATGATACACTTTCTATACAAGAATGATACAGTTTGTATACACATGCTAGAATTATATATACAAATTCTACACAAAAATGATATAGTTTATATACACTTTCTATACAATAATGATACATTTTATATATTGTATAGGTATGATACACTGTCTAGACGTATGATACACTTTATATACAAGAACGATACAGTTTATGCATAAATTATACTACAACGATACATTTTCTAAACTTATGTATGAAACATGTATAATATGTGAATAATTAGTGTATAATCACTGTATAATGTACATAGTAATGTATAATATATGTATGATTAGTGAGTATACGTTGATGATACATGTATTATACACAAATTACACAACAATGATAAAAACATATGATACATTTTCTATAAATATACGGTAAGGTTACATATTTCATACAATAATGATACATTTTCGATACATTTTCTATACATATTTGATCTTTAGTGGCGACTAAAGTTACCACAATAAGTCCTTTTTTTTGCAACTAACTTTTAGTGACTACTTTAAGGTCTTTTTTTTTTTTTTTTTGGTAAATGGGCTGGGCGGGATACAAATTGGGTTTGGGGAAACTTGGGCCATCGGGTGGGATTTGTTTCACCCGGTCGGCCATTTCTGTCCTTTTTCCTTTTATATTTTGTTAAAAAAATATGACATGACTGTCACGACCCAAACCGGAGAGCCGCAACCGGCACCCGGGCCTTACTTGCTGAGCACCACCATGGCATACATCCATAAACTTACTAGCATGCATAAGTGGGCCAGGAGGGCCGCTATGAGACAACTTGAATAAAACATAAGGGATACTCGACAATAAACGACCCCAACATGATATACATGAGGTATACTGGCCTACGAGGCCGACATGAACATTCGAACAAAACATCTATATACATAACTTCTATCTACAAGCCTCTAAGGAGTACATAAACATCATGAGGTTGGGACAGGGCCCCGCCATACCCATAAACATGTGAACCTATCCATACTGACCCAAAAGGCAACTCCGGAGCAAGTTGAGTGCGACAACACTTCTGCTGAGCTGATAACCCACTGGGAGGACCGTCAACCTGTATAGTGAGGCCTGCGGGCATGAAACACAGCGTCCCCAGGCAAAGGGATTCAGTACGAATAAAGTACCGAGTGTGTAAGGTATGAAAGTAACATAAAGGAGACATAAGAGCAACATAGGGTAAGAGGATACAACCTGTACATCTGAATTACCTCTGAGGGCCATGATATTCATAAGTACTGAATTTATGCGTATATAGCTCCCGTTCATAGATATATATATATATATATATATATATATATATATATATATGCGTATCTAACGCCTGTTTAGGCCTCTGTGGGCATCATCATCCTAGCCAACTCATCAGTGGTGCGTATATAACGCATGTCCAAGCCTCTGTGGGCATCATTATCATAGTATCACACGTATATATAAATGCATAAGTATTGGTAAGAGTACATTCTGAGTTTGTCGGAGTGACGTAAGATCGTTACACCTCCGAACATTGTTATGAGACTAACATCATTATCATCACATGACTCTATAGGACTCCCAAATCATGAATAAACTTTCTGGAAGCAATACTATTTGATCATGAGTCAACATGGAAACTTCTAGCTACTAAGAGTGGATTCATTATGGAGTAGCGTTACATTTAAGCGGGGAAGGTGTACAAATACATCATCAAAGAATTGTACAAAAGGGATCATAAATTGTACTACTCCTATAAACTTTGTCCTATTTGAAACGTGGATTACACTTCTCTTTAGAGAACCACGTGTAGTACTTTAAACGTTATTAACCCTAGGTTTAGTCAGTGCATTTCTCTTTCTCCTCTGCTGCTCTTTGTTCCATGGTCTCAGCAATTTTGCCTCGCTACGCCCCCCCCCCCCCCCCCCCCCCCCCCTTGTTTGGTGAGCTTTTCTACTTCCTTTTGCATTTCTCTTTCTTCTTCAGTCTCACAGTGTCCCGCTTCACTTTTGGGTTTAGACTTTTTCAACTCTCTCGGTTCACCTTTACTTGTTCACTTTTGATTTTTCAGGCTGTTTAAGAAATAATAAATAGAATACATAATTACCAACCATATTAATTGATGCATATTTTTATTGGATTTAAAAAATAATTTGATGTGAATAATTAATACTATAGGTAAAATAAGAAAAAATAAATTGTCTTCTCTTGATATGCTGACAATTAAAAGTGAAAATCTATTTTTAGAATATTAGACAGTGAAAAGTGAACGGAGGGAGTATTGGTGTGTTCATTCTACAAATATCTTTCTCAATCAGATTTTATTTCTAATCATTGTTTGTTGGGTATTGTTCGTTTCCTCTTCTTTTGCTGAAATGTGTTAGTTTCCAATGAGTTTATTCTACAAATTTCTTTCGAATTTAAACTTCATTTCTGTTCATTGTTTGTTGGGTATCGTTCGTTTCTTGTTGAAATTTTTACATATATGTTAGTAATTTGACCTGCCTACTTGGAAATAGACCCATATTGTAGGAAGTAGGAATCTTTTTGAGGAATTTTTGGGGATCGAAGCTTAATTCTGAAAGCAATAGCTACTTCAACAACTCTATGAGATTCTAATTCATGAAAAGCACTTATTTAAAGCTCAGAAAATTATTCAGTTTAAAAAAAATGCCAATTTTTTGAACTAAATTTAAATTTCATTCTCATTTATAAGGATTCGAGCTTCAATATGTGCTAATTTGCCTCCCTCCTTTATTCTTAATGGGTTGTTTCTCCGCTTCGATAGAAATGTCCACAAACAAATATGCTGTGGCGCGTAGAGCTCAAGAGATTAAGGAACAATGACGCACTGATAGAAATTTGAGACGTCGCGCCAGGCGTGTACCAATTGAAGTATTTTGAGAAATTGAGAATCAAAACGTTCATTCAATTAAAGAAAACGTATATGAAAGAATGAATGTTTCTTTATGCTTGTTCGTGAAGTATAAAACGGTTCATTTGTTCCTGAATAGCTTCTTTCAAAAGGGCTTCTGCTTCCTCGATAAATGATATTATGTGGATGTGCCGTTTTCTCTTTTTTGTTTGCTATTCTGATTACTCTCCTCTTTTTTTTTTTTCAATTTTAGAGTTCGAGATGAAAGACCATTTTGTAGTGAAAAATTAACGAGAAGGCATATATTGATACGCTCAATGGACATGTCTCTCTAGGTAATTTGAAGGAGGCATTTATTTTGCATTATTGATCCCTAATAACAATCTTTAGCTTCTTGATTATTAGCATGATTCATTATAAATTTGATGATGAATATGACCTGTTATGAAGGAAAGGTATATGGAAAAGTATATCCTTTGGTCCTTGTTTGACAGAAGTGGTGGATTTCGTATATTTTAACACCTCAAAGATCAAATTGCTGAGTGGCCCCGTGCATCGCACGGGCATCTCCTGCTAGTATTAGATAAAATAACATAGGTTTGATTGACCGAAAGTGGACGAGTTAAAGTAGCTGTGTTAATAAATAAGTGTATCATTATCTTGTCCAAACTTAAATAAATTAAGCTGATTATATTTGTATGAACTGATTTCTCTCCTCCTAATTCAAATAAAGGACTAAATTATGTGTAAGCTGACCTAAACATTATTCTCATAAAAAAATAAAGGAAAATTTGAGGATACTAATGAGTAATATAATATTTTTCTATTAATACTAAGACTTTGACAGATATGTCAAATTTATTGCAGTAACACAACATTACAATCAACAAAAACACACACACACACAACATTACAAGTACTTTACCCCTAGAAAGGGCAATTAATAGCATAATACAAGATCTGGAATTAAGCAATTAAACACATCAGTTTTACTCCTCCTTGGATAGCTTAATCACCTGAAATTATTAATTAACAGAAAAAACATCATTAGCCACTGTATTCACAAACGAAAGTACTACTTCACTAATCAGAAAAATAATTTTAGTTAGAATCTCAGAAAGAGAAATATATAAAGATAATTTGACAGAAAGATTTTTCAAACATATACATCTGGAATTTAAAATCAAGAACAAACATTCAATTTATACATAGTTAATTAATGGTTAATATTGACACCTATTTCATTAATTCTAAAAGAGAAGAAAATGGACAATATCTTGTCTTCAAAGTGGCCCTAAGTAGTCTATATCAAGGACCCCAATGTTTTTGTTGCCATCCTTCTGGTCGTTTTTATATGTCACTTCAGCTCAAAAAATTGTTTCAAAATATTTCATTTTAGAAATTATTATTTTTTCTTTTCGAATTACACAACAACTATTCCAAGAACATATATATCTTTTAAATAAGGGGACTACTCAAATTAATAATATACCTTATATAAATGATTGTAGATAATAAATTCTTGAACGAGTCTGTCAAAATCTTCGGTAGGTAAAAATTGTAACTTACTTGTGTGTTCCTACAAGGGCTATCGACATGACAATAAGCTTTAAGAGTGATCAAGCGTTGATTATCCAACTCCTCAGCATACTTATAGCAAGGGCAACTAGTACCGAGTATGCTCCGGAATGTTGGGCAGCATGCGTCAATTGAAGTTACATTGAACATGCACTTCTTCACCTGCTCTTGGTCACTAGCCGAGCAAGTCGGTTTAGGGGCCGGAGGGGGTGAGGGCGGGGACGGGCACCATGGCCAGTGGATAATCCAACATGGAAGTATTTCTATCTCGTTACCGTCATCGTCCACAGTCACAGCAACTTCTCTCGCTACAACCCCTTGTTGATGGCTGCAAAATAAAATTGCAGCCACCATTAACATCGTGAGCATCTTCATGGTTGCAAATTTGTCAGTGATAATTGGTTTTTGTCCTAAACTGAAGAGATACAACTCATCTATATATACAAACAAAATGAATTGTTGGTGTTATTGCGGTAGGTATGGTTTCAGTAATTTTTACATGATACACACTGCAGAAAAGTTAAATAAATTATCCAATAAAATATTACACTAATGTTATAGAAGAGTGTAGTTTCAATAATCATCACATGAGACATATTGCAGAAAAGTTAAATTATGCAATTCTACGGAAGAGCGTGATTTCAATAATTTTCACATGATACACATTGCAGAAAACTTAAATTTATCCAATACATCATGATACACATTGCAGAAAAAAGAAGTTAGCAAGCAGCAGGTCAACATGTCTGCTTAGGATTACAGAGGGTAATTTAGTCATTTCACCTAAAACAAAATAATATGATTGGTTGAAAAGCTGATGTATAGAATTTTATGTAACTTGACTGAATTACCCTGTAGCAGGTCTCCGTGCTACGTGGCATGTATTGAAAGGCCACCTACCTTTTCTCTCTCCACGTGTTGCCTTTCAACTGATAAGGTATTTAATAAGTATACACTTTTCTCTCTCTTATGTTGCCTTTACTGTTCTTTTATTCTTTATTATTATTATATTATTATAAAAGTTTTAGATTTGCATTTTAGTCCTTACTATCAGTACCTGGTGCAGATAACAATACCAGAAAATGTTAGTAATATAACAGCTAAAGGTTCTCCTTCGCAACTTTCTTTTATTGTGTTTGAAAAACAACCAGCCATTTAAGTACCATACACAGTGCACATCTTTTTTCATGCTCTTATTAAATAACAACACAAATACAAAGTTAAAATTAACAAAATATTAGAAAATTGAAGTTATATTCAGACATTTAATTTTAAAAATGAAATTTTGTGAGTGGAAATAATTTTTCACCTAAAAACTAATCAATTTATCCCATTCTTAAATAGTTAAATTATGTACCCAATAAAAGAGGATCAAATAAATGAATACGGAAAAGTGTACAGTTTAACTAATTAAGTGAGTGGACAATATATGACATAAAGAATTTATTAGGAAAAGAAAACAGTATTAATACCATCACAGCTATAAGATTTCTACTAAAGCTCCATAAAGAAAAATGGGACGATGAAATTCAAAATGAAGTATAGTGAAATTCTAATTTATAGGTTATTAGTGATGAAAGGTTGCAGGTTAATGGATGAGAAAATAATTTTAAATATTAAATAGAAGGGTTAAATCATTTCAACTATTTAACTGTTGTTGCTGGACAAAAACAAGGAAACAAACAGATAGATTTTAGGAATTTCTCTCATTCTTTTTTTTTTTTTTTTTTGAAAAAATTGTAAAAAAGAATGGGAAAATGAATTTATTTAATTGAGTTGATATTTCTCTGCTCTAGCACAGGCAGGGTCTTTTTCTTTCCTTTTTCCCCCTGTTGGTAACATGCAAAATTATAGTACGGGCAATACTCTTAATAGGAAAAGATTCAAGGAAAATAGACATATTGATATCATAATACTAATATATTGTTAACATGGAAAATTATAATATGGGCAATACTTTAAATAGGAAAAATTTCAAGGGTAATACATATCATAGTACTATAAATGCTGTAATTCCTTTTGTTATTTCATGAAAGACATTTCTTGCAGAAAAGGTAAGTCAGAGAAATATTGTATTGTGTAAAGGAATTTTCTGCATCAATACAACAAACTACACTTAGCTTCACTTGATAAATAAATTCGGCTAGAGATCACTGTTTTGGTTTTTTAGTTCTTTCAACATGCGAGGAAACCAAAAGAGATCATTCAGTACAAAAGGGTTTAATGATTTCTAATCATTTGATAACAAATTTGTGTTGCATCATGCATGGCTTATGGATGCTTTTAATATTGTTCAATTTTTCATATCATATTCACGCCATTAACTTCATCGTATATAAATGAAAAACATCTAGGAACACATTAATTGATTATACTCAATTAGATTAATAAGCCATAAAATTTCAGGCATGTTCTATTTGATGGAATAGAGGCATAGACAGTGGAAGCAAATAACCAGGATCAACTTGCATGTAATTTAAACAACACATAATCAAGATATTAATCAAACATATAATTGATACTTATCTCTTGAAGTGTGAATGCGACCTCGAATCTAGCCTTCAAGCATGAGCAAAAACCATTCACGCGTTCATCCTCCAGTTCCTCGGTCTTCTACTGTGTAACCCCAATAATACCAGAATCTGCGAAATTTGTGTGAGAGAATTTCTATGGAAAAAGTGTAGAAACTTGTAAAACCCTCGATCTCCTTATGGAATAAGACCCCTAATTTATAACTACAGGTTTTAGGGTTCTCACCCTTTTCCAAAACCTGCTAGATCTTTATTTTCCACCAAGAAATAATATTCCATTTAATTCTTTATTATTCGGGCACAACAGGGACCACATAATTAATTAACAAGGCTTCCTATAATGAAATTAATTTGAAATATTTGAATTAATCCTACCATAATAAATTACAAATTATTTCACTAAAAAATCGTAACTGCATTCCTCAGTTCAATTTCGAAATCTTTCATTAAATCTTATTTAACTCCCCATGTTAAGATTACAGATACTAATCAATTAAATTAAATTACTGAAAATTTAATTCATTGACTAATTGAATCCTTTATATTCCGCTTAAGTTATATCATGTGATGGATACAAAATTCACCTGCAGAGTTTTAACATGAGACTTATAAGCATTTATAAAGGGGTATCATCAATCTCAAAGTCGAGACATGGATTCTATCAACTAACTATCAATTCACAAATGTATTTTGCCATTATTCAATTTACCAGGAATACATAGACTCGCAATTGGGTCGTACCTTTTAATAAATCAAAATAATGAACAAATCACATAGATCATAATAATTATATCAAGATTAAGAGTATAAGTACATTTAATGAACTAGAGAATTTGTTTTATATATTCAATATAAAAACACTTATCTCTACTTGGTTCGTTCAATTCATACAAAATGTACTAGCACAAGAAGACGAAACTATACCGTTCCCATACTGAAGATACATTAAATTAATCTTGTGCTACAATCATACCGACGACTTTGTCCAAATTCCATCTTAGATTGCGAACATAAACTTTATACTTATAAGAGCCGATGATTTAATCTTCTGTGTATAAGCTAAACTCTATACACTAAACCATCTACTATATAAGTAAAGGACACACATACTAGTACATGATCTATTTAACTATTTATTAAAAAATGAATAATATTTTTTCTATAATAAATACTATATCCAAACACATGGTTAATAATATATATCCCAACAATCTCCCACTTAGACTTTTAATCATGACAATTGTTAGAATATACCATATCTAAACGCATGGTTAATGGTATGTAGGGCTGCTTATCGGGCAGATTGGATGGATAATTACGCTTAACAGTTCGGCTTAATGGTTATCGGCTTTTAAAAGTGCTAATCCGCTAGCCAACCTATAAGATATCGGTTGGTTCGGTATCGAATTAGCAATTATCGGACGGTTATCGGGCAGTGTATCGGTTAAATCTAAGAGAAAAATGAATGATAAAATCACATGTTGTCAAGGAAATTACCTGCCTTTAAAGTGACTCAAAATGTAATATTTTTACCTTATAGGTTATAAAGAAGATACTGATATCCTCAAAAAAAAGGGATAGGAATATAACCAAGAAGATTGAAATGTTGGATTCAATATTAGTAAAAATACCGTAGCAAGTAGCAACAGTTTTCCAAGAAAATTATACAATATAGGCAAACAAGAAACAGGGAATGAACTATTTGATAGAAAACAACCAGGTTTCACAATTAACAGAAATTGAGATACATATTTTAGGTTGAGGCTTTAGCTTTAGGTTTACAACTTACAATCACAATACGTATTTTATTTGTTAGGGATAAGAATATAAATATGATAAATTTTTAACGGAATAACGGTTTACCCGATAAGAAAATTGAGTAATCCGCCCCCGCACCGATAAGCCGATAACTATAAAATTTTAATCCATTCCCCAACCGCTGATCCGATAACGCAATACCATTAAGCCAATAAGCCAATTTTGCGGTTGGGTTATCGGTAGCGGTTCGGTTCGGTTTTGAACAGCCCTAATGGTATGTACCCCAATAATCTCCCACTTAGACTTTTAACCATGCATTTACAACTTTCACATGTATTCCTTTTGCACAACTACCAAAGGTCTTAGCCAATAAGCTCTTTGCAAAAAAAAAAAAAAAAAAAACTTGCCAAGTTGTTTCCTAATGCAACTCGTCTAGTAGTGCTCCGTCGTAACTAATCAGTTCTGTACTAAGATCTTCAGGGATCCTATCATGAAATTCTCTTAAAAGTGTATTTCCTTTTAGGAATCCTATCATGAAATTCTCCCAAGAGTATACACTGAACCGATCTTGGTGATTATTCTCCCACTACGACTAAGTACTACTACTATTATAATATACAGTGACACTATCATTTGCTCAACATCACTCCACTACTTAGAGGTAGTAAAATTCCTTACGTCTATTAACGTTTCTCCCACTACTTAAATGCAATGGAACGTCAACCCTGACTTGTCGGTTAGATGTTCTTGAACTTCTGAATTTTTAGATGACTCATTTGCTATTTCTTTGCTCAGTTCTTATAAAACTAGTTTACTTCTAGGAACTTGGTTTAATAAATAGTCCTTTTCTAAAAATCTGGCATTTGTATTAACAATTACCTTATTTTTCTGTTAGGACAGTAAATAAACCTCCTTCCGTTCCCTTTGGATTTCTAATAAACATGTGTACATCCGTTCTTGATTCCAGCTTATATGTTTTCCCTTTAAACGCATGTGCTAGACAACCTCATATCCGAACATGTTGCAGATTTTCTTGCATCCAATCCACTGTTCTATGGGTATCAAAGGTACTAACTTAGAATGAATTAAATTAAGAATGTAACTCGCAGTTTCTAAGACATATCCCAAAACGAAAAAAGCAAATACGAATAAGTCAATCATTAATCTTACCACCTTCATAAGAGTCATATTTCTTTTCTCTTCCATGCCAATCTATTGTAGAATATGATGTGATTCTTTGAGTTAACAAAGAACCAATCGACCAAGATCTTGTTCTTGAAGCGATTTGATGGGCAGAATTCAAGAAACGAACGTAAATCGGGCTATATTTCTCGGAATTATGTGATTTCAAGACGAGGAGAAAGATGACGATTTGAATATAAAAATAACTATTGAATCATTTAAATCAAGTAAGTATTGTGGCCGGAACGATGGAAAGAAAATTAAGGTTCTGGGTATGAATTAGAACGAATTTTAATCAAGAAACGCGTTCTTGAATGATCAAGAACCAACAAAGTTCCCAAGTCACCACTTGAAATCAACTTACGTGATAAAGAAACACCACACGCTATTGAAAACAAGATAAAGACTATCACCACCTTGCTTGGAACCAAAAACAAGGATAAAGAAGACCAAATAGAGAAAATAACTCTATTGCAAAACTTAGGTTTAACAATGAATAAGAGCCCTTTATATAGGCCTAGGGTCTCTTCTTTGATGACTATAAATCCCTATTCTACTCTAGAAAGGAAATAGCTAAAAACAAGGAAAGTAAAATCCCTATTCTACAAGGAAAAGAATAAAGAAAACTGAATCCTACTAGATCTAGGATAAAAGTCCTACTAATGATAGGAAATTAAATCCTACTAAAATATAAATCAAGAAACAAGAAACCTATTTAGAAAAGGATTCAAGAAACAAGAATTGGAAATAATCTTCCTCAACTGAGCTTCTTGGACTTTTCTTTTTCTTGAATTTCAGTCTTGTGTTTCTTGATTTTCTTGAATTTCTTGATATTCTTCATCTTTCATCATTCTCCCCTTGTTGAGAAAGACTCGTCCTCGAGTCTAAAGGCTCCATAAATGGTGAAAGATTAGCAAAAAAAATTGGGAACAATCCATACTCACCAGGCTCTAAGTTGCATTTTTCTAGCTTGTCATAGACCTTCATCATGTTGTCAACAAGCTTTGCATATGGTCGAACCAAATCCCACTTTCTTAGTAGTAACTTTGTTCCATGATTTCTCAAATATATCATCTTAAATTTATCTTCAATGTTTAAGACATGATCAAAACTTATTTCTTTTTTATCTTCATGAATCTTGAAAACTCTCGTGCCTATGTGGTGTTTGCATGAAAAATCTGAGATAGTGCCATGAAAAATGGGACGATGAAATTCAAAATGAAGTATAGTGAAATTCTAATTTATAGGTTATTAGTGATGAAAGGTTGCAGGTTAATGGATGAGAAAATAATTTTAAATATTAAGTAGAAGGGTTAAATCATTTCAACTATTTAACTGTTGTTGCTGGACAAAAACAAGGAAACAAACAGATAGATTTTAGGAATTTCTCTCATTCTTTTTTTTTTTAAAAAAAATTGTAAAAAAGAATGGGAAAATGAATTTATTTAATTGAGTTGATATTTCTCTGCTCTAGCACAGGCAGGGTCTTTTTCTTTCCTTTTCCCCCCCTGTTGGTAACTGATAGATAATGTAAATATGTAGTCATAGAATATTTTGTAAATCTTCTAATTTAGGTTAGTATATTTTGTATCCTAATAGGACATTGTAACTATGGTATATTTACCAATTCCATCAATGAGAATAAGGACGGAATTAATCTCTTTCATGGTATCAGATACTAGGGTTTCTTTTCCTTCTCTTCCGCTGCCCTAATTCTCCGACGTCCTATCCCATTTTTCGGACGTCTTCTTCTTCTTCTTCTTCTTCTTCTTCTTCTTCTTCTTCTTCTTCGATTTCCGTCCATTTTCTTGCCTTCCATCAATGGCAGACACCAAGTTCCATCCTGCCTTGGCTATCTCCAACATCAAGAATCACATCCCACTCATTCTTGAGATGGAAACGGATCATTATTCGGCTTGGGCCGAATTATTCAAACTTCATGCCCGGTCTCACCGTGTCCTTTCCCACATTCTGCCAACCGGAAAGGAGAAGGCTCCTACCACCGACGACGAAAAGGAGTTGTGGTCCACTTTGGATGCCACGGTACTTCAATGGGTATATGCAACCATCTCTACGGACTTACTGCATACGATCATCGAAGAAGACCTATCGGCAAAGGAGGCCTGGGATCGCCTCCGTAATCCTTTTCAAGACAACAAAAACTCCCGTGTTGTTGCTTTGGAACATGATTTCTCTCATGTCAAGATGCGGGATTTTCCAAACGCTTCGGCGTATTGCCAACGTCTCAAGACCTTGGCCGATCAACTTAAAAGTGTGGGGGCTCCGGTGACCGACAACCGCCTCGTTCTCCAACTGGTGGCTGGACTACCCGAGGCATACAAAAATTTGGGTACCTACATCCGCCAAAGTAAGCCTCTTCCACCATTCTCCGAAGCTCGGTCAAGTTTGTGCCTTGAGGAAAAGGCGTTGACTGAGATGCACGATGACTCGCCCGCGGCTATGGTGGCTAATTCCAAACGTGATTTTGATGACTCTTCTCATCTGAAAAATTCTGTTCGGGCTCACCATCATCGGGGCAAAAATAACAACAAAAACCGCGGCTCTAGCGGCGGGAATAATAACGGCGGTGGCCGTGGTTCGGGCGGCAGCAGTGGCAGCCGACGCCGTGGAGGACGCTCCTCGGGTGACCAGCAGCAGTGGCAACAACCCTCCTCACAGTGGTAGTGGGGTTGGATGCCGTAGTGGGCTCCCCCTTGCCCTTATCCTACCATGCAGTGGGCTCGACCACAGCAGCAGTGGCAGCCGCCATCTTCTTCGGCTGGCCCGAGGTCGCTGGCCCAGCCTGGCATTTTGGGTTCGCGACCACAGCAGCAGGCATATGCAGCCGCAGGCCCCCCGATGCAATGGACTCCGACGGATATTGAATCGGCCATGCACACGATGACGTTAAACCAACCCGATCCGAATTGGTATATGGATACCGGCGCCACGTCCCATATGACATCCACAAAAGGTACTCTCTCGTCTTATTTTAATTTGAGCAATCGTAATACTGGCATTGTTGTTGGTAATGGTAATTCAATTCCAATTCGAGGTTGTGGTCATGCTAAATTGCCTCCCCCGAACCCTCCTTTATTGTTAAACAATGTCCTTCATGCGCCAAAACTCATAAAGAATTTGATATCGGTTCGTAAATTTACTACTGATAACTATGTGAGTGTTGAATTTGATCCTTATGGGTTTTCTGTGAAGGATTTCCGGATGAGGATGGCTCTCATGAGGTGTAATAGTAGGGGTGCTCTCTATCCATTGTCCACCTTCAAATATTCCACCAATTCACCGTCGACTTTTGCTGCCTTGTCTTCTGCCCGTTGGTATGATCGTTTGGGCCACCCGGGAGCTTCTATTTTGGATTTTCTTAGGCGTAATAAAAGCATTGAATGTAATAGTTCTAGTTCATCTAGTATTTGTCATTCTTGCGTTCTTGGTAAACATGTTAAGTTGCCATTTGTTAGTTCTATGTCCGAAACTTTGTTTCTGTTTGACATTATTCATAGTGATTTGTGGACTTCTCCGATTTTGAGTTCTATAGGCCATCGTTATTATGTTCTGTTTTTGGATGATTTTACCAACTATTTGTGGACTTTCCCTTTGGCTAGAAAATCTGATGTTTACTCAAAATTCATGGATTTTAGGACCCATATTCTTACTCAATTTGAACGTCCTATCAAGAATGTCCAATAATGGGAGGGAATATACTAATAGCCAATTCGGAAAGTTTTGTGCGTCCAATGGGATGTCTTTCCGTCTTTCGTGTCCTCATACATCCTTTCAAAATGGGAAAGCAGAAAGAAAAATTCGTTCACTAAATAATGTCATCCGGACTCTTCTTGCTCATGCTTCCATTCCTCCGTCTTTTTGGCATCACGCATTGCAAATGGCGACGTATCTCCTTAATATTTTACCAAGTAAGCTATTGGGTCACAAATCACCTTTAGAGGTCCTTTACCAACGGAAACCATCTTATTCTCATCTCCGAGTCTTTGGGTGTTTATGTTATCCCCTTTTTCCGTCTACTACTATTCACAAGTTGCACCCTCGGTCAACTCCATGTGTCTTTTTGGGATATCCACCAAACCATCGTGGCTACAAATGTTTTGATTTATCTTCAAATAAAATCATTATCTGTCGTCACGTTTTATTTGATGAGACTCAATTTCCGTTTTCCAAAATCCATACTCCGGCTCCCACCACTTATGACTTCTTTGATGATGGCCTCTCTCCTTACTTGATCCATCATATAGCCGCCAGCCCTCCATCGCTGCCCGCGACACAGCACCACGGCGACACCTCCCAACCTGGGCAGCAGCCTCCCTCGTCCTCTACGCCGGACCAGTCTGCCCCTCTCCCCCACCAGCTTGCCACCAGCCCGCCAACTTTGTCTATTCCTACACCTGTCCAGCCCAATACCCGCACTCACATGGTCACTCGTAGTCAATGCGGGATTTTCAAACCCAAGCACTCATTTAATCTACATGCGACGGTTACCAAGTCCCCCATACCTCGTAAACCGTTGGATGCTCTACGTGACCCGAATCAGAAATTGGCCATGGATGATGAATATGATGCTCTTATTAAAAATAAGACGTGGGATTTGGTACCCCGTCCACCTAATGTGAATGTTATTCGGTCTATGTGGATTTTTACTCATAAAGAAAAGTCTAATGGTGATTTTGAGAGGCATAAAGCCCGTCTTGTAGGTGGTGGCAAAACACAGCAGGTTGGCATTGATTGTGGTGAGACTTTCAGTCCGGTCGTAAAGCCAGCAACGATCTGCACTGTCTTAAACCTAGCTCTATCTAAGCATTGGCCAATTCATCAGTTGGATGTTAAAAATGCATTTCTTCATGGCGAGCTCAAGGAGACGGTTTATATGCATCAGCCTATGGGTTTTAGAGACCCATCTCGTCCCGATTATGTGTGTTTGTTGCGCAAGTCTTTATATGGGCTTAAACAGGCACCGAGAGCTTGGTATAAAAGATTTGCTGACTTTGTTTCTTCCATTGGTTTTGCTAATAGCAGGTCTGACCACTCCTTGTTCATCTATCGCAAAGGCCACCACTTGGCTTACATTTTACTATATGTGGATGATATTATTCTTACTGCTTCATCAGATGCTCTCCGCTGTTCTATTATGGACCTTCTTGGCTCAGAATTTGCTATGAAGGACTTAGGACCTTTGAACTATTTTCTTGGCATTGCGGTGGCCCGTCACAAGGGTGGTATGTTTCTATCACAACGGAGTTATGCGGCGGACATTATTGAACGTGCAGGAATGTCCTCGTGTAAGCCTTCTTCCACTCCGGTTGACACTAAACCGAAGGTCAGTGCCTCTTCTGGCGATCTGTGTGAAGATCCCACTCATTTCCGGAGCCTTGCAGGTGCTCTTCAGTATCTTACCTTCACCAGACCGGATATTTCTTATGTTGTACAGCAGATTTGTCTTCACATGCATGCTCCACGAGATACGCATATGCTTGCTCTTAAGCGGATTATTCGGTATATTCAGGGTACACTTGATCATGGTTTGCATCTCTACTCATCGTCAGTTACTGATCTGGTTTCATACATTGATGCTGATTGGGGGGGATGTCCAGACACCAGACGCTCGACGTCGAGTTATTGCGTGTTTTTGGGAGATAATTTGATATCCTGGTCATCTAAGCGCCAACCTACTCTTTCCCGCTCGAGTGCGGAAGCAGAATATAGGGGGGTCGCTAACGTTGTTTCTGAATCATGCTGGATACGTAATCTTCTCTTGGAACTACATTGTCCGATCCCTAAGGCTACTTTAGTTTATTGTGATAATGTCAGTGCCATTTACCCGTCTGGAAATCCGGTCCAACATCAGCTCACCAAGCACATTGAGATGGATATACATTTTGTTCGTGAAAAGGTGGCGCGCGGCCACGTCTGTGTCCTTCATGTTCCGTCCAGATATCAGCTCGCTGATATTTTCACTAAAGGACTGCCACAGGTCTTATTTGAGGATTTTCGGAACAGTCTCAGCGTTCGTAATCCTCCCGTTTCGACTGCGGGGGTGTGATAGATAATGTAAATGTGTAGTCATAGAATATTTTGTAAATCTTCTAATTTAGGTTAGTATATTTTGTATCCTAATAGGACATTGTAACTATGGTATATTTACCAATTCCATCAATGAGAATAAGGACGGAATTAATCTCTTTCAGTAACATGCAAAATTATAGTACGGGCAATACTCTTAATAGGAAAAGATTCAAGGAAAATAGACATATTGATATCATAATACTAATATATTGTTAACATGGAAAATTATAATATGGGCAATACTTTATATAGGAAAAATTTCAAGGGTAATACATATCATAGTACTATAAATGCTGTAATTCCTTTTGTTATTTCATGAGAGACATTTCTTACAGAAAAGGTAAGTCAGAGAAATATTGTATTGTGTAAAGAAATTTTCTGCATCAATACAACAAACTACACTTAGCTTCACTTGATAAATAAATTCGGCTAGAGATCACTGTTTTGGTTTTTTAGTTCTTTCGACATGCGAGGAAACCAAAAGAGATTCATTCAGCACAAAAGGGCTTAATGATTCCTAATCATTTGATAACAAATTTGTGTTGCATCATGCATGGCTTATGGATGCTTTTAATATTGTTCAATTTTTCATGTCATATTCACGCCATTAACTTCATCGTATATAAATGAAAAACATCTAGGAACACATTAATTGATTATACTCAATTAGATTAATAAGCCATAAAATTTCAGGCATGTTCTATTTGATGGAATAGAGGCATAGACAGTGGAAGCAAATAACCAGGATCAACTTGCATGTAATTTAGACAACACATAATCAAGATATTAATCAAACATATAATTGATACTTATCTCTTGAAGTGTGAATGCGACCTCGAATCTAGCCTTCAAGCATGAGCAAACGCGTTCATCCTCCAGTTCTACAGCCTTCTACTGTGTAACCCCAATAACACCAGAATATGTGAAAATCGTATGCGCAAATTTCTATGGAAAAAGTGTAGAAACTTGTAAAACCCTTAACCTCCTTATGGAATAAGACCCCTATTTTATAACTATAGTTTGTTTTCACCCCTTTTCAAAACCTGTTGGGTCTTTATTTTTCACCAAGAAATAATATTCCATTTAATTCCTTATTATTCGGGCACAGCAGGGACCACATAATTTAATTAGTGAGGCTTCATATTATGGAATTAATTCGAAATATCTGAATTAATCCTACCATAATAAATTACAAATTATTCCACTAAAAAATCGTAACTGCACTCCTCAGTTCAATTTCAAAATCTTTCATTAAATATTATTTAAGTCCTCATGTTAAGATTACAGATACCAATCAATTAAATTAAATTACTGACAATTTAATTAATTGACTAATTGAATCCTTTATATTTTCGCTTAACTTATATCACGCGACGGATACAAAATCCACCTGCAGGATTTTCACATGAGACTTATAAACATTCATAAAGAATTATCATCAATCTCAAAGTCGAGACATGGATTATATCAAATAATTATCATTTCACAAATGTATTTTGTTATTATTCATTTTACCAGGAATACATAGACCCACAATTGGATCGTACCTTTTAATAAATCAAAATAATGAACAAATTGCATAGATCATAATAATTATATCAAGATTAAGAGTATAAGTACATTTAATGAACTAGAGAATTTGTTTTATATATTCAATACAAAAACACTTATCTCTACTTGGTCCGTTCAATACATACAAAATGTACTAGCACAAGAAGTCGAAACTATACCGTTTTCATAATGAAGATACGTTATATTAATCTTGTGCTACAATCATACTGATGACTTTGTCCAAATTCCATCTTAGATTGCAAACATAAACTTTATACTTATAAGAACCGATGATTTATGTCACGCCCCGAACCATGGCCTGGGCGTAACACGACACTCGGTGCCTAACTACATGTGAGCGAGCGAACCACATGGCTTGCTGAACCATCATGAGGCATACATGAGCGGAATGTAACATAAAACATGATGGGCTTTAGGAAAACACATTAAGTCATAATAACTTATAAAATACTTGCTTAAAACATGAATGCGGAAATACCATGAATCAAGCCAAAGATGGCTAAACAACTCTGAATATCTGACATAACATAGCTGACTGGTCTAGTCTATGAAACTTCTATCATGAATCTGACTGGAAAACATACGTGCTGGGACAAGGCCCCCATCATACCTTTAAATGAATAGCTAATCATAAAATAAAGACAACTGACTAAACCCCAAAGAAGATGGGGCTCACCAACAAGCTGATAAGTGCGAAGTCCTTCTAAGCAGATGCATCGTCTTGTAAATCAGTACCTGCGTCGTGAAATGCAGGCCCCGGGCAATAAAAGGGGACGTCAGCACATTGAATGTATTGGTATGTAAATCAACTGAAAGAAAATAACATGGGACATCGAATAACATGATAAGAAGTGAAACCGAAAACCTGGATATGAACATGAGCATGAATGCACACACACACACACATATGTATATATATATAAACATTTTAAGCCGGGTGAGCAATAAACATATAAACGAAAATATGGTCTAGTACTTGCGTCCTACCAGCAGAACACTCACACCTTACCAGGGTAATGAGATTTAATAATATTATGAAAGAATCCAGTCATTATGAGAGATCGTCCTAAGCATGGGTGGAGCGATGCTCATCCTACGGTGGCTACGTAGTTTCAGGCTGCTTGAAGCCTTTTCGGTAATTAATGCAACTCCCAAAAACATGAACATGGAAAATATGTGGCACTTGCTGCCCATGGCTTTTCATGAATCATAACTTGCATGTACATGGATATCATTCATATTATTCTTGCATGAACTTACAAAACATATACAGCTTTTCTTGAAAATATCACAATAGTTCATAAACTTGCATGTAAGAACCCATGGAATGCAAAGCATGGGTTTTCATGGATTACGGATAAATTCTCAATAATCATAATGATGTATCAAGAACATAAAATGAAGAATTTGTAACAATTTAATACAAAATATAACATAGGGCATAGACCTAGGGTTATCATGAACATAGTTAAAAACCCTAGTTTTCGTAAAGCTTCATACTTTATGGAAGAAGAAGCGCGAGGAATAACAATGATGTTCCCACACGTAGATAGCAATCCTACATACCTGGTAATGTTCCAACTTGTATTAAAAATCTGATCTTGGAAGAAGAATTCCAAGGTTTAAGTCTTGAGCTCTTTAAATGGGTTTTCTTGAAAACCTTATGTTAAAAACAATGATTTCATGGTTAGATTATAAGAACATATGTTAAAATTGATTTGGAAGGGCTTGGTTTGACTTACCTTGATGTTCTTGGTGTTAGAGGAGAGGAACAGGTCGTTCTAGGGTTTAAGGACTTGTAAAAATAAGAATTATAACTGAAACCAGGTATTTATAGTTTCTGGTGCGACCGGTTAAATACAGACCAAAATACGGTATGTATTCTGAATTACGGTTCGTATTCCTGGATCGTAATTAAGCATATTCCAAAACAGAAACATTGTAACACCTCCTCCCAAAATACGGGCCGTATTTCAAAATACGGATCGTATTTAACAATATACTTTCCCAAGCCAAATTCCATAATACATAATGATTTTAGATGCCAAATTACGTTATAAAATACAGGCCATATACTGAAATATGATCCGTATTCTGGGGTGTAAATCCCCACCTGACAACAGAAGAGAAATTTCTAACTCTCACATTCTCTATCTGGTTTTCTAAGTCCAGAATCATGGTTAAGGTTTTAGTTAAAGGTGCGGGTTGTTACAATATCTCCCCGTTGGGATCATTCATTCTCGAATGATGAGTCATGGTTAGGAATATGGCTGGACATGGCTTGAGTACATAAACGTGAAAGAAACATGGTATGGAGCATAGAGACTGAATTGGCATGACATGATTACATGGAAGCATGAATAGTAAGACATGGAGCATGAGTGTTGGATACATGACATGAGTGTGACACATGAAACATGGCATGACATGGACTACAGAAATTTACCTTGAGCGTTTTTTGCTTGCTCTTCGAACAAATAAGGGTACTTGGATTTCATATCCTCTTCGGCTTCTTATGTGGCTTCCTCAACCTTCTGGCTTCTCCATAACACTTTTATTAAGGCCACTTCCTTAGTTATCAACTTGCGAACTTGACGATCAAAAATGGCTACAGGAACCTCTTTATAGGTCAAACCGTCCTTAACTGTTCTGGTATCAGCAGGAACAACCAACTACGGGTCTCCTACACACTTCCTCAACATGGACACGTGAAACACTGGATGCACTGCAGCCAAATCTTGTGGCAACTCAAGTTCATAAGTTATTAGATCGACCTTTCACAGAATTCTGTAAGGTCCAAGATATCTGGGACTGAGTTTTCCTTTCTTGCTAAACATCACAACACAAGGGTGAGACTTTAAGGAATACCTAATAATCAATTGAAAATTCTAAGTCCCTTCGCCTCACATCTGTGTAAGACTTCTGACGACTCTGAGCCGTTTTTAAACACTCCTGTATTAACTTGACTTTCTCCATATCTTGATAAACCAAATTTGGTCCTAACAACTATGCTCCACCAACTTCGAACCAACCAATCGGTGACCTACACCTTCACCCATATAGAGCTTCAAACGGTGTCATCCCAATGCCAGCATGATAACTGTTATTATAAGAAAACTCAATAAGAGGTAAGTGATCATCCCAATTACCTTTGAAATCTAGGACACATGCTCTCAACATGTCCTCAAGAGTTTGAATAGTGCGTTTTGCCTGATTATCTGTCTGCGGATGAAAAGCTGAGATTCAACTTCGTACCCAATCCTTTCTGAAAGGATTTCTAGAAGTTCGCTGTGAAGTGAGCACCACGATCTGAAATAATAGACACTGGGGTCCCATGCAACCTGACAATTTCATTAACATTCAACTTGGCGTAATCTTCTGTTGAATCTGTGGTCTTGATTGGCAAACAGTGCGCCCACTTAGTGAGTCGGTCAACGATCACCCAAATAGAGTCATGCCTCCTAGATGAACGAGGTAGAACTGATACAAAGTCCATATTGATCATTTCCCATTTCCAGACAGGAATATCAATATTCTGAGCCAAGCCACCAGGCCTCTGGTGTTCGGCTTTCACTTGCTGACAATTCGGACACTTGGCTACAAAATATGATATATTCTTCTTCGTATCATTCCACCAATAAATCTCCTTAATATTATGGTACATCTTAGTGGAACCTGGGTGAACGGAATACCTGGACTTGTGAGCTTCTGACATGATTCGCTCTCTGAGCTCATCTACATCTGTAACATATAATCTGCCTCGATACCTCAAGGTATCATCATCTCTCCCTTGTTCAGAAGTCGTCATCTTATGATTGTGAATCCCGTCCTGCAGATGCAATAAATAGGGATCACTAAACTGTTTCTCCTTGACTTCAATTACTAGCTCTATTCTGAACAACTATGTCGCCATCCTCAGAGTCCAAAAGTCGAACTCCAAGTCTATCCAAACGGTGCACTTCCTTGGTCATAAATTTCTTATCTGCATCAATATAGGCTAGACTTCCCATGGAACGCCAATTAAGAGCATCGGCTACAACATTCGCTTTCCCCGGATGATAGAGAATATCCATATCATAATCCTTAAGCAATTTGAGCCACCTCCTCTGCCTAAGATTCATCTCCCTTTGCTTGAAGATATACTGCAGGCTTTTATGATATGTGAAAAGATCAACATGCACCCCCATACAGATAATGACGCCATATCTTAAGTGGCAAAACCATGGCTGCCAACTCTAAATCATGAGTCGGATAGTTCTTTTCGTGAACCTTGAGCTGACAAGATGCATAAGCTACAACCTTACTATGCTGTATTAAGACACATCTGAGACCAACTGCCGAAGCAACACAATAAACCATGAACCCTTCGGTTCCTTTTGGTAGCGTCAAAACTGGAGCAAAAGTTAGCCTCTTTATTCAACTCTTCAAAGCTTCGCTCACGAGCATCTGACTATTGAAACTTAACCTTTTTCTGAGTCAACTTAGTCAACGGAGCAGAGATAGAAGAAAATCCTTCTACGAAGCATCTATAATAGCCTGCCAGCCCCAAGAAACCTCTTATATCAGAAACTGAAATGGGTCTGGGCCAACTCCTTACGGCATCAATCTTCACACCTTTACCCGAAATTACATGGCCTAAGAACGCTACTGACTTAAGCCAAAACTCACACTTTGAGAATTTTGTAAAAAAGTTCGCGATCGTTAATGGTCTGCAACACTATTTTGAGATGTTCTGCATGATCAGCCTCGCTACAGAAATACACCAAAATATCATCAATAAATACAATGACGAATAAATCAAGATACGGCTTGAAGACCCTGTTCATGAGGTCCATGAAAGCAGCTGGCGCATTTGTCAACCCAAATGACACAAAAAGAAATTCGAAATGGCCATAACGGGTTCTAAAAGCGGTCTTCGGAATATCAACTTCCTTAACCTTTAACTGATGATAGCCTGATTTGAGGTCAATCTTGGAATAACACTGGGCACCTTGAAATTGATCAAATAAGTTATCTATTCTAGGAAGAGGGTACTTGTTCTTAATGGTGACTTTGTTCAATTGGCGGTATTCAATACACATGCGTAAGGAACCATCCTTCTTTCGGACAAATAAAATTGACGCACCCTGAGGTAAAACACTAGGCCTAATAAATCCCTTGTCGAAAAGATCTTTTAACTGGGTTTTTAACTCCATTAACTCTCTGGAGCCATTTTGTACGGCGGAATAGATATCGGCTTAGTGCCGGGAAGTAGATCAATTCCAAAGTCAATCTTTCTGTCAGGAGAGACTCCTGGAAAATCTTCGGGAAGACCTTTGGAAACTCATTTACAATTGGGACGGACTGGAGAGTTGGAGTCTGGGCATCTGAATCCTTGACTCGAACTAAGTGGTAGGTATAACCCTTGGAAATCATTTTTCAGGCTTGTAGCTAAGAACTAAATCTACCTCCAGGTACTACTGAATTTCCCTCTCATTATATGATTGGCTCATTAGGAAACTCGAATCTTACAACTTTGGTTCTACAACATACTGTGGCATAGCATAAAGCTAACCAGTCCATACCTATGATTACATCAAAGTCTACCATCTCTAACTCTGTTAAGTCAGCTATAGTTCTACGGTGATAAACTAGAACTGGAAAACCCCTATAAATATGTCTAGCTATGACTGACTCTCCTACTGGGGTGGATACCTCAAAGGTTTCATGCAATGTTTCTGGTTCAAATCCAAATTTCTTAGTAATAAACGGGGTTACATAAGATAAGGTGGATCCTGGGTCAATAAAGGCATATACGTCAAAAGTGAAAACTGTTAGTGTACTTGTGACAACATCTGCACGAGCTTCTGTATCTTGACTGCCTGTCAACGCATACAAATGGTTTCGTCCTCTGCTTGCGTTTCCAGACTTAGCTGCATTGTGCCTATTTTAGGCCTGATTATTACGAGGGATTGCTAAGTTCGTGGACTGCGACACGTAACCTCCGGTACCCTGTCTAGCTGATGGACAATCTCTCTAAATGTATCCCTTTTGGCCGCAATCATAGCACGCATCTGTACCCATACAACACTCACCTAAGTGTCTCTTGCTACACTTGTTGTAAGCTGGAATAGTATAGGCTGACTGGCCCACACTAGCCTGAGAATAAGAACTCGATGGTCTGAAGTTCTGCTTCTTGTCATTTCGGAACTTAAGGACTAGAGCACTTGCTGTAGATGAAGCAGGTCTTACTGACCTGTTCTTAAAGAATTTCCTGTTCCCACTATCGCTGAATTGTCCAGTAGACTTGTACGTAACGTGGAACATGCGTACATAGGAACGTGATTCATATGGCATGAAACGTGAATAGCATGACATGGGGCATGGGACCATGAGCAACCTGATACATTATAGATGTATATCGTGGCATCTGGACCTGATTTCATGAGTATTGAGCTAATAATAAGACATAAGTGTGATTTGCGTGGAGTAAAACTGTAGGCTCACTCTTGGGTCAGAGACATAAGGCATGGATAAAATATTACCTTTAGAATTTAGATATACCGAAAGGATAGGACATAGTTCAACATAACTTACTCTTATCACAGTGAGTAAACGCCCTTTTTTTAAAAAAAAAATAAGGTTCATGAAAGAATGGATTTTAGGCATGAATACTTCGTTCTTCGAGCATCTAAGACATGGGTAGATAGTCACCTTTAACATAACGAGGCATAGATACTTAGCGAAAGGAGAAAGGGATCATGTCATCATGATCGTAAAACATTAGCTAAAGGGACATAAGCATGTGTTACATAGAATCGTGGATAGGACATCCATCATGACGTACTCTCATTATTGCCTACCAACATCATTTTATACTATTTCTTTAGGTGGATGCTCGAATAAGTCTATCGTGGACATGAGTATGTGAAAACATAGGTAGTATACCATTGGAGTCAAAATAAGTCATTCACCTAAGGCATTTTTCTCTTGTCCAAGGAATAGGTGTGCATTTCAATAGGATTCTCAGTCTTTAAACTATTATGTTACCTTCCCTTCGATCCTTATCAACGTCAACATCATAATAAGAAATCACTTAGGATCTAGAACGTGATCATGGGTACAAAAGCAAGATAAATATGTGAGACATGAATGCGGTCTTTAACCTTGGACATGAGTACAACCTGATGTGAGAAACATGAAAGAACATTCCCTTTCATAGCTTACTATCGTATGGAGTCTTAATTCTTGTATCTTAAATATAGAGTGTAAAGCTTTAACAAGGGCATAAGATAGGTATGCTAGGCATGTGTAGAGTACGTTTGGGCATTGGTACTACATAGTGCATGAATTATTCTGGAATTGGAACCGTTATACCCTTAAAATCAGCTATTCGATCTAGAACTTTATCTCATAACATAATTACCTAGTACTTGATCTCAACAGCATGATAAAAAATCACATTCTACGCACCTTATCTTGGCTACATGAAACTGTGATCCTCTGACATAATCTCCTTTAACACCTATCAACTTACGAAACACATAATCTATATTGGCACCTTATCACACGATCTCCCCCTTAGTTCAAAAGCTGACGTTTAAAGCCTGTGGATCACTTGAGTTATCAATAAGTGGTCATCTAGTGGTTTCGCTAATTTCCTCCAACATACTGACGACTCATTTCTTCGGCTTACTTCAAGCAAGTCTTACTTACTGAGAAAACTGGATTACTTAAATGAACGGGTTTCTAATATACATAACTGGCATACTAGCTTTGTCAGTCTTGAGGAAAACTCTTTCCTGATAACTCCTAAAGGCTCTTCTTCTATAGCTTGCTCTCTTACTGCTTAGATGTTTTCTTCTTTCACCAATTTCTATACCTCAAATTTAACTTAAACCCTTTGGGTTCTAACACGTCTTCGTTGTATTCAGACAGTTACCCACTTAGTAGCACGCATCGTATTTTTACTAACTCTGCTGAAAATTTCTAATTCACTGTATCTACTCAAACTTACTTACTATGCTTCTGTTAACCACTTGCTAGCATCATATTCTCTAATTCTTCTCTGAATACTAATGTGAAGCATAAGGTTATTTCTAACTTCTCCTCCTTATCTGACTCTATTCTAGGGTTGTATGCTATTTTTCTGAACTATAGACATGGATCACACTTAGGGAAATTTCATCGGTCTCAAACAAGGAATTGGAACAACTAACCCCAAACTCCCTGTACACTTCCAAAATTATATCATACTATACACATCAGGAATAAATACTTAATCACATAACCTAAGAGGGAATTGTCATATCTTTTATCTCATAGTAATATCTGCTTCTTGTAGTAACTTACTAACGTCGTACTCTCTAGGTCTGATCTGAATAAGCTTAAATAATTTAAAACTAACCCTAAAAAAATTCAATATCGTCTGCTCGCGGTTTTCTTATCACATCAGTCCCTTCCTAGTCATGTGCATAGATCATATGGCAAATATATATATATCCTTGAAAAGTCAGGACTTTCTAGTATTACAGGTGGTTGGCTCTTAAGCTATTTCCTGCTCAAAACTACCGTGGACAATTTATGCCTGCTGCGGTTAACTTCATAACATGTTACCTCGTGGGTTCTTAAATATGAACCATCACCCTTATACTATAGCTCCATGGTCAAAGAGTCCAAATAAACTTACTCTATAGGGTATATATAACCTACGTATGCTACCATACCGAAATTTGAATTTCAAATAGTACTAACACCTGATAAACACATCATGCACTATTTAGCAAGTCTTGGGTCTCGGATTTCTTTCTTGCCGCTTGCACATTTGATACGTTCAGAAATCGATGGAAAAAGAATGTTACTTACTGCTCTAAGCTTCATGGCACGAATTAGAATAATTCCTGATGACTTCATCTGAAAGCAACACATCGATAATGATTAGATTTACATCTTCCTCATCCATTGAGACATGGCGTATTCAATAGGACGGGAAACAACACACGAGTCCGAGTGATTTCTGAGAACATAGCTCTATTGTACGATCTAGAGTTGAAAGAAGTGAGACAATCTTAAATGTCTTGGTGGTCAACTATTTATATGTGTGGGCGCTACACACATATAAAAGTGATCCCACTGGACATGGTTTCATAGACTCCCTAAGACACTTGAACCTAGAGCTCTGATACCAAGCTTTGTCACGCCCTGAACCATGGCCTAGGCGAAACACGACACTCAGTGCCTTACTGCATGTGACCGAGCGAACCACATGGCTTGCTGAATCATCATGAGGCAAAACATGAGCGGAAGTTAACGTGAATGCATGATGAGCCTTTATAAAATGCAATAAGTCATAATACTTAATCAAAATACTTGTTTAAACATGAGTGCGGAAATAACATGAATGAGCCAAAATGGCTATACGACTCCGAAAGTGTGACATGACATAACTGACTTGTCTAGTCTATGAAACCTCTAACATAAGTCTGAACATGGAAAACATACTCGCTGGGACAAGGCCCCCAGCATATCTTAGATGCATAGCTGATCATTAAATAAAGAGTTGACTAAATCTCGAATGAGATGGGGCTCACCAATAAGCTGATACGAATGCTGTCCTACTGAGCAGATGTGTCGTCCTGTAAATCAGTACCTGCATCGTGAAATGCAGGCCCCCGAGCAAATAAAGGGGACGTCAGCACATTGAATGTACTGGTATGTAAAGCAACTGAAAGAAATAACATGGGACATGGAATAACATGATAAGAACTGAAACTGAAAACCTGGACATGAATATGTGCATGAGCATGAGTACATATATATATAAGTAAAACATGATAAGTAGGGAGAGCATTTCATAAACCGACCATGT